>NW_024871043.1:1715000-2200000 GCF_019054845.1 Dipodomys spectabilis
CCCTGAGAAAAAGCTCAGGGACAGCACCCAGGCCCTAAGTTCAAGCCCCACAACCTACCAAAACAACAACCACCACCACAACAAAATCTGTATGCCTTTTGTGTTGAACTTACATTAAAAAGTTTCTCAAAACCCCAATACTTCTCATGTATTTCTGCTACCTGGCTGGCCTTAGGAGGGAAACCCCTAGGTTAGTGAAATCTCAGCTCCCATTCCAACCCCCATTCTACACAGACAAAAACAACAGCAGCCAAAAAAAACCTCTGGGTGGGGGGGGGGGGGGGGTCACCCAGCAGGCAATGGCAGAACTAGGTCTCCAGCCCAGATGGTTTGAATCCCAGCCACAGGCTCTTGGCTATAGACTCGGCAAGGATGGGGGGCTGGGGAAGGAAGCCTTTGGAGAGCTGCCTTGCGTAGGTGTGTTCTCTTCTCAAAAATAACAGTTGGGTTCTGATGAGCCACGATGTTGCTAGAACCCAAAATTGCAGCGAGTGCAGAAGCTGCTCAGTTTTTACTCAGAACTAAGTCAGCAGAAAAAAAAAAAAAAACCCACCAAAAAAAAAAACCTTGAACATTTGTAAAACGTCTTAGTTTTTATCTACTTGATCACACATGAGCTATAACACTACCAACTATGAACACTTCCGGTTCTGATACAGAGGAGGAGCCTAGAGCTAATGGAGCAGCAGTGGTCCATATTTGTGGAAGCCAGTCTCCTAACATAGGACTCTCCACTCTCAGAACCAATCTTTCACTGTATTTCTACAGATCTACTGGCCTATTTCACTTATGTCATTGAATCTAATAAGGTATCATGCCCAAGTCCTAGCCACCCATGAGGGCCCAGAACCAATTCCATAGCTCCCGAGATTCAGACCAAAAACTAGCTCCTCTCACCTGTAATCATTTCCCTTTCTTCTTTGTTTCTCTCTTTGCTCCAGCCACAACAGCAGACACTTCTCTGTCTCCTTGGCCATGTTCATACTGATCCTTTCACCTGAGAAGCTCTTTTTTTAGTCTCTCTCTCTCTCTCTCTCTCCCCAGTCATGGGGCTTGAAGTCAAGGCTTGGGCACTGTCCCTGAGCTTTTCTGCTCAAGGCTAGAGCCCTACCACTTTGAGTCACAGCTCTACTTCCAGTTTTCTGGTGGTTAATTGGAGATAAGAGTCTCATGGACTTTCCTGCCCAGGCTGGTTTCGAACCATGATCCTCAGATATCAGCCTCCTGAGTAGCTAAGATTACAGGCATGTTGTTGTTGGTACTGGGGCTTGAACTCAGGACCTTGAGCTCTTGCTGGGCATGTTTTGCTCAAGGTTAGTGCTCTTTGCTTGAGACACACCTTCACTTCCTGTTTTTTTTTTTTGGGTCCGGTCATGGGGCCTGAACTCGGCCTGGGCGCTGTCCCTCAGCTCTTCAGCTCAAGGCTAGCGCTCTACCACTTGAGCTACAGCGCCACTTCCGGCTTTTTTCTGTTTGCTTATGTGGTGCTGAGGAATCGAACCCAGGGCTTCAGGCATGCAAGGCAAGCGCTCTACCACTGAGCCACCTTCCCAGCCCCCACTTCCTGTTTTGTTGTTGTTGAAGAGAAGAATCTCATAGATTGGTGTGCTCCGTTTGGCTTCTAACCATGATCCTCAGATCTCAGCTTCCTGAGTAGCTAGGATTACAGTGTGAGTCGTTAGCACTTAGCTTAGTCTTCCTAGTTTAAGTTTCTCAATTACCCTCCATCCTTTAAAGCCAAGTTTAAATGAGTTTTCTCACATGATTACTTTCTTTCCACTTATCTAGCACCCTTTGGTCCTCCTGGTAACTGTACCCCTGTTTTCATTCTGGGAAATATGCCTACTCCCCTCCAATCTGTGCAGTTCAGCAGGGCCCACCAGGGATGGCCATATGATGCAAATCTGCCAATCATCACACACCAGCCTCTAGCCTCTGTGATTGGCTCAAGCACCTTAATTAAGCAGGTCAATGACAGCCTTTTGTGGCACTGTTGCCAATGCTCTCAGGAAAGATACCAGCTTTCCTTTCTCTGATGGAGTTACTAGGTCAGTGGTCTGTGAGTCTGCAACCAGGTCCATCACATAGGGAAAGCCTGCCTGAATGAAGTTAAAACACAGGAAAAAAAAAACACAACAACAACAGAAAGAGCTAGACGCCTGGTCCCCTGTTCAGACTCTGTACCTAGATCCAGCCAAACATGAAGCTTGATCCAAAACGCCTACCTCAACCAGGTACTACTAGTAATCCCATCTACTCCAGGAGGCTGAGGAATCAAAGCCAACCCAAGCAGGATAGTCGTACGATCCTTATCTCCAATGAACCAGCAAAAAGCTGGAAATGGGCGTTTGGCTCAAATGGTAGAACAGTTGAACAAGCAAAAGCCAAATGAGTACTTGAGAGCTTGAGGCCCTAAATTAAGCTCCTTGTTCTAGTGTACATGCATGTGCATGTACACATGAGCATGCGCACACGTGCACACACACACACATACACACACACACATAAGCCTACCTTGGTGAATACTTCTATGAAGGGATCCTTCTAGTTAGGAGGTGGAGAGGAAAGTTAGATTGCAGGGATGGAACAGGAAGATGAACAGGGAGGAAGTGTGTGCTTCTGGCAAGGCCTGGTGTCAGGAAGAGGGGAGAGTGGAGGGGGCGGGGAAGTAGAACTGTTACCTTCAAATCGGAGGCTGAGCAGCAGGGGATTGGCAGGTGTCTCTGACAGCAGCTCCACATAGAGGGACTGGGCATCACTGATGAGACCACGTTCTGGGACATCATCCATATCAGAGTCATAGATCACAGGGGACAGAGGGCTGCCTCCTGAGCGCACCATCAGCCTGGGAGAGACAGTAGGATGGCCAGGAGTGTAATTACTCCATAGGCCAGTTGCCTGTTACCTGTTCAAGTAGCTTATCTTTATGGCTTTATTATCAAGCATTACTCATATGCCGTGTGTGTTTCTAAGCCCTTAACTCTTTTACCTCGTTTGATTCTTCACAAGGACTCTCGAGTCAGACATTGTCATTACCCATCATTTTCCGCACGAGGAGAAGATTAAGTCACTTGCTCACATCCACACAGCAAGTGGTGATAGAGCTGGGATACTAGGTTGTTATATAAAGAAGGATAAGGATAAAGCAGGTGCCGGTGGCTCACGCTTGTCATCCTAGCTACTCAGGAGGCTGAGATCTGAGGATCACAGTTCAAAGCCAGCCCTGGCAGGAAAGCTTGTGAGACTCTTATCTACAATTAACCACCAAAAAGCCACAAGTGGAGCTGTGGATCAAATGGTAGAGTACCAGCTTAGACTGTCACACACACACACAAAGGATGAGGATGATGACAATAGCAAATGTTTTTACATGGCTTATCATGCTAAGTAAGCACCATGCTAAGTACTTTATTTATTTTATTTTATTTTATTTTTTTTGCCGGTCGTGGACCTGAACTCTGGGCCTGGGTGCTGTCCCTCAGCTCTTCAGCTCTAGAGCACTCTACCACTTGAGCCACAGCGACACTTCGGGCTTTTTCTGTTTATGTGGTGCTGAGGAATCGAACCCAGGGCTTCATGCATGCAAGGCAAGCACTCTGCCACTGAGCCGCCTTCCCAGCCCATGCTAAGTACTTTATATATCTTTTTTTTTTTTTTCCTTTGTTGGTCGTGGGGCCTGAACTCTGGGCCTGGGCACTGTCTGTCTCTCAGCTCTTCAGCTCAAGACTAGTGCTCTACCACTCGAGCCACAGCATCACTTCCGGCTTTTTCTGCTTATGTGGTGCTGAGGAATCGAACCAGGGCCTCATGCATGCAAGGCAAGCACTTTACCACTGAGCCACCTTCCCAGCCCCAGTATTTTATATCTGTGTGTGTATGTGTGTGTGTGTGTGTGTGTGTGTGTGTGTGTGTGTGTGTGTGTCCTAGGGCTTGAACTCAGGGCCCTGGCACTGCTCCTGAGCTTTTGTCCTCAAGGCTAGCACTCTACCACTTGAGCCACAGCGCCACTTCCAACTTTTTGGTAGTTAATTGGAGATAAACTTTCCTGCCTGGGTTGGCTTCAAACCATGATCCTCAGATCTCAGCCTCCTGAGTAGCTAGGCTTATAGACGTGAGTCACCCATGCACAACTCTACTTTATATATATATATTAATGTGGCTATTAATTATGCATCTAGAGAGGTACCATTGTCTCCATTGTATAGATAAGAGAGCTGAGACAGAGATGCTAAGTAATCCCTCCAAGGTTGCACAGCTATATTTCCTAAGAAAGGGTCAGGAGTAAAGAAGGGTCCATCGCAAAACGATCTCACCATCCCACCGCAGCCTCTCTGTTTTCCCAATGACCTAAGGCTCAGACACTCACCGGTCATTGTCCTCATCCAGCGAGACCCTCTCGAAGTGCAGGTGTAGCCGGCGTCCTTCATCAGCTTCGATGACCCAGCGGCAGGTGAGGTTGGGCCCTGCAGCTCCCCCAGGCTCAGGAGACACAATGCGGCCCAGCGTAGCATTGTGGATGATGCCACCACAGGAGGCTGTGGGCAGAAGAAGAAGGGATTAGAGTCAGCCCAAGGAGAGTTGTCATTGTCCTTGAGCTTGAGTTCCTCTCAGGCCCTTCTGCAGAATAGATGAATCTGTGAAAATAAATATTCCCCAGAGTAGACTCGCTTAGAAGAGAACTTCTGAGGTGTCCCATAACTGAACCTCTCAGATGGGAAATCTTCAGATGTACGTTTCCATAATGAAGATGTCACAGGATGGAGTAGCCACGGATGAAGACTCAAGATGGCGAACCATCAGACACAGACATTAGGAATGGTGACTCTCACATGGAAATCAGCAAGTAAGACATCCCCAGATGGAAAGCACTGGAAGATGAAGACTGTCCAAGGCTGGAGACCCTCAGGGTGAAAAGCTCCAGAGGGAACCTCGCTGCTGGTGGCCCTGTAATCAAAGCTACTCAGGAGGCTGAGATCAGAAGATCACAGTTTGAAGCCAGTCCAGGCAGGAAAGTCTGTGAGACTCTTATCTCCAGTTAACCACCAAAATGCCACAGGTGGAGCTGTGGCTCAAGGGGCAAAATGTTAACCTTGAGCAAAAAAGCAAAGGGACAGTGCCAAGGCCGAGTTCAAGCCCCAGTACCAGCACGTACCCACACACACACACACACACACACACACACACACACATACACACAGCTCTTTCAGAATGAAAACCACCGAGACAAGGGATTCCCGGGGAATGTCAGGAAACTTACCCACACAGTTAGGAGGTTCACTGTTCCACGCTGGCCGGGTACCATTGAGGCAGATGAGAGTCTCCTCTCCTTGTAGCTGGTAGCCTGAGTCACAGTGGAATGTGGCAGTGCCACCCGGGTGCAGATCTGTCACGCTCACATCCCCATGGGTTGGCCGGGGAGGAAAGCCACAGCTCAAGAGATAGGCTGGATTGGACAGAGCAGGGAGAAGAAGGACTTGTCCCATGTCATATTCTCATACCAGTCCTTATTATTTCTATTTCTTTCCATCCCTGAAGTAAGAGAACCAAAAGGTGCTAAACTGGAGTGAACACTAAAGAATGAAATTTCCTGCCCGGCACAAGTGGCTCATGCTACTGGGGAGGCTGAGATTTGAGGATCATAGTTCAAAGCCAGTCCAAGCAGGAAATCCTGTGACTCTTGCCTACAATGAACCACCAGAAGGCTAGAAGTGGAGCTACGGCTCAAAGTGGTCATGCACTAGCCTCAAGCACAAAAGCTCAGGGACTGTGCTCAGGACCTGAGTTCAAGCCCCACGACTGGAAAATAAAAAGAGTTCAATTAGAAGCCAGTGCAGGCAAAGTTTGAGAGACCCTCTCAACCATAATCTCAACAGAAAATTCTGGGCTTGATGGTACATGCCTGTCAGCCCACTCTATCAGGAAGAATAAATAGGAGGATGCCTGTCCAAACTTGTCTGGTTAAAAAGCCAGACTCTATCTCAAAAATAACCAGAGCAAAGGGTTAGAAGTATGATGTAAGTATGAAAACAACAACAACAACAAAAGAATGCAAGCTCCCACCTATGGTTCAGGCTTTAATCCTGGCTATTCAGGATTAATGTTCCAAACCAACCCAAGCAGACAAATCCGTGAGACTCTTAATTCTAACTAACCAGAAAAAAGCTAGAAGTGGAGGTGTGAATCAAGTGGCAGAGTGCCAGTCTTGAACAAAAAAGCCAAGCAAGAATGCAAGGCCTTGAATTCAAGCCCCAGTACTAGTACACACACACACACACACACACACACACACACACACACGAATAAAATCTTGAGCTCCTCATAATTTACTGTTATAAAGAGGTAATTTCCTCTAGTCTGTGACTTACCCACTTTGGTCTTTATTTTACAAATGATGTGTCTGAGGAAGTTATTCTAAACCCTTCTACTTGTTGGCTATCTGACCTCAGACAAATCAATTGACTAACCTGAACTCAGTGACATAATTGTCATTACTATGAGGCAGAGCCAATAATTGAGCCAGTGACTTCACACCAAGGGAGTCTTAGTCATCACTGGCAAAAGAAAAAGTCCTATCAGCAAGGATTGAACATTAAATAAAAATGTGCAAATCATCCAGCACATAGAAACTGTTCAGAAGATGTTAACCACCTACCCCTTGGCTTCAGTTACCCATGACCGGGTATCAGGGACTTGGGAGGTTGATTTCTGACTTGACAGTAACTTTGCAAGTGGCTGAGTCTTTTCCTTCCTCTGAGAGACAGAACTGGCAATGGCCAGTCCCAGAATTGCTACGAGAAGCCAATGAACCAGTGGCTGGTAAAAAGGCTTTGTATAGGATGGGTTCTGGTGGCTCACGCCTGTAATCCTAGCTACTCAGAAGGCTGAGATCAAGGATCGTGGTTCAAAGCCAACCTGGGCAAGAAAGTCCGTGAGACTCATCTCCAATTAACCACCAGAAAACCAGAAGCAGCGCTGTGCTCAAGCGGTAGAGCACTAGCTTTGAGCTGAAGAGCTGAGGGGTAGTGCCCAGGCCCAGAGTTCAAGCCTCATGACCGACCCATCCCCCCCAAAAAAAAAGGCTTTGTTGGTTGTGGGGCTTGAACTACAGCCCTGGGCGCTGTCCCTCAGCTCTCTCAGCTCAAGGCTAACACTCCACCACTTGAGCCACAGTGCCACTTCCACAAAGCCACTTGGCTTTGTACAGAGCCACGTTTGCTGGAGTTAGCTTAGGAGTGATGGAGCTTTAGGTCACTCAGAGGAACTAATGAGGCCATTCTGGACTAGAGACAGCAGTTAGAGTAGGTTGTAAAGGATTTAAACAAGGTCTTGGTCCCAACGGTGCCTGCACAGTATCTACAGGAACCGTAAAGCAGGGAAAATACAGGCAGGTAATAAAGGCCAACTTATGCAAGAGCCCTGCTTCCCAAATGTTCTACTTAGTCTAAAGAGTCCTATTTTTAATGCCCTGGAGAAGTGATTGCTTAAAGGAGCCCATAGAAAGCCTATTTGTGTGTGTGTGTGTGTGTGTGTGTGTGTGTGTGTGTGTGTGTGTGTGTACTAGGGCTTGAACTCAGCATCACTCACTCCTGCTTCACTTTTTCACCCTTTACCACTTGAGTAAAACCTCTATTTCAGCCTTTTGCTGCTTAATTGGAGATAAGCGTCTCATGGACTTTACTGCCCAGGCTGGCTTTGAATCGGGATCCTCAATTCTCAGCCTCCCGAGCAGGATTACAGGTGTGAGTCACTGGCACCCAGCAGGAATTCATTTTTTTTTTTTTTGGTAATATCTTAAGTCCAGCCCTTCACCTCCAGGCCTGCAAGGCATATGGGACCCCAATAATCAGGTCTGTGCCACCAAGTGCATGCCCTCAGTCTCTCTAACACATAGATGCTTCTCCCTTGCACAATATACCCCTGGGGCAGGGCTTCAGCCGAGGCCTCAGGAGAGGCTGGAAAGGAGAGGGGGAAGGATGCAGGCTTTGTCCTGGATAAGATGCTCATGGTGTCAGGGATCAGCCAAGCTCACAAAAGGAGCAGGGTGCATGAAGCCAAGCAAAACCAGGAAGTGATGTGAGAAACACTGGCCCAACCTACACTTCCTGTCTGTTTCGAAAACAACTAGGGAGGGACCTTGGAGAAGAGAGCCGTGTCTGCCTTGGGGACATTGGTGAGCTCTTTGCCTAGTGCACACATGTACTGTAACATATACATGCACCATGGGAAGGTTCCCGAACATACAGGTTAGCACTGTGGGTGGCTGCTTGTGAATGCAATCATAAATGATACATTCCCCTCTCATTTGATCCTCCCAAGTCAGAAGGATCTTTCAAAGTCAAAAATCTGGGATTGTCATCTCCCTGCTCAAAGCATTTCAAATATCTCCATTTTGCCTGCACATTAGAGTAGCTTGAACTCTTTGCTGGAAGAGATAGGAGATTTTACAATCTGAATCCCACTGTCATTTCCCCCCGGACCTCAGAGGCTGGGCCTCTGAGCTTACCTCCCCACCCCCCCTCCACCATTTGTGTTTTGACTGTAATAGCAATGACTGACACTTTTGAGCTCTCACTAAGTAATAGACAGTTTTGAACCGTCAACTCATTTGCTCTTCCTGATAATGCCAAGTAGTATGTATTATAATCCTTTTTTGTGCAAGAACTGGGGCTGGAGTTGAGAACCTGGGCACTGTCCTTTAGTTGTTTTCCTTCAAGGATGGCACTTTGACATTTGAGCCAGTTTCACTTCTGGCCTTTTGATGGATAATTAGAAATACGAGTCTCACAAATGTGTCTGTCCTGACTGCCTTCCAACCTCAACACTCAGACCTCAGTCTCCTGAGTAGCTAGGATTATAGGCAGGAGCCACTGGTGCCTGGTAAGACTCTCAGTTTCAAATGGGGTCATGTTTCAAAATGGGACCCTGAGGTATAGAAAGGTTTAGCAAGCTGGGTGCCGGTGGCTCAGACCTAAAATCCTAGCTACTCAGGAGGCTGAGATCTGAGTATCACGGTTCAAAGCCAGCCCAGGCAGGAAAGTCATGAGACTCTTATCGCCAATAAACCACTAGAAAACTAGAAGTGGCACTGTGGCTCAAGCGGTAGAGCGCTAGCCTTGAGCTGAAGAGTGCAGGGACAGCACCCAGGCCCAGAGTTCAAGACCTATGACCGACAAAAAAAAAAAAAAAAAGGTTTAGCAAATCAGGTTAGGATAGTTGCATGTTGAATGACTTAATCTACTCTAAGGTCACATTTTCTTTCCTCTCTGGGTCTTGGTATATGTTTTTTTCCATCCAGCTAGACAGCTGCCTTCCCCTTTTGCTTCCTCCCACGTTTTCCCCAGCCTAACTCATCCTTTAGGTCTCAGTTTATTCATCACCTCCTAAGAAGGTGTCTCCATATTCCTCCGAAGAAATTTAGGTCCCTTTTGATCATTGTTACCCCTGCCTAAGTTCCTTCCATCATTGTCCTTATCTCACTGAATTATAACCATCTCAATTACTTGTCGGTGAAGGCCGAGCAGGCACTTCCCCGTCCTTAAGTCTCCGCCCAGTACCTGTGTTACCTAGGTAACTCCCCCTCTCTGAGGTCACATCCTGGACCCCCGCCCCCCCCCCCATCACACCTCCCATCAGACCCTGGGAGGGTCCCAGGCTCTGAAGTCACATCTGCATCTGATGTGGCCATACCTTCCCCCCCACCTGGCCACACCTTCTCCCTGACCCTTCCCTAGAGAAGCCGAGACTAAGTGGCCTCCCGCCCCTTCAGCCACGTACCATGCATGCACAGCAGGGCAGCAGTTCGGAAATACACTTCTCTTTCCTGCCTGAATACCACACAGTGTTCTCTTCAATGGCTACCTAATTAAACCTAACAGTTTGTACAACCTAGATTCTGAGATCCTTCAAGTAGGATTTATACCAGGCACATGCATTCTTTTTTTCTTTTTGCCAGTCGTGGGGCCTGAATCCTTGACCTGGGCACTGTCCCTCAACTCTTCAGCTCAAGGCTAGTGCTTTATCACTTGAGCCACAGCACCACTTCTGGCTTTATCTGCTTATGTGGTGCTGAGGAATTGAACCCAGGGCCTCATGCATGCAAGGTAAGCACTCTACCACTGAGCCACCTTCCCAGCCCCACATGCATCCTCATCCCAAAAGCTAACTCAGGCCCTGCTATGAAGTAGCCACTCAGTGGACATTGGTTGGTGTGTAGACATAGGTCTGTTAAGATGAGTGTGTACAGCCTCTTCAGAGGATCTTGTCTCCAGGGTCCCAGTCGAGAGGAAGTCCCCCTCAGTACCCTATGTTTAGAAGACCCTTGAAAATGCCCTGTGCCCAGTGTGGTCCCTGCCTTTCCACCAACACTTCAGACTCCTCACCCTGATAGTGGATCCTGAAGCCACCACCCCTGGGAACCCGTGGGCTCTGGAAATGCAGAAGCAGCCGGTTGGTTGGGCTTCGAAGGACCTGTCCTTCTCCTAGCATGGAAGAGTTGGCCAGGAGTCGGGGGGCCAAGCCTGGAGACCCTCCACCAGCCAGCACCAGGAGCTCCTCCTCCTGAGACAGGTTCAGTGTCTGCACCTAGAGAAAGCAGATGTAGACCAAGGCCCATGAGTAGTATGACAGCTCCTAACCCAGCCTTATCTGCCCTTCTTTTTTTGGTTTTGTTTTTTCTGTTGTAGCAGCCCCCAAACTACAAGGATATCATCCCCATGACATAGAACTCTAGGGGAGTTCTTGAGAACCTCAGAATTGGAAAACAGGCCCATATGAGTTACAAAACAGGTCCTCTGGTCCCCAAAGGAAAGGGCTTGGAAATTTCATGGCCACATGTTTTAGATTCAGTTACCTGGATTTCAATGCCATAGCCAGGATAGACATGGATGCTGTAAGTACAGTCCAGGAGCCCCAAGGTGCGGCTGCCGGTGCTTCCCAAATCTGGAGATTCCACGTACCCTTCACCCTCGGAGATGTTGTTATTACACAGAACTAAAGAGATATAAGTGGCTGGGATTGTTTGGTTGTCCTCCTAATCCAAGCAACTTCAGAGGTCTTCAACTGAATTCTCCCAGTAACACCCCCTCCCATTGCCACCAATCTTTTTTTTTTTTGTCAGTCGTGGGGCTAGAACTCTGGGCCTAGGTCCTGTCCCTCAGCTCTTCAGCTCAAGGTGAGTGCTCTACCACTTGAGCAACAGTGCCACTTCTGGTTTTTTAGTGGTTTATTGGAGATAAGAGTCTTATGGATGCTGGGAAGGTGGCTCAGTGGTAGAGTGCTTGCCTCCCATGCATGAGGCCCTGGGTTCGATTCCTCAGCACCACGTAAGCAGAAAAAGCTGGAAGTGGCGCTGTGGCTCATAGTAGAGCACTAGCTTTGAGCTGAAGAGCTGAGGGACAGTGCCCAGGCCCAGAGTTCAGACCTCATGACCGGCAAAAAAAAAAAAGTCTCATGGACTTTTCTGCCCAGGCTGGTTTTGAACCATGATCCTCAGATCTCAGGCTCCTGAGTAGCTAGGATTACAGGCGTGAGCCAACGGCAGCGGCTTGCCACCAATCTCATTCCAATGTTTTCTCTCCTTGTACTGAGAATGCTCTTTCCCAATTGTGATGAAGACGAATCCCAACCGAAGGCATCTGGTACTCAACAGTGTCTTTAACTGCTGGCCTTTATTATTATTCAGTGTGCTATTTTTTTTCTTTTTTCCTGTCCTGGGGCTTGAACTCTGGGCCTAGGCACCACCCTTGAGCTTTTTTTGCCTCAAGGTTCTCTAGCACTTGAACCACAGCACCACTACCAGCTTTTTTTGGAAGATGAGTCTCATGGACTTTCTTCCCCCGGCTGGCTTCAAACCCCAATTCTCAGATCTCAGCCTCCTGCTAGGATTTACAAGCATGAGCCACTGGCACCCAGCTTAAGTATTACTACTATTAAGTGTTACTAATTTTTTTTTTTTGTCTGTCCCAGGGCTTGAACTGAGGGCAGGGTGCTGTCCCTGAGCTTTTTTGCTCAAGACTAACACTCTACTATGTTGAGCCACAGTTCCACTTCTGGCTTTTTGGTGGTTAATTGGAGATAAGAGTCTCATGGATTTTCCTGCCTGGGCTGGCTTCTAATCATGATCCTCAGAGCTCAGCCTCCTGAGTAGCTGGGATTACAGGCTTGAGTCACCAGCATCCTGCAGGTGTTAGGGCTCCTTCTAGATGTTCTAGACAGCCTCTTCCCCCCAGCACCCTCTTCTTTCCATCACCTCACCTGGGCTGGTGACTGTAGTGGTGACAGTTGTCGTGGTGATGATGGTGGTAGTGGTCTCCTCTTCTCCACCTTCAGGACCCAGGGGTGGGACTGGGGAAGCAGGGCCAGGCAGGGGTGGAGCTGTAGTTCCCGGGGGTGGAGTCAGCAGCTCAGGGGCGGTAGGACCTGCTCCCCGGACCCCCTTAGGAGTTACAGCTGTTGTCAGAGGCCCTGTGGCTGGCTCAGTGGCTCGTGGCAGGGAGGGTGCTGTAAGAGTCTGGCCGGCTGGAGGAGTGGCTAGTGTGGGGTCTGGATCAGATCCTGGGATAGTACAAGGGAAGTCAGGGCACCGGAGCAGCAAATTGGTCGATAGGGGTGGGAAGCAAGGCAGAGAGAAATAGAGGGTTTCCCCACTGAATCCCCAGAGACCTCCCCACAAGGTGCAAGTCCCCACCTCTCCTTTCCCCACTTCCTTCCAAGCTTTTGCATCCAGATCATCCCCTCCACACACAGTCCCCTTCCACTTCTTCCTATCCCTTACACAGATCTAGCTCCCCCCTCCCTCTGCCATGATCCCTTTTTCTCTCTTCTGTCTTGCTTTCTCTGAATCCATTTCTCTTAGTGTTCTCTGATTTCCTTTCGGTCTCTCTTCCCCATTTTAGTCTCTAGTTCTCTGCATTCCCACCCATCTTTCTGGGTACCTTTTCTATGTCTTTTAGTCTATCCTGACTCTATTTCTCTCATGGTTTGTTCTCAGATTTGAGTCTGTCTCCATTTGCCACTCTCTGAATTTCACTGGCCTTCCTGGTAGGGGGTTGTCTTACCCTCTTTGCAGTCTCTTTCCTCTCCTCCAGCCTGTCTTCCCATTTCTCTGAGCCAGTGTCTCTCCCTCTCCCTCTAAGCCACTCCTGACACTTTGGGAGCCTCACCTGGCAAGTAGGCCATCTCTGGGCCCTTCCTCAGCAGGGCCCCGTGAAGCAGCTCAGCCAGGGCCTCAGAGGCCTCTGTGGGGGTCTCACTTCCAGGTTCTGGCAGTGCCTCCTCATCCTTCAGGGGTAGACCTAGAGGGTGAACTCCTGTGAGCCTCTCCGCTCCCCTAACATCCATTCCTTCTCTATAGATAGCTTTTCCAGAGTGTTTCTCCCCTTCTCAGCTGGGCCTGAGGGTCCCAGGCTGGGCTGAGAGCCAAGATCGGAGGTGAGGCTCTAGAGACCCCTCATACTCTCACACCCCCAAGCCTGGGCTCTGTGGGCCTCCAGCAAGCACTTTAATTCTTACAAACCTTGGACAGCACCAGCAGGGTGGAGCAGGAGATCTACCACTGACTTCCTTTTCATCTCCCCAACCCCGGGCCACTGCAGAGGGTCCAGCAATGTCTTCCAGTAGTCCTTGCTTCCGCAGTGCCCATCTTTCTCTCTGGGTTTCTATCTCTGCAGTGTAGTGCGCTCTCTCTCTCTCTCTCTCTCTCTCTCTCTCATTCTCTGCAGTCTGCTCCCTTCGCTAGAGTCTGGCTAGGGGTCAGAGTGGAGTGGGGGACTGAATATCTGGTCTCTAGCCCCGCCTCTGTTCATCTGTCTTTGTCCATATGTCCAAGAACATTTGTGTGTGCAGTGCCTGGCGTCTCTCCCGGCACCTCCATCTCCCACCCAGGTACCCTGCGTGCTTCTGCCGCCTCCGCAGACACCCTCCCCCCAACTCCCCCAGCCCTCCTTCCCAGATTTCATCCCTAACACGCAGCTAAAAGTTATCCTCTTTCATTACTGTAGCTTCTCAAATTGGGAGTTGAGGGGTCTTAGGCACAAGCCCCAAAGCTCTGCTTTGCCCCCTTACCAGTCAACTGTACCCTCCCCTCCCCCATAAGCTCAGAAGACCCAGGATGCTCAGAGAAAGACCCGTAGGGGCCTGCCCACCCCCCCTCCAATGTCCTTACCCTGAATCCAGGGACAGCTCAGCAGAATTAGGAACAGCAGCTGGGAAGGCGGTGGGTGCTGGGTCTTGGGAGTCCCCATGGCGACTCACTCCAATTTCTCTCCTCTGTGCCTCTCCTGAATAATATAGCTGTCACTTTTTCCTCCTCCGTGTCCTTTTATCTTTCCCTTTAATTTTGTTTTCCTGCTAGAGGTCAGCAGAGGAAGGCAATGTTTCTGCCCCCTCGGGATGGAGGCTCAGAATTGGGCTAGGGATTGCCTAGAGTCCACCCCCTTTGCTCAATCTCGGTCTTCCGCTCCGGGATCTGTGGTAGAGGGGGGCGCGGCTCCGGCTGCAGGGGGTGGGGCCGAGAGGGCCGAAGGTTACCCTCGGGTTCGAGTGCCTGGATCCATCAGGCTGGCTGGATACTAAGCCAGGGAAGCGGGGAGAGGGAAGATCGCTTCCGGGGGGGCTAGGGTGGGGTCTCAGGATCGGGAAGGTCCCTGCTGAGCTCTAGCCCGGCTCGTCGCGGAGGGGAAGGGGTTGCGGAACCCGGAGAGCCTAAGCTCGGGCACTGGGGCTGCGGGAGGGAGAAGCTGAGAAAGGTGTCGAGCCCACGTCAGATCCTGGGGACGGGCGAAAGGAGGGGCCTGGGATGTATTTGCGGAGGAGGGAGGAGGAGGAAGTGCAGATGGAGGAAGGAGGGATCAGGAGCCAGGACCGTAATCCTCACTCCCGCGGCCCCTAGGGGAGCCAAAGGAAACTCTGGTCCCAGCCGTCATTAGGCTCCCCTCCCCCACGCCATTCCAGCACATCTGGAATCTGAATCTCCTCTTCCCCGGGCTCCAAGGGGCGGCTCAGCTTTGGCTCGAGCCCTGCTTGGTCCCCAATATGTCCTCTGTCCGTATCCGGACCCCCCGCGGGACTTCCCTTTGCCTTTTCTCCGAAGCTCAGGTAGAACTGACTGTCCCATTCCCCCCCCGCCCCCCACCCAGGAGAATGGCGACTTTGCAGGTTTGTGAAAAGTCTAAGGGGGTGACAGGCTAGGGTCTGGGGAGGAGAGACCCCCCTCTTCACATACAATATGACCCCAGCCAGCCGCTGGGCAGCTTCGGCCCGGGCTGTGGTTGGGTCGCCCTCACTGCGCGTGGGGAGCGCCCTTTTCAGCACCAGGGCGCGCGGACAGCTCCTCTCCGCCCCGCCTGCGCGTCCGGCCATTGGCTGGAGCCGCTTTCCCTAGCGATCGACCACTCGCCGGGGGCAGGCTGTTGTGGAGACCAAAGAGGGGGATGTGGGAGGTGTGGGGGAGATCACGGACCGACTTCTCCGGGGACCCGCGGCGCGACCGACCCGCCGCGGCCTCCCCGCCCGGAGTCCCAGAGCGTCGGCCTGGGCCCTCAGTCTGAGCCCTCGCCCCGCCCCTTGAGCAAACCCCGCCCACCCGCCAGTCCCCGCCCACCCCCACCACGCCCGCGGCGAGGCCACGCCCCTTCTTTTCGCATTGCAGGGTGCTTAGAGCTTGGCACGGTGCCCCCTGTACCCCACGTGGCGCCCGGTCAGGCTTGGGGTGGGGGGAGGGAGCGGGTAGTGAGGCAAATCTGGAGAGGAGTTTCCCCCTCCCCCAGGGCTGAGTTGCGGCTGCCACCGGGAGGGGTTGGAGGTAGCTAAGAAGAGAGGGCTGCGGGAAGGAGTGACGTCAGGGTGAGTGGGAGCCAGGGAAGGAGCGTGTGGGAGACAGGGAGCGAGAGCGAGGCAGGACCTCGGGTCAGGTCAAGTAAGAAGCAAGGGCAAGAAAGGGAGAGGAGGGAGGAAGGACAGACGCCGCACAGAGGAAGACAAGCTGCGGGGTCTTGGGGCTGCGGGTCCAGGTGGGGGGTAGGAACGGTTAAGGGGAGAGCTATAAGAAAGAAGGGGGAGAGCGAGCAAAAGGAGGGGTGGAGGGAGTGGAGGGAGGAGAGAAGAGGAGAGTGGGAGAGCGGTGGAGATAGAGGAGAGGCAGAGGGAAAGAGAGGAGACTGCGGGAAGGAGAAAGAAGAAAGGGAAGCCATAGAGGGAAGAGAGGAGAGAGATCTAGAGAAGGGAGGAAGAAGAGGAAGAGGCAGGAGAGAAGAGAGTGAGCTAGAGGAAAGAAAGGGAAAGGAACGGTTGGAGATACCTAACAGAAGGAGGAGAGAGATCTTGGAGAGAAGCTGGGGATGTGGAAGGGAAATGGCCCAGGGGGAGACCAGGAAGCAGCCATACAGGGGACAGGTGGAGAGCTAGGGGGACAGGGAACCTGGGGACTGGAAGATGCCCCAGGACTCTTGGCCAGGGCCTCCTTGCCCATCATGCTCTCCTGGCCACTACCCCTGGCCTCTTCAGCCCTCACTTTGCTCCTTGGAGCCCTCACATCCCTGTTCCTTTGGTACTGCTATCGCCTGGGCTCTGAAGACATGCAGACCTTAGGGGCTGGGAGCCAGGCTAGGGGGGTTAATGGCGGGTCTGGGGGATGCCCTGAAGCTGGCAGGCCTGGCCTGAGGAGCTCTGGAGACTCTGCAGAAGGTCCTGGGACAGAAGGCCTAGTGAGCCGTCGACTTCGGGCCTATGCTAGGCGCTACTCCTGGGCTGGGATGGGTAGGGTGAGGCGTGCAGCTCAGGGTAGCCCAAGCCTTGGAGGAGGGTCAGGGGTCCTGGGCATTCAGCGTCCAGGCTTGCTTTTCCTACCAGACCTGCCTTCAGCCCCCTTTGTGCCTCGAGATGCCCAGCGGCATGATGTGGAGCTTCTAGAGAGCAACTTCCCTGCCATTTTGCGGGATTTTGGGGCTATAAGCTGGGACTTCTCAGGGACTACTCCTCTGCCTCGGGGCTGGTCCCCGCCCCGGGCCCCTGGGTGCTACCAGCTCCTGCTGTACCAAGCAGGCCGGTGCCAACCTAGCAACTGCCGCCGGTGCCCCGGAGCCTATCGGGCACTGAGGGGGCTTCGGAGCTTCATGAGCGCCAACACCTTCGGCAATGCTGGCTTTTCTGTCCTTCTACCTGGGGCCCGGCTGGAGGGCTGCTGTGGGCCTACAAATGCTCGGGTCAGATGCCATCTGGGTAAGTAGATCCTGCCCAGACCACCTGTCTCTCTTCTCAGAAATCTCCCATGATTCCCTGTTGCCCACAGCATTTTCTCCTCACAGCCAATCTCCCCCACCTTTGGTTTTACTTTTATTCCTGCTGGTCCTGAGGTTTTTGCACAGCACCCTACCACCACTTGACCACTTGAGCCACAGTGCCACCTCTGGCTTTTTGTCTTCTTTAATTGGAGATGAGACTTTCCTGCCTGAGCTGACTTTGAACTGTGATCCTCAGATGTCAGCCTCCTGAGTAGCTAGGATTACAGGCATGAGCCACCAGTGCCTGGCTTTACTTATTCTATTTTTGTGCCAGCTACTGGGGCTTGAGTTCATGGCCTCATGTACTCACTTGACTTTTTCACTCCAAGCTCGTGCTCTACTACTTGAGCCACACCTCTACTTCCAGCTTTTTTTGCTGGTTAATAGGATATAAGAGTCTCATCCACCTTTCTGCCAGGGCTAACTTTGAATCTTGATCCTCAGATCTCAATCTCCTGGGTAGCTAGGATTACAAGTGCAAGCCATCCAGTGACTAGCTGGTTATACTTAATTAAAAGGAATCTTTACAGAACTGTATGTGGTCATCTGCATTGCACTAAGAAAGTACTTATCAAATGAAATTGAAACTTAAGCCTTGAGCTGAATGTCTGCACTAGCATTCAGGAGATTGATAGAGGGATTATAAGATCAAGGCCAGGCTGGGCTATATCACAAGACCCCGTCCAAAAAAAAAAAAAAAAAGGCACACCTGAAATATTCTAGTTCTCTAGATGCTCCATGCCCAAAGCCTACATTTCTTTTACTGATGGTAATGCCAGCAGATGTTCAAGTTCCAGTAGCTCCCCTCCCACTTTTTTTGGTCAGTCATGGGGCTTGAACTCTGGGCCTGGGCGCTGTCCCTCAGCTCTTCAGCTCAAAGCTAGCACTCTACCACTTGAGACACAGCGCCACTTCCGGTTTTCGGATGGTTTATTGGAGTTGCTAGTCAACCTACATAGAGAGCCTAGCACACAGTAGGCTCTGGAGCTGAATTGTCAGGAAGCTAAGAAAGAGATGGTATTTTCTCTTTTGTTTTTTCGAAACTATAGATGATGCTTCCCACACTTGCCCTATCTCCTAGAATTGTGTGTGCTTGTGTGTGTGTGTTGGCATTGGGGCTTGAACTTACAGCCTAGGCACTGTCCCTTAGTTCTTTTACTCAAGCCTAGTCCTATACCACCTAAGCCCCAGCTTCTGGATTTTTTGATAGTTAATTGGTGATGACGTTCACAGATTTTCCTGCCCAGGCTGGCTTCTGTGATCCTCAGATTTCAGCCTCCTGAGTAGTTAGGATTACAGGTGTGAGCCACTGGTTCCCCACTATCCTCGCCCTTTCCATCTAGTACTATATATAGGTTACACGCATCACCTTTCAGACAGCAAGGGAGGACCACCACAAGACCTGGTCTAAGGGAAGTGGACACCTTAGAGGCAGGAGTATTGGATGCCACATCTCTTCACACAGGCCTGAAGATTCCTCCTGGCTGTGAGCTGGTCGTCGGGGGCGAGCCCCAGTGCTGGGCCGAAGGACATTGCCTCCTGGTAGATGATTCCTTCCTGCACACAGTGGCTCACAATGGTAAGGAGCTCCCATTCTTCTGGGGGTAGGAGTGAGGGACCAAAGAGCAAGCTAGTTTAGAGGGTACAAGATCAAGCTGGCTGACTCCTTGTCCCAGTAGCATGGTTTTCTAGGTACCTCGTCTTGAGCAAGTCATATGCAACTCCTCAGATGACCTGTGGGACATCTGCCTTCTTTATTAAGTGACTGTAAGGCTCAGTGAATGCCAGGTAGCACATAAAATGGATACCAGGATAGAACTCTGGCCTGGATCACCTGGGGTCCTGTCCTACCACTTGCATTTAGCAGCTGTGAGACCTTGGCTTATTTGCCCAATTTTATAAGGGGATAACTATGGCACTACCTGGTTTTTTGTTTTTTGGGTCTGGTCGTGGGGCCTGAACTCTGGGCCTGGGCACTGTCCCTTAGCTCTTCAGCTCAAGGCTAGCACTCTACCACTTGAGCCACAGCACCACTTCCGGCTTTTTTCTTTTTGCTTATGTGGTGCTGAGGAATCGAACCCAGGGCCTCATGCATGCAAGGCAAGCACTCTACCACTGGGCCACCTTCCCAGCCCACTACCTGTTTGTTTTGATGCCTCAGATCCATACATCTATTCAGATGATGTTGGGTGTGGCGGTACACAACTTTAAGTCCAGCACTTGCGAGGCTGAGCAAGGGGGACTCAGTTCAAGGCCAGCCTGGGCTATATAGAAACCAACAAAGGGTTAGAAAAGGGCCTGGCCTGTTTACTGTTTGCTTTTATGCATATGTGGTAAATGTACTTTGACAGAGAAAACTGATGTCAGCTATTCTGTCTCTATCCCATGTGTCCTAGGTTCCCCTGAAGATGGGCCTCGAGTGGTCTTCATTGTAGACCTTTGGCACCCTAACGTGGCTGGGGCTGAGCGTCAGGCCCTTGACTTTGTTTTTGCACCAGACCCTTGAAGGAAGGTGTGCCCTTCAGATACCTGGGATGAAGAGATGCTGCACTCTGGGGTTCAGGGACAGCATGAGTGGCAGCCAGGATTCCTCTCCACTGAAGGAGGGGTGGGGGGAGGATTGCCAAGGGTAAGAATTGGCTGGTGAGCCTTGAAATATAAATTCTGAATCCTCTCCCAATTCCTGACTGCTTTCTTCCCAGCTGCCAGCCCAGGGAAGGGCTTGGGGCTCCTTGGTCTTCAGTGATAAAAGTAGTCCTTGACATGGTCCTCCCAGCGGTCTCCCTGGAAGCCAGCAGCAGTGCCTTGACTCAACTTTATTACAATAATTTAATAGAAAATTAAAATAATAAATAATATGAAACAGAACAAGAAAATAGCTGAGCTGGCGCAGGCCCAGGCCAGCTTAGTACAGAGTTAAGGAGGAAGGGAGGAGGGTTGGGGGTAGGAGGGAGGTCAGGGTAGGAGGTGGCTCAGAACTCAGAACTTGGTGGGTGTTACTAAGGGCTGGCTCAATACTTGACTATGTACAATGTACTTTACAAAAGAGAGAGAGAGAGAGAGAGAGGGAATTCCAATTGCTCTAAACTAGCTGTGAGGGAAAGACCAGAGGACCAGAGAACATAAATGGGGAAGGAGGGGGAGAGTATCAGTCTTCTGAGGGGCCCTGCCTGAGGGGAGGGGCTGGAATGTACCGTGCTATTAGCTATAAGTGCAAATGAAGGGAAAGAGCCAAAGTCAACTGTACCATGCAATGATGTGACAGAAGGAAAACCCACGACTTGGCCAGCAGAGCCGGGGCAAAAGTCTGAAGAGAGAAGAAAGAAAGGAAGACTGGGTCCAAGAAGCAGGAGGAAGGCAGAGGAAAGGTCAAAGGTTAGTCCTTGAAGACAATCTGTTGGCCGTGAGGACGCTCATCGTGGGTGATATGGCGCCGGACGTGGATCCTCCGAACCCGGTGTTCTCGGTTCTCTTCGTCTTCCCCTCGGGTTGCTCCACCACCTCCGGCTGCACCCCCTGTGGCCTCCAGGAGGGCTGGGTCTGGGCCCCGGGGAGTCTCATAGATCAGGATGTTCAGGGTCTCCTCGAAGATTCGGGCCTCTGGGAATTCCACCTGCAAAAGGCAGGAACCCCTGGCTCCGATTCTCTCGCCCTGTCCTGTAGCTTCTTTCTCAGCAGCTCTGCGCTGCTTCCCCTCCCAGCCTCCACCACCAGGCAGGCAGAATGATTGGTTTTTCTCTCCTTCACTATAATCTAAGGAGAGGACTTCTCAGACATACACATAATATAGCATAAACTGCATCAGATAATGACAAATGTTATGTGGGAAGGGAAGTTAGGAAAAGGGGGTGAGAAAAGCCATGACTAGGAGTGTTACATCTTTCGAAAGAGAATTCAGGGAGGGCCTCATTGGCAAGATGGCATTTGACCAAAGCAGGGAGACAGGTGTGTAGCTAAAGAAAGCAGACTGGGGAGCTGTGACCGCAAATGTAAAAGCTCTGAGCCAGGGGTGTCCAGTAGTGTGTTGTCTAAAGACCAGCAAGGAGGCTTAGGCCATGGAGCAGAGTAGAAAGGAATGAAGTCCAAGAAGTTAGGGCATTCTACTTCTGTAGTTTTTTTTTTTTTTTTCTCAATTGTTTTCTAGTGTTGGGAATTAAACCTAGGGCTAGGGATTGACTCCAGGGCCTTGTATATATTAGATAAACATTCTACCACTGAGCTATGTCCCCATCCCTTTTAGCTAATGTTATTTTGAGACATAGTCTTAAAAAGTTGTAAAGGTTGGCTTTGAACTTGTGATCTTCCTTCCTCAACCTCCTGAGTAGCTAAGATTACAGCCACCAAACCCAGGAGAATGCAGCTCTTAAAAAGCTCTATTTTGGGGCTGGGAAGGTGGCTCAGTGGTAGAGCGCTTGCCTTGCATGCATAAGGCCCTGGATTCGATTCCTCAACACCACGTAAGTGGAAAAAGCAGGAAGTGGTGCTGTGTCTCAAGTAGTAGAGCGCTAGCCTTGAGCTGAAGAGCTAAGGGACAGCGCCCAGGCCCCGAGTTCAGGCCCCACGACAAAAAAAAAAAAAAAAAAGCTGTATTTTAATTAGTTATCTTCCTGTCTTCCCAATTACAAAAGAAATCTCCTGAAGCTGGGCACCAGTGGCTCATGGTTTGTAATCCTAGCTACTTAGGAGGCTGAGATCTGAGGATGAGTTTGAGTTTAAAGCCAGCCTGGGCAGACAAAAATCTTATCTCCAATTAACTAGCAAAAAGCTGGAAGTGGAATTGTGTCTTAAGTGGTAGAGCACTAGCTTTGAACAAAAATGCTTAAGGAACAGCGCTCAGGCCCTGAGTTCAAGCCCCAGTACTGGTACGTGCACACACACTCACTCTCTCTCTCACACACACACATACACACACACACACACACACACACACACACACATACACACGCACACACCCATGTGCATCTATAAATGTTTCATAGAGGGGCTGGGAAGGTGGCTCAGTGGTAGAGCGCTTGCCTTGCATGCCTGAGGCCCTGGGTTCCATTCCTTAGCACCACATAAGCAAAAAGAAAAAAGCCGGAAGTGGCGCTGTGGCTCAAGTGGTAGAGTGCTAGTCTTGAGCTGAAGAGCTGAGGGACAGCGCCCAGGCCCAGAGTTCAGGCCCACGACTGGACCCAAAAAAATAAATAAATAAAAAACAAATGTTTCATAGATTCCACTGTGTGAGGTCTGGGCTAGTACTAAGGAGATAAAACCCAACCTACAGACAATGGTAAGTACTGTCACTAGATAAAAAATGGAGCATGACTAACTATCTAGGGTTGGCTAGGCTGAAAGTTCATGGGAACAGGTGTCCTATTGAAAATGATGTTTAGCTTGGGTTCTAACAATTAAGTACAAGTTCTTTAGGCAAATGAAGAGGGGGAAAATGGCAAGAAAAGAGAAGAGTGGTTGCTGAGAGACTAGTGATGACTGCAGTATATCTGAGCCTGGGGCAGTGCCTAGTGCAGAGCAGGTAAATACTAGCTGATAAGTGCCAGATCCATGAGTCAGGCTCTGTTCTAAGAGACCTGTGGTCCTGAGATTTTTGTTTTTGGGTTCGGTCGTGGGGCCTGAACTCTGGGCCTGGGCGCTGACCCTCAGCTCTTCAGCTCAAAGCTAGCACTCTACCACTTGAGCAACAGCGCCACTTCTGGCTTTTTTCTTTTTTTTTTGCTTATGTGGTGCTGAGGAATCGAACCCAGGGCCTCAGGCATGCAAGGCAAGCACTCTACCACTGAGCCACCTTCCCAGCCCCTGGTCCTGAGGTTTTAAGAACCTATTTTGGCACAACTTATTTTGGCACAATCCTATCATCCCAATTCTTAGGAGGCTGAAAAAAGGAGGATCTCAAGTTTGAAGTTAGCCTGGAGTTTACACAGTCAGATCTTAAAAAAAAAAAAAAAAGAAAAAAGGTGGAAACGGAGCTGTGGCTTGGTAGAATACAAGCCTTGAGCAAAAGCAGCTCAGGGACAGTGCCCAAGCCCTGAGTTCAAGCCCCAGGACTGGCACCAGGAAAGAAGAAAAAAACAAAATCAAGATGAATGGGTCACACCTGTAATCCTAGCTACTTGGGAGATGGATATCAGGAGGCTAAGGGTTTGAGACCAGCCTGGACAAAAAGTTACCAAAATTCTCTCAACCAATAAAAAAAAAAGTTGGGCATGGCGATGCATATGCCACCATCCCAGCTCCATAGAAAGCTTAAGTAGGAGGATTGTGGCCCAGTCCAGTCCTGTCCTAGAAGTAACTAAGGCAAAAGATCTGGGGTATTGCTTAAGAGGTATAGTATCTGCCTATTAAGTGGACAGTGCTGAGTTCAAACCCCCATGTCACCAAAACCTGAGAACAAAGCGTGTGGCTCAAGAAGTAAGAGTAGGGCTGGGAAGGTGGCTCAGTGGTAGAGCGCTTGCCTTGCATGCCTGAGGCCCTGGGTTCGATTCCTTAGTACCACATAAGCAAAAAGAAAAAAGCCGGAAGTGGTGCTGTGGCTCAAGTGGTAGAGCGCTAGCCTTGAGCTGAAGAGCTGAGGGACAGCGCCCAGGCCCAGAGTTCAGGCCCCCCAACCGGACCCAAAAAAACAAAAAACAACAACAAAAAAAGAAGTAAGAGTATTTGCGTGGCAAGCTCAAAGCTGAGTTCAATCCCAGTACTGCAAAAATACCTAAAACTTTAAACTTAAAAAAAAAAAAAATGCTAGGTATCGGTGGCTCACGCTTATAATCCTAGCTACTCAGGAGGCTGAGATCTGAGGATGGCGGTTCAAAGCCAGCCCGGGCAGGAAAGTCCATGAGACTCTTAGCTCCAATAAACCACCAGAAAACTGGAAATGGCACTGTGACTCAAGTGGTAGAGCACTAGCCTTGAGCTGAAGAGTTGAGGGACAGCGCCTAGGCTGAGTTCATGCCCCATGACCGACCAAAAAAAAAAAAAAAAAAAAGCTGGGGACAGTGGTTCCCACTTATAATCCTAGCTACTTAGGAGGATAAGATCTGAAGATCTCAGTTCAAAGGAAGCCTAGACAGAAAAGTCTGCAAAGCTCTTATCTCCAGATTCTAATCAGAAAAATACTGGACTGGAGGCACACAGCTCAACTGGCAGACCATAGGCCATGAAGCAAGAAAACTAAGTGAGTCTGAGACCCTAAGTTCAAGCTCTGGTACTAGAACACACACACACAAAAACCAAACCAAAACAATAACAAGAAACAAAACCACTTTTGGAAATAGATCCTTCTGAGACTTTAAATACATGTGTACCTCCAAACCTGCATACTATTTTAAAGGGAAGGCAGACAGCTTTCAAACTATGGGCTCAATTAAGAAGAATGTTCTACTTAAAGCCTTGAGCAGTCTCTAGCACTAAAACCAAAACAGAAATTAAAACAAAATAGAGGGCTGGGAAGGTGGCTTAGTGGTAGAATGCTTGCCTAGCATGCATGAAGCCCTGGGGTCAATTCCTCAGCACAATACAAACAGAAGTAGCCGTAAGTGGCGCTGTGGCTCACTCAAGCGGTAGAGTGCTAGCATTGAGTAAAAGAAGCTCAGGGACAGTACCTAGGCCCTGAGTTCAAGCCCTAGGACTGGCAAAAATAAATAAAATAGAATTCCACTCATTTCACAAGTAGAAGAACGGAGACTGCCAAGTAAAGTGACTCCCTTAAATTCACAGCCAAGACCCCAGAACTCTGGCTCCTGACTCCCAAGGATTTTCCCAAGCCTGATATACTGAGCTTGCTCTGTCCAGGGCCCCAGGCTGCACCCTCACCTCCCTCCCTGACCAGGCCCTGAATCCCTCTGACCTTGGTCTGCTTCTTCTCTGTGGCATAGACAATGGAGGTGCAGCACACCTCGGCGATTTTGCGGCCCTGCCCGTAGAAAGACCAGCAGCAGATCTCGTCCCCCAGGACATCTTTGAGGAAGAGCAGCCGCCCGTGGAAGCGCAGGGCCAGTTTGTCAAACAGCTCGATGTTCTTAAGTAGGTTGTCATCTGAAGTGCTGAAGACCAGGGAGCCAGCAGGCCTCAGTGTGATGGATTTCCTACTCCACTCCCCCCAAAGGGGCCCAGATTCCTGGCACTCTGGTCCTGCTCAGCAGAAAGCTTCCAGCTAAGCAAATCCAACCACAGCAGCTCTCCATGCAAGCTCTCAGCCAGGCTGTCTCATCTAGCATCCCAGCCCTGGCACTCTATGTGTTAGTACTGGGGCTCCAACTCAGGGCATGGGCATCAAGCTCTTGCTTAAGCTGTGTGTGCATGCATGCTCATGCACACGCACACACACATAGGGCTTAAACTCCAGGCCTAGGCACTGTTCCTGAGCTCTTTTGCTCAAGGCTAATACTCTACCACTTGAGCCACAGCTCCATTTCTAGCTTTTTTAGTTGTTAACTTGAAATAAGACTCTCATGACTTTCCTGCCCAAGCTGGCTTGGAACCACAATCCTCAGATCTCAGCCTCCTGAGTAGCTACGATTACAGACGTGAGCTACCAATGCCTGGCTTTTACTTAGCTTTTATGCTGAAGGCTGGTGGTCTACCACATAAGCCACACCTTCACTTTCAGCCTTTTGCTGGTTAACTGAAGATAAAAGTCTTAGATTAGAGCTGGGAATGTGGCTTAGTGGTAAAGTGCTTGCCTAGCATACATAAAGCCCTGGCTTCGAGTCCTCAGTACCACATAAATGGAAAAAGCCAGAAGTGGCGCTGTGACTCAAGTGGTAGAGTGTTAGCATTAAGCAAAAGAAGCTCAGGGACAGTGCTCAGGCACTGAGTTCAAGCCCTCCAGGACTGGCAAAAAAAAAAAGTCTTAGTCTTCCTGGAAGTGGGATTCTCAGATTTCAGCCTCCTGAGTAGCTGGGATTATAGGCATGAACCACTGATGCCTGCTATCTGCTACTTCTTAACAGAGTGACACTAAGCAAGTTACTTCCCTCTCCAAGATTCAATCTCTTCTATAGCTAGATCATAACACATACCTCATACTACTGTAAGGGTTGGGTAAATCAACAGAGACAGAGAGCAATACTGTTGGAAAATAAGTGCCTAGTCCATGTCAACCATTATCATTTAGTCCTTGCCTACATCCTGCTTGCTGATAACAAACTGAAGCTAAGGGGAGAATACTTGCTCAGGTACTTGGGGGGCAAGAGGTAGAGCTGGAATGTATACTTGGACCCTCCACGTGACCCTCCCCTTGGGCCAGCAGCAGGGCTATACTCAACCTGGGGATTCTGGGGCACATGCACGTATATACCCCCTCCCCCCTCCCCCATGCCAGTTACCTGGTGTAGGAGTACTTGTTGTTACTACGGTTGTGCAGCAGCTTCACCACAGGCTGTTGGGGGAGAAGGAGAGGACCTAGTGAGGCTGGAAGAAGTCCTCAGCCTCCATCTCCATTCAGCCTCCACCCTCTAGGGCCAGGGGCCTCACCTTGGAGGTACTGGCCAGGAGCTGCTGCTCCTCCCGGGGAGATGTCACCGTGGGGATGAGGCACAGCGGGGATAGGTTCTCCCTCTTTTGCTGGGGAAGAAGTGGAAGACAGTTAACAGTACAGCCAGAGGTCATTCACATCCCCCTTAAAAGTCTTCCAAAGCTGCCCACCATGCCTGGGGCTCTGCAGGAATCCACCTTTACTGAGGTCTTCAATCTCAGCCTTAACACTCTCCCCCAGATGGCTGGGCTTCAGACCCCCACCTTCCTGTTCCTTCATACATGCGGCTTATTCTCACCCTGGCCCAAATTTCAAAATCTATTATTTGGTAAATTCATTCTTTCTTTCCTTCCTTTCTTCCTTTCTTTTTTTTTTGCCAGTCCTGGAGCTTGAACTCACAGTCTGGGCAATGTCCCTGAGTTTCTTTTGCTCAAGGCTAGTGCTCTACCACTTGAACTACAGTGCCATTTCTGGCCTTTTCTGTTTATGTGGTACTGAGGAATCGAACCCAGGGCTTCATGCATGCTAGGCAAGCACTTTACCACTAAGCCACATTCCCAGCCCCCAATTTAGAAAGCTAAGAGCAAAGAGGAAACATTGACTCTACCAAATATTAAAATACACTACAAAGCCATAGAATGGAAACAGCATACTTCTGGTGCAGAAGCAAATAAAAACCCAAAAGAAAGCCAGGAGCCAGTGGCTCACACCTGGAATCTTAGCTAATCAAGAAGCTGAGATCTGAGGATCACAGTTCAATGACAGCCCGGGCAGGGAAGTCCATCAGACTCTTACCTACAATTACCAGAAAAAAAACAGAAGTGGCACTGTGGCTCAAAGTGATAAATTGCTAGCCTTGAGTGAAAAAGCTCAGGGACAGTGCCCAGGCCCTTAGTTCAAGCCCCCTAACCAACAAAAACAAACAAAAATCACAACAGAGAGCACAGATACAAGTGTGTGTGTGTGTGTGTGTGTGTGTGTGTGTGTGTGTGTGTGCATGCATGCATGCATATGAGAACTGCTATTTTACAAAAGACCACAAATGAGTGAAAGTGAAGTATGGAGTGGGTATTATCTATTGCTATATAATAAATGGCCTCAAGTTCGGTAGCTAAAATTAACAAAAATAGTTCCAATTTCAGTGTCATGGCTTAGGAATTCAGGAGAGGCCTAGCCAAGTCTGGCACAGGGTCTCATGTGGGGGTGCTGAGCAGGTGCTGTAGGCATCTGAAGGTCTAATTACCTCTAGAGGATCCATTTCTGGAAAGCTTACACATATGGCTGGTAAATTCCTACCTGCTCTTGGCAGGAGGCATCTAATCCTGCCATTTGGGCTTTTCTATAGGGTTGCTTTGCGTATTCTTTTGATATGGCCAACTCCCTTCCCTATATAAACAACCCAAGGGAGAGCAAGATGGAAACCTCATTGTCTTTTATGATATAGCTTCATTGCTTCATCTGTTCTTGTTTTTCTTTTTCTTTCTTTTTTTGTGGGTCATGGGGCTTGTGGGCCATGGGCCTGGGCACTGTCCCTCAGCTCTTCAGCTCAAGGCTAGTGCTTGAGCCACAGCACCACCTCTGGTTTTCTGAGTGGTTTATTGGAGATAAGTCTCATGACCTTTCCTGCCCAGGCTGGCTTTGAACCTCGATCCTCAGATCTCAACCTCCTGAGTAGCTAAGATTACAGGTATGAGCCACTATGCCTGGCTTGATGTGTTCTCTTTAATGTACAAGGAGATGACACAGGGAACGAATACTTGGGAGACAAAAATCTTAGAAGTTGCCTTGGAGATTAACCCAACAGTCTACCCATTTTCTAGCCTCCATTAATTCATATGCAAAAACCATCTCCTCTCAAGATTCCCCAGCTTCATTCTCTTTATAGAAGCAGCTCCAAGTACAGAATGCTGTCCCTAAATCACAGCAGCTCCCCAACTACTGCTCCTGAAGGACATTTGTCTTTAAGCAGAAGACCAGTAAGAAGAGACTCCACACATGCAATGTGCCATGGTGGGCAGGCAAGATAACCACTAGGGGTGCTCTTGTTCAAAGTGGGTGGGGAAGGATAAGAGATCAATGAAGTCATTAGAACAAACATTGGGAACTCTGAAGCCTACTCCTGATCAGGAATGTTTCTGCACAGCATCTATACCTGTAAGAGATGGTCTCAGCTCTAAGTTCCTCAGCCACTCTTAGTCCACACTAAGAGGTGTGGCTCAAGTGGTAGAGTGCCCGCTTAGCAACAGCACAAGGCCAAGTTCAAACTCAAGTACCACCATGGCCAAAAAAATAGAGGAGGTGAGAGGAGGGAAGGAGAGAGGGAGGGAGAAAAGGAGGGAGGGAGGAAGTCTGAGTGCCAAAGTCTTCCTCTCCTTTTATTCTAGGCCCTGTCCCTTTAAGTCCAAGCTCATAGAGCTGGTAGTTCTTCTGCCAACAAAATCATCTATATTTATTGAGTGTTTTCTAAGTCTTAGGAATTGCTTTGTAAGAGAAAAGCTACAACCGCAAATGTCTTCAAGATCAACATCTCTACTTTGGGCTTGTGCTCATGCTTTCTTTTTTGTCACTTTTTGTTGGTCATGGTGCTTGGACACTGTCCCTGAGCTGTTTTTTGCTCAAGACTAATACACTACTACTTTGACCACAGCACCATTTCCAGTTTTCTGGTGGTCAACTGGAGATAAGAATCTCATGGACTTTCTTGCCTGGGCTGGCTTGAACCACAATTCTTCCATCTCACCCTCCTGAGTAGCTAGGATTAGAGGTGTGGGCCATTGACACCTAGTGACTATACATTTCTTAGAGGTGCTCTTAGTTGAGAAAGAGTGGTGACATATACTGAGGATGTAAAAGGAGCTCAGAGTACTCCTTTAAGTTTGATGACCTTGGGGCTGGGAAGGTGGCTCAGTGGTAGAGCGCTTGCCTTGCATGCCTGAGGCCCTGGGTTCCATTCCTCAGTACCACATAAGCAAAAAGAAAAAAGCCGGAAGTGGCGCTGTGGCTCAAGTGGTAGAGCGCTAGCCTTGAGCTGAAGAGCTGAGGGACAGCGCCCAGGCCCAGAGTTCAGGACCCACGACCGGACCCCCCCCCAAAAAAAAAAAAAAAAAAAGTTTGATGACCTTTCAACAGGGAGGCAGCAGGGAAGGATGAGACACCATGATATTGGGTTCAAAACCAGCCTGAGCAAGATCCTGCCTCAAAAAGTCATCCTGCCAAGCTGGTAGCTCATGCCTGTAAGACTAGCTACTCAGGAGTCTGAGATCTGAGGATCATGGTGTGAAGCCAGCCCAGGCAGAAAAGTCCATGAGTCTGTTATCTCCAATAAACTACTTAGCTAGCCTTGAGCAAAAGAAGCTCAGGCACAGCACCCAGGCCCTCAGTTCAAGCCCCAGACTTTTTCCCACCCCCAGCTCAGGCAGAAAAGTCCCTGAGACTCTTTAATTAATAGGTAAGAGATAGCACCTAGACCCTGAGATCAAACCTTAGTACCCCACCTCACAAGTCATCCTATCATTTGGTTGAATGGTTCTCTAAGGCATCTTCTTGGATATTCTGAGGTCTTAACAAAGGAATTTCTAATCACACTCATGGATTTATCATTAGACCCTTTTTATCCCAAGTTTGCATTCTTTTTTTTTTTTTGGGGGGGGGGGGTCGGTCCTGGGAGCTGAACTCTGGGACTAGGCACTGTCCTTGAGCTCTTCAGCTCAAGGTTAGTGCCCTACCATTTGAGCCACAGCACCACTTCTGGCTTCTTCTGCTTATGTGGTATGAGGAATTGAATCCAGGGCCTCATGCATATAAGCCAAGCACTCTGCCACTGAGCCACCTTCCCAGCCCCATATGCACTTTTTAATCTTTGCTTTTAAGCCATCTGTTATCTGAAAAGGCTTGAGAATTTTCAAATCCAACAATTTCTGGCTTTTTGTTCAATTCTTTCTTCTTTAGCTTCCCTCTCCTCTTCAGGTAGCTTGACCTTCAACATTCCTGGAAATCTTAGCTAGATCACCCAGTTTATCTGCCACATTTTCAACTTTCTCCATCACTGGAGGTAACAATGGTAATAGGCTTTCTGCTACTATATAAGGAGGATTCCTTTCTATCAGTTTCCAGTAACATTGTCCTATCATTTTTTCAGTCTTCCCTGCTACCTCCCTGTTGAAAGGTCAAACTTAAAGGAGTACTCTGAGCTCCTTTTACTAATATTCTCTTTAAAGTCCTTCCAGCTTCCCAGTTCTAAAATTATTTTCACATTTTAGTAGTATGTTGGTGGTGGTGTTTTCCAGAAATCTCCTTACCCTAGAACTCACAATCTGTCATTTCTTGCTGGGTAAAAATCATTTCAAGTTTAGGAACTTAAAACAATATAAACATATATTATTCCACACATTCATTTTCCTTCTTTTCTTTCTCTTCCTTCCTTCCTTTCTTTCCTTCTCTTTCTCTCTCTCTCTCTTTCTTTCTTTCTTTTGTTGTGGTGCTTGAACTCGGGGCCTGGGTGCTGTCCCTGACCTCTTTTGCTCAAAGCTAGTGCTCTACCACTTTGAACCACACACAGCTCCACTTCTGGTTTTCTGGTGGTTAATTGGAGATTAAAAGTCTCAAGGACTTTTCTGCCTGGGGTGGCTTTGAACCTTGATTCTCAAGGTCTCAACTTCCTGAGTAGGATTATAGGCGTGAGCCACCAGTTCCTGGCTCCCACCCATTTTCTGAAAGTCAGGAATTTAAGGTCTTATCTAGGTGGCCCCAGCCCAAAATCTATCACAAAGTTTCAGTCTAGATGCTAGGCAGGGTTAACAATACCTGAAAACTTGACTGAGCCTAGAGGATCTACTTTTGTGATAACTGATGCCTATGGCTGAGAGTTTATGCTGGCTGCAGGCAGGATGCTTCAGTTCCTTACCAAGTAGGCCTTTCCCAATTGTGCTTGAGCTTCTCAAATAACAGCTGGATTCCCAAGGTCAATGATCCAAAAAGAGATGCAGAAGCTGTAATATCGTCTATAACTTAGTTCTAAGATACTCTAAAGTATCTGCAATATCCTACTGGTTATTAGATGTTGGAAGGGGTATAAAGAAGAATCTGGATACCAGAAGGCAAGAAGAATCTCTGATGGCCATCTTAGATACTAATAATGCTGGTTACCAAGGACTGTGTAATAGATGGTACTGGGAGAATAAGCTTTCCAAAAGAGTCAAACCCCTTCATCACTCATTTACAAAAATGTATTTCTCTGAAAAGATCCATATATACGAAGATCTATATATATATATATATATATATATACAATTAAAAAGCTAATTTAAAAAGAAGAATGGGCCAGGCACCAGTGGCTCGTACCTGTAATCCTAGCTATTCAGGAGACTGAGATCTGAGGATCTCTGTTCAAAGCCAGACGGGGCAGGAAAGTCTGTGAGACTCTAATCCACAAGTAACTACCAGAAAACCAGAAGTGGTGTTGTTGCTCAAAATAGTGGAGCACTAGCCTTGAGTGAAAAAACTCAGGGACTAAGGACCCAGGTCCTGAGTTCCAGTCCCATGACAAAAAAAAAAAAAAAGTTGCTTACAAAATAGTACATATAATGCTATGACTGTATTTGAGAAATAGACACGTTTGTGTGGATGCACACAAATACACCGAAAGACCTGGAAAAAAATGGTGCTTTACTTTTTTGGTTATCTGTGTTTCCTTAATTTCTACAACTGATAATTCTTGCTTTAAAGTATTAAGTAATCACTGGGGATTTATATTCCATGCCAGACATGAGACAGAAGAAACAATTCTGGCAATATCTAAAACTGAATACAAATTTTTTTTTTTTTTGGGGGGGGGTCTGGTCGTGGGGTCTGAACTCTGGGCCTGGGCGCTGTCCCTCAGCTCTTCAGCTCAAGGCTAGCACTCTACCACTTGAGCCACAGCGCCACTTCCGCCTTTTTTTCCTGCTTATGTGGTGCTGAGGAATCGAACCCAGGGCCTCAAGCATGCAAGGCAAGTGCTCTACCACTGAGACACCTTTCCAGCCCTACAAATTGTTATCTAAAGCAGATAACTAAGTTCTTCATCTGAATCTCAAAGCCCAGGAAATAATTTCAAATTATTAGGCTTTTTTTTTTTCCAGACTGTTTTGCTCAGTATCCTAGGATAATTTCAAAGTTTTTTCTTTTTTTCCTGTCCTGGGGTTTGAATTCAAGGCCTGGTTGCTGTCCTTTTTGCTCAAGGTTGGCACTTAAGCAACAGCTCCAGTTCTGACTTTTTGATAGTTAACTAGAGATAAGAGTCTGATGGACTTCCAGGGCTTGCCGAGCCGGCTGAGCTTTAAGCCTTAATCTTCAGATCTCAGCCTTCTGAATAGCTAGGATCACAGGTGTGAACCATAGGTACTTTGCTCAAACTCTTGATGCTCCTGCCTTAGCCTCCCCAAGGTTGCATTATAGATGTGTGCCACCACATCTAGCAATTTAAGTAACTTCTAAACTCTCTCAGGCATGGTATGATAATAGAATCATACTAGTAGCTATAAAGAAAAACTAAGTTATTATGTACAGCACATGCTTTAAAGTATATATTAATACATAGTCTTATGTAATAGGGCTTAATTTTCCCTGGAGACTAAACTATGCAAGAATCTCCTGTCAAGCAACAAGAAAAAGGAAGCAGTACAAAATTTTGTAAAGAATATACAGAATCACCAGGTGCATGATGCACACCTATAATCCTAACACTAAGCTAAGGCAGGAGGATCAGAAGTTCAAGGCCAGTCTGAGCTACATAATGAGACTGTATCCAAAAACATGTTTACACATGAGAAGATGCCCAGCCAGCAGCCAGTGGCTCACATCTGTAATCCTAGCTACTCAAGAGGTTAAAATCTGAGGACTGAGGTTCAAAGCCAGCCTGAGCAGAAAAGTCCCCATGAAACCCTTATCTCCAGGGGCTGGGAAGGTGGCTCAGTGGTAGAGTGCTTGCTTTGCATGCATGAGGCCCTGGGTTCCATTCCTTGGCACTACATAAGCAGAAAAAAAAAAAAAGCCGGAAGTGGCACTGTGGCTCAAGTGGTAGAGTGCTGGCCTTGAGCTGAAGAGCTGAGGGACAGTACCCAAGCCCAGGGTTCAGGCCCCATGACCAGACCAAGAAAAAAGAAACCCTTATCTCCAATTAGCCACTCAAAAACCGGAAGTGGAGCTGTGGCTCAAAGTAGTAGAGTGCTAGCCTTGAGCAAAAGAGCTCAGCTCAATCTGATGGGTTCACAATGATGAACCCATCTGATTGCCAAAATTAGAAAAATATATTATTGAGTGTATGCTATACATGGGATCTCTTATGCACTGTTGATCATGGGTATGAAGTACTATAAACATTTGGGAGCACAATCTGATGCATATCTCCTATATAACTTAGCAATTCTCTCAGTTATAATCATGTGAAACTCTGACATAGGACCACAAGGGGACATGTACTAGAATTCTCACAGTGGCACTGTTTGTGGGGGCAGAAAGTAAGAGGCAATCTAAGTCTTTAACTTCAGAGGAATGTATAAATAAAATCCTGTGAGCAAGCACTATAGATTCCTGTGCAGCAGTTAGAAGCAAAGAACTAGATGTACATACAGCAGCATGAAGAGATCTTGAAAGAAGTGCTGAATGATCAACAGAAAATGGCCCACAGCTCTGTGCCATTTGTGGAAATATAAAATGCATACACATACGACACAGTGCTTAAGTTTTTCAAAGGTATGCACACAATGCAAGCATATCCAAGGTCCCCTAAGGAAAAGAGAAGTGGGCAAGGAATTGAGAAGGAAGGGAAAATAATCAAAGAAACAGGGACACTTGCATAAACCTAGGTGTACTGTGAGGAGCACACTGAGCTGTAGAAAGAATCTGTGGGAAACCTGTGAAGGAGGTACGGAACATAGAAGAAAAGCACCAGACCTAGAGTCCAATACCTGGGGTTGAGTCTGAGCTCTGTCACTTACTAGCTCATTTGACCTTCCTTGAATGCACCATCCAACTTCTCTCATGGTTTTGTTTTGTTTTTTTTATGTCAACCTAGGGTGTAAGATGTATATACAAGCAGATAGCAAAAATCACTCCTGACACACAAGTGTGTAGTAACATTAGCTTAACTTAAAATTAGAGCTGGGATGTACTTCCAAGATCTGGTTCAATGTATGTCAAACTCCAAGTGGTAACTCATTAGTGAGTCATGAAATAAGTGTAGTGGAAGTCAAACAGTATTAAAGAGGAAGGAAGAAGAGGAGGTGGAAAGGGAGGGAGAGAAAGAAAAAAAGGGAGATTGGAAAGGAGGGAAGGAGAAAGGATTACTAAAATAGAATATATAGCAGTACATTCCACTAAAAGTATCCCTTCACAAATTTCAGTTACAGTTATACACACTTACGAAATACATTTTTCCCTACAGGCTACAGTTAAAAAGTTTGAAATACATGGCTACTGTTCAAATAAATTTTATGCTTTGAATTCCAACAGCTAATCAATAGTCCCTCCACAGAAAAGGAAGTTGTTCACTTATTAATTTACAAAGGACATTAAAAAAGAAAGTATCACAGAAATAGAGCTATAGTTTAAGTGGTAGAACACTAGCTTTGAGTTTTAAAAAAGCTCAGGAGCAGTTTCCAGGCCCCAAGTTCAAGCCCCTGGACCGGCACACAGAAAAAAGAAACTCTCATTGGGCACTAGTGGCTCATACCTACCTAGCTATCCAGGAAGCTAAGTCCTGAGGATCTCAGTTCAAAGCCAGCCCGGGCACGAAGTCAGGTAAGACTTTTATCTCCAATAAACCACTCAGAAGACCGGAAGTGCTGCTGTGGCTCAAGAAGTAGAGCACTAGCCTTTAGCTTAAGAGCTGAGGGATAGTGCCCAGGCCCAGAGTTCAAGTCCCACGACCGACAAAAAAACAAAAAACAAAAAAACCTGGAAGTGGAGGTATGGCTTTAGTTGTAGAGTACCAGCCTTAAGAGAAAAAGCTAAGAGACAGTGCCTTCGTCTTGAGTTCAAGCCCAAGCACTGGCACACGCATGCGTACACACACATACACACACACAGAGAGAAACTCAAAGTAATCTCCTATTTCTGTTGTATCATAAAGGAAGATATTTTAACATTGTAAAAACTGAACAGATGGGCTGGGTGGCTCAGTGGTACAGTGCTTGCCTTGCATGTATGAGGCCCTGGGTTTGATTCCTCAGCATCACATAAACAGAAAAGGCCTGAAGTGGAGCTATGGCTCAAGTGGTAGAGTGCTAGCCTTGAGCTGAAGAGCTGAGGGACAGCACCCAGGCCCAGAGTTCAGACTCCATGACCAACCAAAAAAAAAAAAAAAAAAGTCTTATGTAAAATCATTACATTGTACTAACTTTTGGCTTTTTCTCTCTTGGAACTTAAGAACAGAAGCAGAGGTAGGAAGAGACTGGCTCAAGGTTGTTCATTCCCACAATAGCAAGGTCACCTAGAATCCCTGAGGCTGACTCTTTACCAAGCCTTGCTCCTCAGAATTCTAAGGGACCTAAAGAAATGGAGCCAAACAGACAGGCCTCAGGTACCTCCAAACCCTACTTTACAGAGAGCATCTGCAGGGTTCCATTTGAGGTGAGAATTTCATTGCTTACAGAAGGATGGGAGGGGAGAGGTCAGTTACTAGTGGTCCACACCTGTAATCCTAGCTACTCAAGAGGGTAAGACTTGAAGGATCATGGTTTGAAACCAGCCCAGGCAGAAGAGTCCAAGAGACTCTACCTCCAAAATAACCAGCAAAAGTCGGGCCCTGATGGCTCACGCCTGTAATCCTAGCTACTCAGGAGGCTGAGATCTGAGGATCGCGGTTCAAAGCCAGCCCGGGCAGGAAAGACCGTGAGACTCCTATCTCCAATAAACCACCAGAAAACAGGAAGTGACGCTGTAACTCAAGTGGTAGAGCGCTTGCCTTGAGCTGAAGAGCTAAGGGACAGCACTCAAGCCCAGAGTTCAAGCCCCACGACTGACAAAAAAAAAAAAAAAAAAAACAGCAAAAAATGGCAAGAGTGGGGCTGGGAAGATGGCTCAGTGGTAGAGCGCTTGCCTTGCATGCATGAGACCCTGGGTTGGATTCCTCAGCACCACATAAGCAGAAAAAAAAAAAAGCCGGAAGTGGCGCTATGGCTCAAGTGGTAGGGCGCTAGCCTTGAGCTAAAGAGCTGAGGGACAGCGCTCAGGCCCAGAGTTCAGGCCCACGACCCTATCAAAAAATGGCAAGAGTCAAGACTCAAATTGAGCAAGTATGAGGACTCAAATTCAAATTGTAATAGGCAGGAAGAAAAAAAAAAATCCCCTAGGGGACAGAGAAACCCAAGAGACTGTTACTGCTGCCTCCCAGGACAGAACCAGATCATGGAGGTTATTATATTCCAATTTAAACTTACATTTTTCCCCTAGTGGCATAAGAAGCTATTTAGGACTTCTAAGCAAAGAACAGAATAGACAAGGGCTGTGTTTAAGGATAATTGCTCAGCTGTGTAACAGCTGGGTTGGCTGGGCAGGAACAGAAAGAAGCAGAGCAACTAATTAATCATCACAATAATCCTGACACCAGGTGGAAAGGGGACTCTGCCTGAGGCAGGAAGAATGCAGAAGCCAGTACCCCCAAATTCTTGGGAGTTGTGCCAGTCAGAGCCAGGCTTTCTTAGCCAAATCCTGTCCTTTTTTTGTTTTCCTGGTCAGTCATGGGGCTTGCACTCTGGGCCTGGGCGCTGTCCCTCAGCTCTTCAGCTCAAGGCTAGCACTCTACCACTTGAGCCACAATGCTCAAGCTTTTTCTGCTTATGGGGTGCTGAGGAATTGAACCCGGAACCTCATGCATGCAAGGCAAGCACTCTACCACTAAGCCACCTTCCCAGCTCCTGTACTTCCTTTTTCTTATCCTAATGCTCACTGCTGGGGAGCCCTCCAGACCCATGGGCACAAGGATTCAGGAAGTGGGGGAGGACCCTCACCTGTAGTGCCAACTGGCAGTCCTCAATCAGGCCTTGGACCAGGTAGTAGCGGGCTTCCCCTAGCAGCTCCCCCAGTTCTCTGGTACTCTCTGGCAGTGGCACAGACCCATCCCGCAGGTAGTTGAGGATGGTACCAAAGTGGCGGCCGCTCCGGTCAATCAGTACCCAACCTGGTGGGGTGGGGAGAGAAAGGAGAAAAGATGGCTCTGGGGTAGGAAAAGGCTCGAGTTAACTAAATTTCTATTTAAATAATCAAACAACAACCAAAAAACCCCACCAAAAATAGAATTCCAAAGTCACAAGAAAACCTGGATACCGATGTATCTGCCATCTGGGTGCCAGTGGCTCTTACCTATAAATCCTAGCTATTCAGGAGTCTGATTTCTGAGGATAAAGGTTTGAGGCTAGGCTAAGCAGAAAAATTCTTGAGACAAATTCTGTTACCTTCAGTTAACCAGCAAAAAGCCAGCTCTTTGAGCAAGCTTAAGGCCTTTGAGTTCAAGTGCTACTGTGGGTGGGGGCACACGCACGCGCGCGCACACACACACGCACACACACACGCACACACACACGCACACACAAGCACACACACACACGCACACGCACACACACACACACACACACACACCCCTTCTGCATATCTATAAAAACCTCTTTCAAACCTCTCCAGTGAGTTCTCCCAAAATTGTCCTGGGTCAAAAGACCGTTTCCATGAGGAATTTCTTTCAGACTTACCTTATTAATAAACCTCTAATGCCTGGTATTAGTTCTGACCGTGTTTTTTGTCGACTCCACCCTCTAGTTAGCTAGAAAGTTATAAGGTAATAAGGTAATAAGTTGACATTATTCACAGAACTTACTGAAATTTTGTAGTTTGCTTGCTTATTGGTCATTCCTACTCCAAAAAGGAAACTTGGAAACTTGATTCTTGTCAGATTCCTTTACCAAAGTGTCCTCAGTACCAATACTTTACAAATACTTATGAAATAAATTACTTGACCATCTCAATTTTTTTTTTTGGTCAGTCGTGGGGCCTGAACTCTGGGCCTGGGCACTGTCCCTCAGCTCTTCAGCTCAAGGCTAGTGCTCTACCACTTGAGCCACAGCTCCGTTTCTGGCTTTTTTCTGCTTATGTGGTGCTGAGGAATCAAACCCAGGGCCTCATGCTTGCAAAGCAAGCACTCTGCCATTAAGTCACCTTCCCAGGCCCACCTTCAATATTTTTTTGCCTGTACTGGGGCTTGAACTCAAGGGCCTGGGCTGTCCCTTACCTTTTTCACTCAAGGTTAGTGCTCAACCGTTTCAGCCACTGCTCCACTTTTGGCTTTTTGCTGGTTAACTGGAGATAAGAGTCATGTGGAATTTCCTGCCTGGGCTGGTTTGAACTCTGATCCTCAGATCTCTGCCTCCTGAGCTGCTAGGATTACAGCCACCGGCACCCAGCAACCTTCAATATGTGTAAACCTAATTCCACTTTCCAACTGTTTTATTTTTGCACTTTCACAATCCTTGTTAACCTGGGTGGGAGTAGGTTCTCCAGGGGAATTCAGGCAGTAGTAATGTCCCAGCTCTCCAGGCTGTTAGTGATCCTGAGGCTGAGAGGGGTAACAGCTGAACAGTGGGAAAGAATCTGATGGACAACGGGGTTGGTTCCCAAGTCTTTTGGGCTGAGAGTGGACAGTGGAAGGACAGGTAATGAGGATTATGAAATGTTGCTGGTGAAATCGCTTAGGGGTTCTATAAAATGTTGGTGAGGCTGGGGATCAGGGGGCTGGGAAAGCAGGGAGAAGACAGAGAGAGGATGGGCTGGAGGGAGAAGGGGGATCCACTGGAGACAGCAGTTGAGTCCAGCACGGGGCGTGAAGAGCTCAGCTATGCCGGGCCCGGGACAAGTGGAGCTGGGGGGCGAGGGGATGGGGGCGAGATGGAGGGAGACACGATGGAGGGGGGGGACGGACGGGGGGGGGGGGACGGGCCGGGGGGGGGGGGCACTGTGAGGCGGGCGCGCGTACCTCCGGCGTCCGTGAGCACCTCCACGCGGCCGCTGAACATGGCCTTGAGCATGGTGTCCTGTCCCGTGAGGGTCCGCAGCGTGGTGTAGTGCAGTGAGCCCCCCACGTTCAGCTTCACGTACTTCCCATTCGGAGTCAGGGGCTTCAGGCCGAAGGCGGCGGAGCCAGGCTCCGGCCCCGAGGGCTGAGGGTCTTCCAGGGATGGGGCCGCGGTTGCCGCCGGGCCGGAGGCCTCGGCCGACATACCGGCTGGGGGCGACGAGCGGTGAGTGACGCTCTCAGCGCCCTCTGACCTGCTCCCCAAAGTCCCCGGGCCTCCAGCCCCGGGGCCAGACCTCGCGGCGAACACGCCCACTCGCAGCCGCTACTCCGCCACTCCGGCCCGCAGCCCCATCGCGCCCTCACCACCCGGAAGCCGGTGCTGGGCAGTTGCGCAGGCGCACTGAGGCCACGCCCCCATTAGGCACGCCCCTGGATCTGGGAGGCGGGAGGCGGTTGGTGCGGAGCATGCGCGACTGTGGACGCCGTGGAGGGTTAGCGTTGATGCTGGGTTGGGCTTGGCAAGAAGGGGGCGCCGCCAGGCAGATGGAGGAGGAAAGCCAAGTCCTCCCCACTCCCCGTGGCTGGGTCTCTGCTGGCCAACTGTTCCTTTACTGGTGGGAAGGGAAAGTGCATCCTAACAGGGCAGGGCATGGGGCAAGATTCCCACCTCCCAGCCCCTTGCACTGATCAGCACCCGTGCACCCGAACAGGTGCACACTGAGCACCAACGGAAGCTCTTAAAGGAGGCCAAATCGGGGTGGGTCTCCAGAGGAGGTGATAGTGGAGCTGTGTGAGGTGACAGTGCCCAAGCCCTCAGTTTAAGCCCCAGTACCAACACACACACACACAGATTAACTAAAAAATTGTGCATTTGGATGTACACACTCCATGCTGAGTACTGGTGGTTCACATCTGTAATCTTAGTTACTTAGGAGCTGAGATCTGAGGATCGCTGTTTGAAACCAGCCTGAGCAGGAAAGTATGTGAGACTCCTATCTCCAAAAGTCTATGAGACTCCAATCTACCAAAAAAGCCAGAAGTAGAGCTGTAGCTAAAGTTGTAGAGTGTAGAGTGCTAGCCTTGGGTAAGTAAACTCAGGGATAGCACCCAGGCCCTGAGTTCAAGCCCCAGGACCTGCACACACCACACACACACACACACACACACACACACACAGATGCCCACACTCCACAGAAATCTAGTGCAGTTAAATAGAATTGTGAAACAAATTAAAAGTTGTTCAAATGTTTGTCCTTTTGGGGCACTGTAATACTTTTTTGTTATTTTAGCTACAAGGTGAGAAAAAGTCTTTATTCCAAGACAAAAAAGAACTTTTAACCAAGTGTTGGTGATGCTCACTTGTAATCCTATCTATTCAAGAGGCTGAGATATGAGGATTACAGTCCAAAGCCAAACCCAAACAACAAAGTCTGAGAGACTCTTATCTACAATTAAATCTACATCAAAAAGCAAGTAGGGAGGCTGGGATTTTGGCTTAGTGATAGAGTGCTTGCCTCGCATTAAGCTCTGGGTTCCATTCCTCAGTACCACATATACAGAAAAAGTCAGAAGTGGCACTGTGGCTCAAGTCATAGAGTGCTAGCCTTAAGTAAAAGAAGCTCAGGGACATTGTCCAGACCCTGAGTTCAAGCCCCAGGACTGGCAAAAAATAAAATAAAATAAAAATTTTAAAGCCAGTAGGAAAAAAAAAAGCTGGTAGAAGAACCTTTAGCACAATTCAGTTTTTTCCAGTTTTGTTTTTGTTTTGTTGTTCATGGAGCTTGAACTCCAGGCTTAGTTCTATCCCTTGCTTGTGCTCAAGAGACAGGAAGACCTTGACAGTATGGGGCTTGCCTGGCACAACCATTAGGCTGTGATGTTGACAGGACCTAGAATAATACAGCTAGGCCATTGTATTCTTTTGATTATAAATAAATTTTTGGTTGTTTGATTTTTGTTTTCTGTTTTTTTGTTTTTTTTTTTTTTTTAGTTGTGGGGCTTGAACTCTGGGCCTGGGCACTGTCCCTCAGCTCTTCAGCTCAAGGATAGCGCTCTACCACTTGAGCTACAGTGCCACTTCCGGTCTTCTGGTGGTTTATTGGAGATAAGAGTTTCAACGGGCTTTCCTGCCCAGGCTGGCTCTGAACCATGATCCTCAGATCTCAGCCTCCTGAGTAGTAGCTAGGATTACAGGCATGTGCTACGGGTGCCTGGCTCTTTTTTTTTTTTTTTTTTGTCGGTCGTGGGGCTTGAACTCTGGGCCTGGGCGCTGTCCCTCAGCTCTTCAGCAAAAGGCAAGCGCTCTACCACTTGAGCTACAGCGCCACTTCCGGTTTTCTGGTGGTTTATTAGAGATAGGAGTCTCACGGTCTCTCCTGCCCGGGCTGGCTTTGAACCGCGATTCTCAGATCTCAGCCTCCTGAGTAGCTAGGATTACAGGCGTGAGCCACCAGCGCCCGGCTTCTTTTTTTTTTTTTAATGGAACAAAAGCCTGAACTCCAGACCCTGTATTTTGCTTGACTCTCTTCTTTTTTTTGCCAGTCCTGGGGCTTGAACTCAGGGCCTGAGCTTCTTTTGCTCAAGGCTAGCACTCTACCATTTGAGCCACAGTAACACTGTGTATGTGGTACTGAGAGATTGAGCCCAGGGCTTCATGCATGCTAGCAAGCACTCTACCACTAGGCCGCATACCCAGCCTTTGCTTGGCTTTCTTGCTCACTGCTAGAGCTCTATGGCTATGAACACACCTCTAGCCTGGATTTTTTTTTTTTCTGGGTATTTTGGAAATGGAGTTCAGCAGACTTTTCTGCCCAGACTAGCTTTGAACTGTGATCCTCCAGATCTCAGACCCTTAAGTACCTAATTTTGCATTGGTAAGCCACAGACATGTGGCTAACAGTTTTATAGAATACCCAATCTGACAGGGACAAGACCAGTCTGTGACCATGATGTATAAGACAAAAAAACCAAGACAGTTTTAGTCACATTAGGACTCAGTCAAAACCATGAACACTATTTTTTTTCAGTTGTAGGGCTTGAACCCAGGGCCTGGGTGCTATCCCTGAGCCACTCAGTGCTCAAGGCTAGTGCTCTACCACTTGAGCCACAGCACCACTTCTGGCTTTCTGGTGGTTCATTGGAGAGCAGAGTCTCATAGACTTTCCTGCCCAGATTGGCTTTGAACCGCGCTCCTCAAATCTCAGCCTCCTGAGTAGTTAGGATTATATGTGTAAGCAACCAATGCCTGGCCACGAACATTATTTAAACTAGTCTTGCTCTTTCCCTCTTACATTTTGGGTAGACATTATGCAAATTCCCAATCATCAGACTCTCCCTGCATCCTGACTATGCTTTAGCAGGGCAAAGCCAGTTTCCCTTAGTCCTCCTCAAAAACCCAACACAAGCTGAAGTTCTGTAATAAGTCATTTTCTACATCCTCTTTCTCAGATGCCTTGCAGTTCCTCCCATTGCATTCTCTCCTTGTAGTGAGTCATAAACCCAACCCTGTTCAATTTTAGGTATATTATTGATGCCCCTGACAAGAGGGTATTAACATTAACATCAGAAGCATGATTTTCTTCTTCTTTTTTTCAGTGAGACTGATTTTTTTGGGGGGTGCTGAGGATGGAACACAAAGCCTCCCTAATCAAGTGCTCTACCACTAAGGTACATCCTCAACCTAAAGAGATGGATGTTTAGAGTTGACACACAAGCTGGCCTGTGATCCTAGCTGCTCAGGAGGCTGAGACCTCAGGATCACGGTTCAAAGCTAGCCTGGGCAGAAAAGTCTGAGAGACTTTTATCTCCTATAAACCACTCAGAAAAAAAAAAAAAAAATGAAAGTGGCATTATGGCTCAAGTGGTAGAGTACTAACCTTGAGCACAAAGAGGCTCAGGGACAGTGCCCAGACCCTGAGTTCAAGCCCCAGGGCTAGCAAAAAAAAAAAGTTGACACACAAAACAAGCTTGTATGTGCGTGTGTGTGTGAATGCATGTTCATGTATGTATTGTATGCATGTGCATGTATGCATTGTGTGTGTGTGTGTTCTAGCTCTAGTTGTCTTTTTGACATCGTCTTATACTTCTTTCCTTGAGTGAGCCTGAACCATGATCCTCCTAGTCATACCTCCTGCATGGCATCTGGGATTACAGGCATGCTCCACAATGCCTGGCCTCCACAAAACAAGTTGTAAACACTCTGCAGAAAACAGGTCTGTGGATTAGATTTGGCCTAAAATCTTCCAGTTTGCCACCTTTCAGTTAGATAATCTCCTTTCTGGATAAAGGTTAGTACTATTAGGAACAATGGAAGCAATTCTGCACCTAGGTTGAGCCAGGGATAGAACACATCCTTCCACGTGGACTATTTTATTTAATGTTCTTTTCTCCTAAGTCATTCAGCACTCTCCAAATTCTATTCATGCCGTGCCATTTGCAAGGTTTCCTGCTGTATGTTTGACTATAAATGAGGTCAAATCCTTATTTCACAAGAAGATGCTGATGCATACCCATTCCCTTCTCCCCGTGAGCCTGTAGCCATGGGAACTGTGATCAAGTACACAATAACACCTCCATGAACAAATCCTCAGGGAACAAAGTTCATTTTAATACAGCTGGCTTGACCACAGAGGAATCTGGGGGACTCTGGGCTACTCAGCATCGTGCCACCTCCTGACTTTAAACTGGCTCCAGAGGAGGAAAAAGTGGAACTGTCTCAGGTATGGACTTCTTACTAGGAACTGGGACTTGAGCCAGACAAAGAGAAGCAACCAGGAGCTTTCTTGAAGGTTTGCTTCTCAGAGGAGAAAGCAAAAGAGGGTCCTTGCATACCAAACCTTGAGGTGGGAGAGGGAGGCTCTGAGGCTTTTATTGGTTTGGGGAGTGTGTAGATTGCACCTTAAGAATAGACTAAATTCCAGCAGCATCCTGACTTCTGGCTAGAAGATCTTTAAGGTCTCTTCCAGCCCTGAAATCACAGGAGAGAGGGACCCAGATCTGTAATGGCAGCTTTGGCTTGTGGAGTTGGGATGAACAGAAATAGCCCTGGGCTAAGGGAGTTTGAACTCTATTGATTCAGCTTCTTTTCTGACTCCTTGCCATTTCTCATATAATAGTATGCCCTTCACTCTGCTCAGATATCCTCTGATTGCCTTAGAATAGTCCTGGGGATCTTTAGGACTACTACACTCCTGTCATCCCCCTTTGCTCTGCTCTGTGGGACAAGATATCTGTCTCAGTTTCCTTGCTTTGCAACATTGTTTTTCCAGAACAAAAGCTACTCCTGACCCTGGCTACTCCCAAGTTCCTTGGGGTCAGGATCACCTTTTTTTGTTGTTGTTGTTGGTTGTGGGGCTTGAACTCTAGGCCCAGGTGCTGTCCCTGAGCTCTTCAGCTCAAGGCTAGTGCTCTACCACTTGAGCCACAGCGCCACTTTGAGCTTTTTCTGTTTATGAGATGCTGAGGAATGGAACCCAAGGCTTCATGCATGCGAGGCAAGCACTCTACCACTGAGCCACCTTTTCAGCCCAGGATCATCTTCTTATGCTCCCAGTGTCAAGGCAAGTTTTGCTATAGAAGAAACTGATGACCTAAAACATCATTTTAATATGGTACTAGGGTTTGAACTCAGATCCTGAGCGCTGCCCCTTACCTTCTCCTCTCAAGGCTAGTACTCTACTACTTGTGACATAGCTCCACTTCCAGCTTTTTGGTGGTTAATTGGAGATAAGTCTCATGGACTTTTCTACCCAGGCTGGCTTTGAACCACGATCCTCAGATCTCAGCCTCTTGAGTAGATAGAATTACAGGCTTGGGCCTCCCTACTCCGAAGTGAGCTCAAGCCCCACTACAAGCACACACACACACACACAAATCATTAATCTAGGGCTGGGAAGGTGGCTCAGTGGTAGAGTGCTCGCCTTGTATGCATGAGGCCCTGGGTTCCATTCCTCAGCACCACATAAGCAGAAAAAGCTGGAAGTGGTACTGTGGCTCAAGTGGTAGAGCGCTAGCCTTGAGCTGAAGAGCTGAAGGACAGAACCCAGGCCCAGAGTTCAGGCCCCACAACCGACACACACACACAAAAAATCATGATATCTTTATTATGTACAGATCTTAGGCTGAGTACATGAATGTACAAATGAATCAGCTCTTGACTTTTGCCCTCATAATCTCAGCATGCAAATGACAAAAATTATCTGGAAAATGCAATAATAGTCCAAGGTGCAGAAATAGCAAAAGGGGGCTGGGACTGTGGCTTTAGTGGTAGAGTGCTTGCCTAGCATGCATAAAACCCTGGGCTCCATTCCTCAGTACCACATAAATAGAAAAAGCCAGAAGTGGTGCTATAGTTCAAGTGGTAGAGTGCTAGCCTTGAGCCAAAGATGCTCAGGGACAGTGCCCAGACCCTGAGATCAAGCCCCAGACTGGCAAAAAAAAAAAAAAAATCCTGAGATCAAGCCCCAGACTGGCAAAAAAAAAAAAAAAAGAAAAGGAAAAAAAAGAAAAAGGGAGAGAATAATTTCTACTTGTTTGTGGGAAGAGTGAGAATTGTTCACACCTGGGAAAAGATTTATGTAGAATCTGAAGTTTAAGATATAGGTGAAGCCGGGTGCCATTGGCTCATGCCTGTAATCCTAGCTACTCAGGAGGCTGAGATCTGATGATTTAGTTTCAAAGTCAGCCTAGGCAGGAAAGTCCATGGGACTCTTATCTCCAATAAACCACCAGAAAAGATGGTGCTGACGCTCAAGTGGTAGAGCACTCACCTTGAGCTGAAGAGCTAAGGAACAGTGCCCAGGGCCAGAGTTCAAGCTCCATGACCAACAACAACAACCAAAATATAGATAGATAGATAGATAGATAGATAGATAGATAGATAGATAGATAGATAGATAGATAGAGATATAGATGTGAAAGAATTTATTTATTTAGTAAATATATGTTGAGTATTTGGAATACTTTGATGAACAAAACAGACTCCTTCATGAAGTTCACATTATAGTGAACTATAGCAAATAACAGATATGAAAAATAAAGCAAATTAATATTTTATTATTCAGTGTGGAAGTATGGCTCAAGTAGTAGAACACCAACCTTGAGTGAAAAAGTTAAGCAAGAATGTGAGGCCCTGAGTTTAAGCCTCAGTACTGGCACAAATAAAATAAAATAAAAAGGCCAGGCATCCCTGGCTCATCCCTTTTATCCTAACTACTCAAAACGCTAAGATCTGAAGATTGAGGTTTGAAGCCAGCCTGGAGCAGGAAAGTCTGGGAGACTCTTCTTTTTGTTTGTTTTTTGTTTTGTTTTGTTTTTGTCCGTCATGGGGCTTGAACTCTGGGCCTGGGTGCTGTCCCTTAGCTCTTCAGCTCAAAGCTACTGTACCCCTTGAGCTACAGCACCACTTCCTGGGAGACTCTCATCTCAGGTTAACCATCAAAAAGCCAGAAGTGAAGCTGGGGCTCAATTGGTAGAGTGCCAGCCTTGCATGAAAGAGCTAAGGGCCCAGGTCATAACTAAGCCCCAGTACTACTGGTGCGCGAGTGTACACACACACACACACACACACACACCCTCCATTGGCTTTCTAACAAATTCCAGTCTCTTTGCCATGGTTTGTTTACAGAGCCATGACCCCAGAAAATTCACCATCCTGGGAGCCAATCTTTTCCTCTTTGGATCTTTGCCTTGCTGGTCCTTTTGCCTGAAACTGACACCTTCCAGAACTGCACACTGCAGGAAGATTGACACCACACCCACTAGCAACAGCTCACAAAGAAATCTTCTCTTGAATGCCTGCAATCCTCCTTCCTGTCCATTTCAAAAAAAACTCTTCTGTTTACTTCTCTTTCTCATTAAAATGAAGACCGTGAAGGCTAAACCATTCTCTTTCCTCATCATAATTCCAGCATCCGGGCATCTCGAGGTGCTCTGTAAATATTTGTTGCACGAGTAAAGGTGGAAAAGCACAGAGAAGGAGGAGGGACAAGATTGACATTGGGCTGAAGGAGGGAGCCGAGCAACCTTGAACTTGTTCTTTTAGGAATCCAATTCAGTAGGAAATGTGGAGGCTGCAGTGAAGGGAGGAGAGAGTGGAGGCAGAGGGGAGGGTTAGGTGACAGCTACAGTAGTCCTGAAGGGAGATAATGAAAGCCCAAAGTCAGGAAGGTTCCAGAGACAATTTTAATGATGGATGGGGATGTGTGGGAGAAGGGCAGAGGGTGGAGTCAGGGTTGACTCAAATTTCCTGCTTGGGAGGGGGGGGGGGGTGAGGGGGAGAAGGTGCTACTGTTACCTGAGATGCAGATCCAGTAAGAAGACAGTATTTAAGACAAAATCAGCTCAGCATTTTAAACAATTGTAAGTCAATTACACTTGACATACAATTTACCATTCTACCCATTTCAAAATGCACAATTTGGTGTGGCATTCACCTCTGTTTCGATCTAAAATATTTTCAGTACCCCAAAGGAAGCCTCAGCCCCACCTACTCCCTCCTCCCCTCCTCCCCTGACACTCACTGATCTACTTGGCATCTGTATTCATTTGTCTCTCTGGGGTAGCTCATAGCAGTGTGATCATACAACAGGAGACTTTTATTTTGTTAGAATTATGTTTTCAATGTTCCATGTTGTATCGTGTAGTAGTAATTCATTCTTTTTCCTTCATTTATGTATGCATGCGTGCATGCAGGTATGTGTGTATGTATATGTGTATATATGTATATGTATGTATGTGTTTTGTGCCAGTTCTGGGGCTTGATTTCAGTGCTTCACTCTCTTCTATATGGCCTTTTCACTATGGCACTGTGACATCTGAGCCACACCTCCACTTCTGGCTTTTTTCTGGTTCACTGGAAATAAAAGTTCCTGGGTTTGTCTGCCTGGGCTGCTTTAGGAACTCATTCCTCAGATCTCAGCCCTTTGAGCACCCAGGATTATAGGATGAACCACCAGTGTGGCCTTGATGCCTCTATTTTTTTTTTATTGGGGTAAAATACTCATTACATAAATTTACCATCTTTGTGGTTGTTGTTTTTAATGTACTATGTGATTTTTTTGTTTCCTTTGTATGCTCTTCCTCCTATGGTATATCCCTTGTTGTCACTGTACTTGATTTTGGTACCCTGCATCTTGTGTGTGTGTGTGTGTGTGTGTGTGTGTGTGTGTGTGTGTGTGTGTGTGTATGTATATATATATATATATATATATATATACACACAAATATATCAAATTTGGGAAGGAGAATAACAAAATGGTAAAACAAGGACACAGGATGACCCATTGCAACAATGACACTCACAAGATACTGTTGGAAATGAACTTTACAATGGGGGGGGGGGGGAGATGAGGAAGGTGGGGGGAGGGAAAGGATAATAGGAGAAAAATAAAGGCAGGGGTAACAATGCTCGACAAGAAATGTACTCATTACCTTTCTCATGTAATAGTAACCCCTCTGTACAGCATCTTTACAATAAAATAAAATTTAAAAAAAAAAGCCAAAAAACCTTTTTGGCCACAGTGAGGTTTGATTAGTGACGGTTGTGTGTGCTAGGCAGGTTCTCTACCACCTGAGCCACATCCTAAAGCTCATATTAGTTATTGTTAAGTGTCCAGTTGGGTGCCAGTGGCTCATACCTGTAATCCTAGCTACTCAGGAGGCTGAGATTTGAGGATCATGATTCAAAGCCAGACTGGGCAAGAAAGTCTGAGACTATTATTCCTAGTGAACCGCCTGAAAACTGGAAGTGGCACTGTGGCTCAAGTGGTAGACATACCTTTACCTGAAGAGCTCAGGGATAGCACTGAGGCCCAGAGTTCAAGCCCCACAACCAACAACAACAAAAATAAAAGTGTCCAGTTTGGCATTAAGTACATTTACATTATTGTAGAATCATCAGCACCACTGATCTCCAAAAGTGTTTTTTTGTTTGTTTTGTTTTTCATCCATCCTGGGACTTGAACTCAAAACCTGGGTACTATCCCTGAGCTTTTTTGCTAGCATTCTAGTTAAGCCAGAGTTCTACTTCCAGCATTTTGATGGTTAATTAGAACTAGGAGTTTCATAGACTTTCCCACCTGGTCAGGCTTCAAACTGTGATCCTCAGATTTCAGCCTCCTGAGGAGCTTTACCGAGTAGATTTGCAGGTGTCAGCCACTGGCACCCGGCTGTAGTAGTTTTTAATCTCCCTAAATTGCAAGTCTATACCATCTAAGCACTAATTTCCCATTACCATTTTCCCAGCTGTGCAACCCCAGCCTACCTTTTTAAAATTTTTTTTGCAATACTGAGGATCAAACTAGGGCCTCTGGCATGATAGACAATTGCTTTACCACTTGACACACACCTAGCCCTTTGCTTATCTATATTTTATATTAATATGTTTGTATCGTAATTAGAAGGGTGATATATAGATGGGTTACCGTTTTACAAGTCAGATGATAAGTACATTTCTTTTTGGACACTGTCATTCCTTCCTTTGCTCTCTCCCGTGTATTTTTTCCAGCCATGATGTTTAAACTCAGGGTCTGGGTGCTGTCCCTGAGCTCTTTTTTTTTTTTTTTTCCCTTTTCTTTTCTTTCTTTTTTTTTGTTTTGTTTTGTTTTGTTTTATGGGTCCGGTCATGGGGCCTAAACTCTGGGCCTGGGCGCTGTCCCTCAGCTCTTCAGCTCAAGGCTAGCGCTCTACCACTTGAGCCACAGCGCCACTTCCAGATTTTTCTTATGTGGTGCTGAGGAATCGAACCCAGGGCCTCATGCATGCAAGGGAAGCGCTCTACCACTGAGCCACCTTCCCAGTCCTTCTTTTCTTTTCTTTTTTTTTTTTGTTGGTTGTGGGGCTTGAACTCTGGGCTTGGGTGCTGTCCCTCAGCAATTCAACTCTCAAGGCTAGCATTCTACTACTTGAGCCACATCACCACTTCCAGTTTTCTAAGTGGTTAATTGGAGATAAGCCTTTCCTGCCCAGGCTGGCTTTGAACTGTGATCCTCAGATCTCAGCCTCCTGAATGAGTAGGATTACAGGCATGAACCACCAAAGCCTGGATTCCTTGAGCTCTTTTGCTCAAGGCTAGCACTTTATTTCTATATTCCATTTCCAGTTTTCAGTGATTCAGTGATGATAAGAGTCTCATGAACTTTTCTTGCTTGGGCTGGCTTTGAACCACGATTCTCCTATCTCAGCCTCCTAAGTAGCTAGGATTACAGGCATGAGCCACTAATGCCCAGCTCTATTTTTTTTTTTTAATTATTTTTTTGGGTCTGGTAGTGGGGCCTGAACTCTGGGCCTGGGTGCTGTCCCTCAGCTCTTCAGCTCAAGGCTAGCACTCTACCACTTGAGCCACAACGCCACTTGCAGCTTTTTCTGTTTATGTGGTACTGAGGAATCGAATCCAGGGCCTCAGGCATGCAAGGCAAGCATTCTACCACTAAGCCACCTTCCCAGCCCCGACTCTATGAATTTTTATACCCTAGATGTCTCATGTAAGTGGAAGCATATAGTACTTCCTTTCAGTATAAATATTATCTACTTGAAATCATGACAACAAGGTTAATTTTGTTGAAGCTTGGACCAGAATTTCTTTTCTTGTTACTGCTAAACAATATTTCATTGTATGTATACACTGCATTTTGTTTATCCATTCATCTGTTGTTAGACATATGGGTTATTTCTGCTTTTTACTATTGCGGATAGAGCTTCTGTAAACATCAATATGCTTTTTTTTTTTTCTTAAACATCTTTTCAGATTTGAGGTAAACGCTTAGGAGAATTGCTGGGTCACATGATAATACTATGATTAATTTACTGACATGCTGCTAACCTGTTTTCCACAGCATAGGTAATATACAGCCCTGATATAAGGATTTCAATTTCTCCACATCCCTGCTAACACTTGTTATTTACCATTAAAAAATGTATATATTGTAAGCTGGGTGCAGTGGCTCAAGCCTGTAATATTAGCTACTTGGGAGGTAGAAATATGGGAATTGTGGTTTGAGCCCAGGCCAAGCATAGAAGTTTGAGAGAGCCAGGTGCCAGTGGCTCAGGCCTGATATCCTCACTACTCAGGAAATTGAGGACTGAGGATCATGATTTAAAGCCAGCCCAGGCAGGAAAGTCCATGAGACTCTTATCTCCAATTAACTATGAAAAAGCTGGAAACTTTGGTTCAAGTGTTGAGCATTAGCCTAAACAAAAGAGCTCAGGGGCAGTGCCCAGGCATTAGTACTGTCATGAGAGAGAGAGGGAAAGAGAAAGGTAGAGAGGGCGAGAGAGAGAGAGAGAGAGAGAGAACATTATGCTAAATGCAGCTATAAGTGAAGCTAGCCAGTTACAAATGGACAAGTATTTTTAGTCAGCTTGTATAAAATTGCTTTTCTAGGAAAATTTTATCTACAAAGTAGACAAAAGTGTTTAGGATAAAGTTTAAGGAAGCATGAGGGGTTATTATTGTTCAGTAGTTACAAGATTTCTTTCTGGGGTGATGAAATAATATGTTTTACCACAAGTTAGAAAAAAAACTAAGAAAAAGAAAAAAAAAAAGAATCAAGTAGCTCCTGATCTCAGCTACTCAGGAAACAAAGATGTAGAGGATCTCACAGTTTGAGGCTATCCTGGATAAAAACTCATAGAAACCCCATCTAAACCAATAGCTGGGTGTGGTGGCATATGCCTCTCATCACAGCTATATGGGAAGTATATGGAAGTACAGGCCAGCTGGGGCACACATACCCCATACCCAATAATAACCATACCCCAGAAATAACTAAAGCAACGTGGGTTGAGTGTGGCCCAAATGGTAGAGTACCTGCCTAGCAAGTACAAAGCTCTGAGTTCAACTCGGAGGACTACAAACAACAAACAACATAAAACCACCACCAATGATACCTTTCCTGCCAGTAAGGGGATTTGAACTTTTTATTTCCTGTCCTGGGGCTTGAACTCAGAGTCAGGGCGCTGTCCCTGAGCTTCTTTTGCTCAAGGCTAGCACTCTACTACTTGAGCCACAGTGTCAATTTCAGCTTTTTCTTTTTTTTTTTGGGTCCGGTCGTGGGGCCTGAACTCTGGGCCTGGGCACTGTCCCTCAGCTCTTCAGCTCAAGGCTAGCGCTCTACCACTTGAGCCACAGCGCCACCCCGGCTTTTTTCTTTTTGCTTATGTGGTGCTGAGGAATCGAACCCAGGGCCTCAGGCATGCAAGGCAAGCGCTCTACCACTGAGCCATCTTCCCAACCCCAATATCGGCTTTTTCTGAGTAGTTTATTGGAGATAAGAGTCTCAAGGACTTTTCTGCCTGGCCTAGCTTCAAATCTCAACCCTCAGATCTCAGCCTCCTGAGTAGCTAGGATTATAAGCGAGAGCCACCAGTGCTGGCTAGATTACAACATTTTTAAGAAAAAGAAAAGAAAGTTGCCAGGTATGGTGTAATTGCAGCCCCTAGGGAGATAGAGACAAGAAGACTATGGTTCGAGGGCAGTTTGGGCAAAAGTCAGTGAGATTCTGTCTCAAAAACAAGGCTATAACCAAGGCCTAGTGATTCATATCTGTAATCCTGACTACTCAGATGGTTGAGATCTGTGGATCAAGGTTCAAAATCAGTGGTTATAGAAAAGTCTGTAAGACTTTTTTTTTTTTTTTTGGTCAGTCATGGGGCTTGAACTCTGGGATTGGGTGCTATCCCTGTGCTCTTCAGCTCAAGGTGAGCGCTCTACCGCTTGAGCCATAGCACCACATCCGGTTTTCTGGTGGTTAATTGGAGATAAGAATCTCACAGACTTTTCTGCCTGGGCTGGCTTTGAACCGTGATCCTCAGATCTCAGCCTCCTGAGTAGCTAGGATTATAGGCATGAGCCACTGGTGCCCGGCCTCTGTAAGACTCTTATCTCTAATTAACCAGCAAAAGGCCAGAAGTGAAGGTATGGCTCAAGCGGTAAGAACACCAGCTGTGAGAAAAAACAAAAACAAAAACAAGCACTAGTAAGAAGTACTGAGTTCAAGTCTCACCAGTGCCAAAAAAAAAAAGCCAGCCACCAGTGGCCCTCACATCTATAACCTTAGCTACTCAGAGGCTGGAATCTGAGAATCACATTTCACAGCTAGCCAAGTAGAACAATCCTGAGACTTATCTCAAAAAACCCAGAAGAAGAGGCATTGCTCCCTGAGTAAAGAAACTGAGAGGACTGGGGATGTGGCTTAGTGGTAGAGTGCTTGCCTAGCATGTATGAAGCCCTGGGTTCAATGTCTCAGTACCACAGAAACAGAAAAAGTGGTAAGTGGCACTGTGGCTCAAGTGCTTGAGCAAAAGGAGCTCAGGCATAGTGCCTAGACATGAGTTCAAGCCCCAGGACTGGAAAAAAAAAAAAAAGCCGAGTTCCCAGATGTGGAGAGCGTGTGAGTTACATTTTTCTAATGATTAGTGCATGTGAAGCATTTTTTGTTTTTGTTTTTTTTTTTTGGTCTGGTCCTGGGGCCTGAACTCTGGGCCTGGGCGCTGTCCCTCAGCTCTTCAGCTCAAGGCTAGCGCTCTACCACTTGAGCCACAGCGCCACTTCTGGCTTTTTTTTTTTTCTGCTTATGTGGTGCTGAGGAATCGAACCCAGGGCCTCATGCATGCAAGGCAAGCACTCTACCACTGAGCCACCTTCCCAGCCCCTCTGGCTTTTTTCTTATGTGGTGCTGAGGAATCGAACCCAGGGCCTCAGGCATGCAAGGCAAGCGCTCTACCACTGAGCCACCTTCCCAGCCCGCATTTTTTTTTTTTAATATATCTAGTCAGGTTCTTAGTTTTGTTAGATTCTCTTGGCTTTTGTTATTATTAAGTTACTAATATGTTCTGTGTAATAACACTTTATCAGAGAGATACATAATTTTTACATATTTCCTCCAATTATGTGGGCTGCCTGTTGTGTTCTTCCATGCATGGAAAATATTTATTTCCCCCACTTAAAGGTCATGACACCCTTATAGGTTTTGTGGTGTAAACTGTCATGGGTTATGGTATAGAAAAGACATGGTCTCTCTCTCTCTCTCTCTCTCTCCTAGACATAGTGGCTTAGCCCTGTAATCCTAGCTACTCAGAAGGCTGCTGTGGTGTGCAGGATTTCAGTTGGCTCAACACTAGCCAGGGCAAACCAGTGAAAACTGGGGTGGTGGTATGCATGTGTTATCCCACTTAGGAGGTCAATAGGAGACTCAAGATCTAGGCTTAGCTGGGAATAATTGCAAAAAGGGTTGAGGAGGCGTGGCTCTAGTGACTGGCCTAGCAAGTGCAAAGTCCCGAGTTGAAACCCCCAGTGCTACCACTACCAAAACCCAAACCAAAACAACAACAAAAATATGGTATAAATCTTAAGAAAGTGATCGTGGAGGGCTGAAAAGGTGGCTCAGTGGTAGAGTGCTTGCCTTGCATGCATGAAGCCCGGGGTTTGAGTCCTCAGGACCACATAAGCAGAAAAAGCTGCAAGCAGCCTGTGGCTCAAGGTAAAGCGCTAGCCTTGAGCTGAAGCGCTGAGGGTCAGCGCCCAGGCCCAGAGACAGTGTGTTAGTGTGTGTGCCCCGATCGATCCTGAGGCTTTGAACCCAAGGCCCAAGTGCTGTCCCTGAGTTGTTTTTGTTTTCTGCACTGTATCACTTTGGGCCACAGTTCCACTTCCGGCTTTCAGGTGGTTCACTGGAAGCTCAGCAGTTAAGGACTGCCCGGGCTAGCTTTGAACCCTGATCTTCAGATTTCAGCCTCCAGAGTAGTTAAGATTTACAAGAGTGAGCCACAGGCGCCCGGCAGACTGCTCCTTTCAACAGAGTATGGCCTAGGCAGGGGCACCTGCAGACCGGATTTGAACTCGAGAGTTCCTGGCTCTCCGAGCGGGCTATTTCGGGTAAGATGATCTCATCTCTGATCCTGTGCATTTTAGGGAGTCATAAAGACCGGGACCTGGGTCCAAGGTGTAGCTAAGTGAGCCTTCTTTTGGATGCAGAACAGCGGGGAGGCAACCCGGCCGGGGAGCACAGATTCCGCCAGCCCGAGCGAGCGCCACGCCACCGGGGCGGACCCCGATCCCTGCCCCGCGATCTGGGCGCGGCTGGGCCGTGCTATTGGGCGCAGGTGGGAGACGAATAACTGAATACGGGGAGACGGGTCTCCCATTGACACCCTCCCAGCGTGTCGCTGAAGAGCGACCGGGGGAATTTGCAGTGTAGCTAGCACGCATGGCCTGGCTTTCCTTGGTTTCCTCGCCACTTCTGGAGTTTGCTTCCTCTTCCCCGCTATCTCTCCCCCCCCCCCCCCCCCACGTCGCAGGTCCTATTGGTACGCTCTCCTAGCGTGAGAACGGGCGTCCGCGTGGCCACTACGCATGCGCACCCCGCCACCCCCCGGGAGGGAGGGTCGGGGGGGGGGGAGAGCGAAGCCGGGACCCCGCCCCTCCGCCGCTTCACGCGTGACGTCGCGGGGGGCGCCGGCCTCCGCCCGGCTCCGACCGGTGAGAGCGAGCGGCGGGCGGACCCAATGCCGCGAGATCGGGGGAGGGATGCGGGTGTTGAGATCCTTACGGGGGGGGGGGGGGGGCTTGGAGTCGGAGGGGAGGCCCGGGTGCGCCCCCAGCCGTCGGACCCCTCAGGCTCGGCCCTTTTCCCTCCTGTTGCTTCCCGCCTCCCCCTTCCAGATAAGCTGGGGCTCGAGGCTGCAGGGCAGGGGCTGAGCGTCGGTGTCACCTGCCCTTTCCCGGCCTCCGTTCACCCCGTATGCTTTAACTCCTCTTCGTCTACCTGTCGCCGCTTTGTGCGGGATCAATTACTCCACTGTAGAGGCGGGAAGTGGGTCCTTGGCCCTACCACTCCTGTGTGAGGGAAAGCCACTGAGCCTCAGTTTCCCCTACCGTAGTGTTGCCTTGCCTCACCTGGTCTTGAGGACCGGTATGACACCGGGAGAAAGGACATCTGTTGAATTCCTGACTGGCTAAATTCGTGCAGACCGTGCTGTCTGGTCACGTGGAAGCCACCTTCTGATTTCCTCATCTGAGAACTCCCATTTTACAAGCTGACAGCGGTTAACCGGCTTGATGGGACGTAGGCAAGGAGTCGCAAGGGAGATTCGCACCTACCTAGCCCGTGAGCTCCCAAATGGGAGCCTTCTAGACACTTCCCCTTGTCTCAGTTCTGCTTAGATCTGGTCTCCCCCCAAAGCCTAGTCGCAGCTGCTGCTGCTTTTTTGTCCTGCTGAGAATTCTCCCTTTCAAGTTCCCTTTGCCTGTATAGAATGCTCAGTTCTGCTTCTGCTTTATTTTAGAAGTCGAATGCAGCAAATATTTAAGTAGAACAGGGAGATAAACTTTGGGAATCCAGAGTCTTAGATTCTCCATCTGCCTGTGCTAGGATCTGACTGTGTGGCCTTGGGCAAGTTTCTTGTCTTCTCTGAGCTCTAGCTTCCTTTTGCATAACATGGGTGAGTACCATCTGACCAGTAGGCTGTCTACTTCTCCCTTGCTGTCCTCCAGCAGGCTCTCCGTGGAGGCCCAGACTCCTCTGCTTCCCATGGGCAGCTGCCAGGCAGGGCACAACCTGCATCTCTGTCTGGCCCACCACCCACCTCTGGTTTGTGCCACTTTGATCCTGCTGCTTCTTGGCTTCTCAGGCCTGGGCCTGGGTGGCTTCCTCCTTACCCATAGGACTGGCCTTCGCAGCCCTGACATTCCACAGGTAAGTACTCCACTGCTCACCTTTCCCATGTAGGTCTGCTGCTGCTGCTGCTGCTGCTGCTGATCTAAGCTCACGTCTGTTCTACTTTTCTTTTGCTCACAGGATTGGGTCTCTTTCTTGAGATCTTTTGGTCAGCTGACCCTGTGCCCTATGAATGGTACAGTCACAGGGAAGTGGCAAGGGTCGCACGTCGTGGGCTTACTGACTACCTTGAACTTTGGGGATGGTCCAGACAGGAACAAGACTCAGACATTCCAGGCCAAGATCTCTGGTAGTCAGATGGGATTGAAAGGTGAGATCAGGGAGAACTTGGGGTTGAAGGGTTGAGGGTGGGATGCAGCATGAGAATGCTCAGAGCTGCATCCTGCCTCTGACATCACCATCCTATTGACCTTGGGTTCTAACCCTGCGTCTTCATCACTTCTGCTATAATAAGGCCTACTTTCAGTAAACATTTTACCCACAATGTAGGTAACTCTTAGTTTTGCCTTTCTTCTTTCGGTTCTGAGCCCCTTGATTCAGGCCTTAGAAGTGTGATGAGCTGGGATGGGTAAGGATGATCGGGACTGTGCCTTAGGGGGATAGAGTGCTTGCCCAGCATGCAAAGTCCTGGGTTTGATTCCTCAGTACCAACCACATAAACAGAAAAGGCTGGAAGCGGTGCTGTGGCTCAAGTAGTAGAGTGCTAGCCTTGAGCAAAAGAAGCTCAGGGACAGTGCCCAGGCCCTGAGTTCAAGGCCCAGGACTGGCAAAAAAAAAAAAAAGATGAGCACGGTTTTATTCAGTGTTCTTTCCCAACCCTGTCGCAATCTCCTCTTAGGGGAAAAGCATGATGTGTCCAATTAAACTAGTATTTCTGTGTGTGTCTGTCTGTGTGTGCGTGCACGCGTGCGCGCGCACACACGCCTGTCCTGGGGCCTGAGCACTGTCCCTGTGCTTTTTTCCTTTTTTTCCTTTTTTTTTTGGTCCAGTCGTGGGGCCTGAACTCTTGGGCCTGAGCGCTGTCCCTCAGCTCTTCAGCTCAAGGCTAGCACTCTACCACTTGAGCCACAGTGCCACTTCTGGCTTTTTTTTTTCTTATGTGGTGCTGAGGAATCGAACCCAGGGCCTCAGGCATGCAAGGCAAGTGCTCTACCACTGAGCCACCTTCCCAGCCCCTCCCTATGCTTTTTTTTACTCAAGGCTAGTGCTCTACTACTTGAGCCACAACTCCCCTTCTAGCTTTTTTGGTGATTAATTGTAGTTAAGAATCTCACCAAGCAGGCTGCTGGTGGCTCACGGCTATAATCCTAGCTACTCAGGACACTGAGATCTGAGGATGGAGGTTCAAAGATAGAGGGTTAAAGATAGCCCAGGCAAGAAAGTTCCTGAGACGCTAATCTCCAATAAACCACTCAGAAAACGAGAAGTGGTACTGTGGCTCAAGTGATAGAGCACTAACATTGAGCCTAAGAGCTCAGGGACAGTGCCCAAGCCTCGAGTTCATGCCCTATCACCCGCAAAAAGAAAGAAAGAAAGAAAGAAACTTTCTGACTTTCTTGCCAGGACTGGCTTCAGAGCACAATCCTCAAATCTCAACCTCCTAAGTAGCTAGGATCACAGGTGTAAGACACTGGTGCCAGGCTTTAAAATTTTTTTTTTCAGATAACAGTCTAAACTAATATTTTAAGTACCTGCTATGTGTTAGGTTTTTAAAAAGAGGTAGCCAAGTAAGAACAGCACCATGCACGTGGTATTCAGGTAAGGGGTAGGTTTATTCATCATTCTGGCTGGCACCAGGCCATCTTGGCCCTCCACTCGGTGGGGAAAGGCCTGAGAAAGAGAGAGCTGGGAAAGAGAAGACAGCTAGAAAAAAGAGCTAGAAAAGAGCATCTGGGAAAGGTGGGAAAGAGAGAGCTAGGAAAGAGAAGGGAGCTGGGAAAGAGAAGAGAAGGAAAGAGCTGAGAAAGAGCTAGAAAAGAGCAGAGAGAGGGCGTCTGGGCCTGGGCGAGGCCTTATCTAGGGTATGGGTGGAGAAAGGTGTGGCCACATCAAATTCAGATGTGGCCTCAGGGGATGCAGATGTGACTCTTCCAGGTGTCCCAGTTGCCTAGGTAACACAGGTACTGGGTGGAGACTTTGCTGTGAGGAGGATGGAGTCTGCTAGCCATCCTGGAGTGGACCTTACACTGTGTATTCAGAATAGTTCTGTGTGCAGAAAAGAGAGAGGGACACACACACACACACACACACACACACACACACACAGAGCATCTTTTTCCAGAAAGCTTCTATGAAAATGACAGAGAGAGAGAGAGAGAGAGAGAGACTTAGTGTCATTGATTCCTGGGTGGCATTTGACCTTAGGTATCTTATCTAAAAACTATAAGGAGGGGCTGGGAAGGTGGCTCAGTGGTAGAGTGCTTGCCTTGCATGCATGAGGCCCTGCGTTCAATTCTTCAGGACCAGAAAAAGCCAGAAGTGGTGCTGTGGCTCAAGTGGTAGAGCACTAGCCTTGAGCTGAAGAGCTGAGGAATAGCACCCAGGCCAAGAGTTCAGGCCCCACGACCAACAAAAAAACAAACAACAACAACAACAAAAAAAAAAAACCTAAGGAAATGAAAAAGGAAGAAAGAGGGAAGGAAAAACTGGGAGAGACCAAAGGATAGGGTGACAATGTCCAAAAGAAATGCACTCATCACCTGACTTACATAACAATATCCTCTCTGTACACCACTTTTTTTTTTTTTTTTTCTGTTGTGGGGCTTGAAACCTGGGCCCTATTCTGAGCTCTTCAGCTCAAGGTGAGCACTCTATCACTTGAACCACAGCACCACTTCCGGTTTTCTGGTGGTTTATTGGAGATAAGAGTCTCATGGTCTTTCCTGCTGGGCCTGGCTTTGAACCGTGATCCTCATATCTCAGCCTCCTGAGTAGCTAGGATTACAGACTTGAGCCACCAGCTCCGGGCTTGTACGTCACTTTTTTTTTTTTTTTTGGGTCCGGTCGTGGGGCCTGAACTCTGGGCTTGGGCACTGTCTCTCAGCTCTTCAGCTCAAGGCTAGCGCTCTACCACTTGAGCCACAGTGCCACTTCCGGCTTTTTGCTTATGTGGTGCTGAGGAATCGAACCCAGGTCCTCAGGCATGCAAGGCAAGCGCTCTACCACTGAGCCAACTTCCCAGCCCCTGTACATCACTTTTATAATGAAAACTTAAAAAAAAATTTTTTTTTTTTTGGTTGGTTGTGGGGCTTGAACTCTGGGTTTGGGCGCTGTCCCCATGCTCTTCAGCTCCAGGCCAGTGCTCTACCACTTGAGCCACAGCGCCACTTCTGGTTTTCTAGTGTTTTATTGGAGATAAGAGTCTCACAGACTTTCCTGCAGGGGCTGGCTTTGAATCTCGACCCTCAGATCTCAGCCTCCTGAGTAGCTAGGATTACAGGTGTGAGCCACCGGGGGCCGGCTATAATGAAAATTTTAAAATAAGAAAAAGAAGAGAAGAAAAGTAGAATCATCAGACTTCTGGGATCCTTTTTTTTTTTTTTGGGTCTGGTCGTGGGGCCTGAACTCTGGGCCTGGGTGCTGTCCCTCAGCTCTTCAGCTCAAGGCTAGTGCTCTACCACTTGAGCCACAGCACCACTTCCAGCTTTTTGCTTATGTGGTGCTGAGGAATCGAACCCAGGACCTCAGGCATGCAAGGCAAATGCTCTACCACTGAGCCACCTTCCCAGCCCCCACTTCCAGCTTTTTTCTTTTTGCTTATGTGGTGCTGAGGAATCGAACCCAGGGCTTCATGCATGCAAGGCAAGCACTCTACCATTGAGCCACCTTCTTGGCCCCTGGGATCCTTTTTTTTTATTTTGGCAGTTTTGGGGCTTGAACACAGGGCCTGGATACTGTCCCTGAGCTTTTTTTGCTCAAGGCTAGCACTCTTGAGCCATAGCACCACTTCCAGCTTTTTCTGTTTATATGGTACTAAGGAATCGAACCCAGGGCTTCATGCATGCTAGGCAAGCACTCTACCACTAAGCCACATTCCCAGCCCCTTCTGGGGTTCTTTCCAACAATATCATCCTAAGATTCTTCTGTGAGTTACAGACATGTATGTCATAGGGTTAAGTCTGTGTATGTCTAAGTGTACGTGTATGTAAACATGTAAACAAGGAATAAGAATAAGGACGGGGGTGGGGGGTGGAGGGTGGAGGGGGGCTGGGAATGTGGCTTAGTGGTTGAGTGCTTGCCTAGCATGCATGAAGCCTTGGGTTCCATTCCTCAGTACCACATAAACAGAAAAAGCTGGAAGTGGCGCTGTGACTCAAGTGGTAGAGAGCTAGCCTTGAGCAAAAGAAGCTCAGGGACAGTGCCCAGACCTGAGTTCAAGCGCTAGGACTGGCAAAAAAAAAAAAAAAAAAAAAGAAGGAATGTATTTAGTAATCTACTTTTTTGGTTTTATTTTTTAAATTTTTAATTTTTTTTTTGTTGTTGTTGGTCATGGGGCTTGAACTCTGGCCTTGGGCGCTGTCTCTGTGCTCTTCAGCTCAAGGCTAGCACTCTACCACTTGAGTCACAGTGCCACTTCCAGTTTTTTTCTTTTTGCTTATGTGGTGCTGAGGAGTTGAACCCAGGGCCTCATGCATGCAAGGCAAGCGCTCTACCACTGAGCCACCTTCCCAGCCCTCGCTTCAGGTTTTCTAGTGGTTTATTGGAGATAAGAGTCTCACAGAGTTTCCTGCCCGGGCTGGCTTTGAACTGTGATTCTCAGATCTCAGCCTCCTGAGTAGCTAGGATTACAGATATGAGCCACCGGCACCTAACTTTTTTTTGTTTCATTTTTGTGCTGGTACTGTGTCCCGAAGTCAGGGCCTCATATTCTTTTGGCAGTTTTATTCATTTTGCAATTTTATTTTATTTATTTATTTTTTATTTTTTTTTGTCGGCCATGGGGCTTAAACTCAAGGCCTGGGCACTTTCCCTGAGCTCTTTTGCTCAAGGCTAGTACTGTACCACTTTGAGCCACAGCTCCACTTCCACTTCCAGTTTTTGTTTTTCTTTTTTTTTGTCCGTCTAGGGGCTTGAACTCTGAGCCTATGCACTGTCCCTGAGCTCTTCAGCTCAAGGCTAGCACTCTACCACGTGAGCCATAGCAACACTTCGGTTTTCTAGTGGCTTATTGGAGAGAAGAATTTCATGGACTTTCTTGCATGAGTTGGCTTTTGAACCATGATTCCCTTATCTTAGCCTCCTGAGCAGCTAGGATTGCAGGCGTGAGCCACTGGAGCTGGGCTCACTTCCGGTTTTTGAGTGGCTAATTGGAGATAAAAGTCTGACAGGGACTCTTCTGCCCAGGCTGGCTTTGAACCCTGATCCTCCTGAATAGCAGGATTATAGGCATGAGCCACTGATGCCCAGCTTTACTTGGCATTTTTAGCCCAAGGCCATTATTCTACCACTTGGAACTTGAAGTTGTTGCTTTTTGCTAGTTAGTTGAAGATGAGTCTCACAGATATGCAAGGAAAGACTTTTCCAAAGATAGAGCCTAAGCTGAAGCTTGAAGAATGTATAGCAGTTCCAGCCATAGAGAATAGAAGACACATAGGTCGGAACCACAATAATAATATGTTTAGCGATAGAGTGCTTGCCTTGATCTGAAGAGCTAGGGATAGCACCCAGGCCCCGGAGTTCAAGCCCTATGACCAAATAACAACAACAACTACAACAACAACAACAATAATAATAGGCAAGTATTGTACCGCTTGAGCCACAGCACCACTTCTGACTTATTCTTCTTATGTGGTGCTTAGGAATCGAACCCAGGCCCTCATGCATGCAAGGAAAGCGCTCTACCACTGAACTACCTTCCCAGCCCCCTAATTTTTTTTTTTTTTTTAATATTGGGACAAGAGCTGGTACTGGAGCTTGGACTCAGGGCCTAGGTTCTATCCTTGAGCTTTTCTGCTCAAGGCTGGTGTTCTACCAGTTGAACCATAGATCCATTTATGGCTTTTTGGTGGTTAATTGGAGATCTGAGTATTACAGACTTTCCTGCCCAGGCTGCCTTGGAACCTGAATTCTCAGCCTCCTGAGTAGCTAGGATTATAGTTATGAGCTACCAGAACCAGCCTTCTACAAGTGGTATTTCTGATTCAAAGAGGATGGCCTTTGTTTTTGTTAGACAATGTCTCATTATGTAACCCATGCTGGCCTTGAACTTGTGATCTTCTTGCTTCAGTCTCTTGAGTTCTGGGATTACAGACATGAACCACTATGTGGAACTTGTTCCTTGATACTTTAACTTACCTTTCATTATTTGGGAGAGAGAGAGAGGAGAGAGAGGGAGAGGGGGGAGAGAGAGGGGAGAGAGACTCTGTGTGTGTGTGTGCGCCAGTTCTGGGATTTGACCTTAGGGTCTGGATGCTGTCCCTGAGCTGTTTTGCTCAAGGCTAGCACTCTACTACTTGAGCCACAGCTCCAATTCTGGCTTTTTGGTGGTAATTGGAGATAAGAATGTCCTGGACTTGCCTGCTTGGGCTGGCTTTGAATCATAATCCTCAAATGTCAGCCTCCTGAAGTAGCTAGGATTATAGGCATGAAAGTGAGCCACTGGCACATAGCACTGTCTAACTTGTATGAGGTTAAGGTTATTATTCTTTATTAAGGCTTTTAGATTTCATGTCTTTGGTGGGAAAACCTTCCTCACTGGAAAACTGTCTTCTTTATTTTTTCAATAACTTTTTTTTTTGTGGTACTGAGATTTGAACTCAAAACCTGTGGTAGGCTGGGAATGTGGCTTAGTGGTAGAGTGCTTGCCTAGCATGCATGAAGCCCTGGGTTTAATTCCTCAGTACCACATACCCAGAAAAAGCTAGAAGCGGTGCTGTGGCTCAAGTGGTCCAGTGCTTGAGCAAAAGAAACTCAGGACAGTGCCCAGGCCCTGAGTTCAAGCTCCAGGACTGGCAAAAAACAAAAAACAAAAAAAACAACAAACACCTCGTGGTTATTTTCTTCCAACACTTGATTTTTTTTTTTTTTTTTTAGGTTTGCATTGTTCTTTTTTTTTTTGGGTCCGGTTGTGGGGCCTGAACTCTGGGTCTGGGCGCTGTCCCTCAGCTCTTCAGCTCAAGGCTAGCGCTCTACCACTTGAGCCACAGCACCACTTCCGGCTTTTTTCTTTTTGCTTATGTGGTGCTGAGGAATCGAACCCAGGACCTCAGGCATGCAAGGCAAGCGCTCTACCACTGAGCCACCTTCCCAGCTGCATTGTTCTTTAATACATATGGGTTTTATTTTATAGTGCAAGATAACAGTGTGTTTTCAAATGTTTTTTCACATGGAAATTGTGGATCATCTTTTTCCTACTAATTTAAAACAGAGTGGAAACCTTGTAATGAATTTTGATACCTAGTGGAAAACTGCTTTTTTAAAAAGGACAAATAAGGGGCTGGGAAGGTGGCTCAGTGGTAGAGTGCTTGCTTTGCATGCCTGAGGCCCTGGGTTCAATTCCTCAGCACTACATAAGCAGAAAAAGCCAGAAGTGGCGCTGTGGCTCAAGTGGTAGAGCGCTAGCCTTGAGATGTAGAGCTGAGGGACAGCGCCCAGGCCCAGAGTTCAGGCTCCACCACCACCAAAAAAAAAAAAAAAAAGGACAAATCAATTTATACAAACTGACATTGGGCAGGGTGCATCTGCCTGTTCTGCTATAACCTCATGGGTCTCTGTGTGACTGTTACATTGATTGTAACCTAATTTCAGTCACTTTGTGTGTTCATTGATGCACAGCTATTTTCATTCTCAGTGCTAAAGTATGTGGAATTCTTGAACAGCCATGAATGCCCAAGCACCTGGCATTATAGAAAGCCTTAGAGCCAGACACTGGTGACTCACACCTGTAATCCTAGTTACTCAGGAAGCTGAGATCTGAGGATAATGGTTCGAAGCCAGCCCAGGCAGAAAAATCTGTGAAACTCTAATCTTGAGCACAGTGGCTCAAGTAGGAGTGCTCTGGCCTTGAGGACAAAGAGGCTAAGGACAGCACCGAGGCCCTGAGTTTAAGCCCCGGGATTGACCAAAACAAAGAGAGAGAGAAAGGTATTTGTGAGAGTTGAAGAGAATGAGACTTGTTAAACAAGCTCATTTTTAATACCATATACACGTATGCTTTTTGTGTGTGTACCAGTCATGAACACAGGACCTGGCATTGTCCCTGAGCTTCTTTTGCTCAAGGCGAGTATTCTACTACTTGAACCACAGCTCTACTTCCAGCTTTTCTGGTGGTTAATTGTAGAATAGAGTCTCACAGACTTTTCTGCCTGGGCTGGCTTTGAACCAGGATCTTCAGATCTCAGCATCCTGGGTAGCTAGGATTATAGGCATGAGCTATCAGCACCCAGCCTTTTTTTTTTTAAGATAGGGTTTTTTGAGACTGGGAATATGGCTTAGTGGTAGAGTGTTTGCCTAGCATGCTTTGAAGCCCTGGGTTCAATTCCTCAGTACGACATAAACAGAAAAAGCTGGAAGTGCCGCCGTGGCTCAAGTGGAAGAGTGCTAGCCTTGAGCACAGAGAGGCTCAAGGACAGTGCCTAGGCCCTGAGTTCAAGCTCCAGGACTGACAGAAAAAATATATATATAGGGTTTTTCACTTTTGGGGGGTCAGGCCTCACATCTTGGTCTTTCTCCTTATGGCTGGGATTAGAATCTCCCTTTTTGCTTGAACTTTGATCTTCTTGTCTCTCCATTTCAAGTAGCTGCCTCTCAAGTGATTGGGATTACAGGCCTGAGTCGCCACACCTGACTACCTGTGATTTCTTTCTTTCCCATCCCTCTTTCAGGGTCTTCTGCAGCAGAGCTGATCCTCATCACAGCCAGAGTGGCTCCAGAAAGGACTCCAGGAACCTGTCTATATTTTAGTGCTGGTCCAGGAATCCTGCCCTCCAGTCAGCCACCCATATCCTGCTCAGAGGAGGGAGCAGGAAATGCCACCCTGAGCCCTAAGATGGGTGAGGAGTGTGTCAGGGTCTGGAGCCACGAAGGCCTTGCACTCACCAAGCTGCTCACTTCGGTAAGAGCCTTAGGTTGATCCCCTGGTTTTGTAAACTGCCATTGCTGAATGCTGTGTGTGGAAAGTACCAGGTAGGAATTTCACCTAGTAGAAAATATCTAGACTTGGACTGGGAATGGCTTAGTGGTAAAGTGCTTGCCTAACATACATGAGGCCCTGGGCTCAATTCCTCAGTACCACATAAACAGAAAAAGCCGGAAGTGGCCCAAGTAGTAGAGTGCTAGCCTTGAGCAAAAGAAGCTCAGGGACAGTGCTCAGGTCCTGAGTTCAAGCCCCAGGACTAGCAAAAAGTAAAAGGGAAGAAAGAAAGGAAAGGAAGAAAGGAAGAAAGAAAGAAAGAGAAAGAAAGAAAATCTCTAGACTTTCCAACACTACTTGAGAAGCTGGGTGGGCTAGAGCAAGAATCTGAACCTTTCTGAATCTCTGCTGCTTCCTAAAACAGAAGATACCACTCTGAATTCCAGCAAATAAGGATTGAATGAGAATGAATGTCAAAAATGCTCAGCCCTATAGAGGATACCTAGTAGATTTGATAAATGGCAGTTGGACGGTCCTCAAGCAAGATAAAACCTGAGCTCTATCTCTAAGGAATGTAGCAGCTGTGAACAAGAGGCAGAATAGGCTAATTGCTGTCATAGAAATATAAACAGAGTATTATATACAAACACAAAGTAAGGAGCAATTAACCCTTAACTCGAATATTTATAGAGTGCGCTTCCTGGAGAAGGTGGCACTTAAGAAAGGATCATGTACAGTAGCTCATAATGTACAAAGTGTTTTCAGGTTCATTATCTCATTTGATCTTAAAATAACCTCTTGAGGTTGGTGCTGTTAGCCCATTTTACAGATGAGGAAATAGGTTTAGAGACAGAGGGAGTCAATTGCCCAAGGCCACACAACTGGTTTTGTGTCAGAGCCTGGGTTGTAATGTCCGCCTTCTCACCTGCCATTCTTTTTTTTTTTTTCGTTGGTCGTGGGGCCTGAACTCTGGGCCTGGGCACTGTCCCTCAGCTCTTCAGCTCAAGGCGAGCGCTCTACCACTTAAGCCACAGCGCCACTTCCGGCTTTTTTTTTTTCTTTTTGCTATGTGGTGCTGAGGAATCGAACCCAGGGCCTCAGGCATGCAAGGCAAGCACTCTACCACTGAGCCACCTTCCCAGCCCCTCACCTGCCATTCTTAAAGAATAAGAGTCTGGAGTGGAGATAGACCAGGGACCACAAGCCTTGGGATTGGGAAGAGCTTAGTCTTTGAGGGTACTGCATGCTAAGCAGTTTAGGAAGGGCCTAGAAGAAGCAAGAAAGACTGTGGGGACTGCACTGGAGGGCGCACTGTGAATCCAGGCAAAGATGCTGCAACTGGACACTGAAGTGGGAGTCTCTGAGGACCTTCAAGGAGGGGAGAGAAGCCCTCCCTCCCTGGTGTTAGGTGGAGATGGGCTGAGTGAAAGAGGGGAGCAGTTAGGGAGTTTGTTGCTAGTCTTCACTCATGCTCTGTTTGCATAGCCTTTCAAATGTGAAGAAGAGAGAATGTTCCTGGCTCAAGCAGTCATTCTGGATTTTGTCCATGGCTGGGCAGGAGAGCAGTCTGTAAACCATTGAGCCAAATGTCAACTTGTCTCACAATAACATTTTTCCCTTTAGCTTCTCCCTAGATGCTAAAGAGCCTCTCTCTTATGTAGTCTTTACCCATAACTCTTGGGCTGGGGGCAAGATGTCTTCCCAAGAGAAGGCATCCTCCCACTCTCCATCTTTTTCCCCTTCTCTCCCACCCCTAGGAGGAGTTGGCGCTGTGTGGCTCCAGGCTGCTGGTGTTGGGCTCTTTCCTGCTTCTCTTCTGTGGCCTTCTCTGCTGTATCACTGCTAAATGCTTCCACCCACGCCGGGAGTCCCACTGGTCTAGAGCCCGGCTCTGAGGGCACTGGCCTAGTTCCTGCCTTGTTCTCAGGTGAGGATCTTCACTCCTATGAGAACAGGGGATGGGGTGGGAGTGGAGACTGTAACTGGGGTAGAGAGATTCTTGGAGTCCATCTTTAAATACTGCTTATCAGTCCCCACATCTATCTCTTGAGAAACTGGGAACAGTTTATACCACAAATAACATTTATCTTCTTATTTTCAATTACAAAATAGTTAACAAATTCAACTAGGAAAGTAAAAAGAAGCATTAAAATATGCTTGGCAAATTCTTAGAGACACTTGTGAAATTGAATATTCCCTAAAACTCCCATCTTCCTTGCTTCCTGAGATGTCATGTGTCTCCTTAGAAGTTAACCATCTTACTTTAGTTTCATGAAAGTACACCTTCCATAGGTGAATGTGGTTTAGTTTTACTTATTTGTGACCTTTATGTTGATAGACTTACCCATATTTTGTGACTGATTTCTTTCAGTCTTCTAATTTCTAAGACTGATCCATAACTGAGCTAAGGGCTGATGCTCACACCTGTAATCCTAATGACTTAGGAGGCTCAGGGTTGGGCTCCTAATACCCCTTCCTGACAGGCAAGTGCCTGTCATCCTAGCTTTGTAGAATAGGTGTCCAGGTACTTGCCAAAGCAGAAAATGAGTCCCTCTTTCAAAAATAATCTGTATTTGGGGCTGGGAAGGTGGCTCAGTGGTAGAGCGCTTGCCTTGCATGCCTGAGGCCCTGGGTTCGATTCCCCAGCACCACATAAGCAAAAAGAAAAAAGCCAGAAGTGGTGCTGTGGTTCAGGTGGTAGAGTGCTAGCTTTGAGCTGAAGAGCTGAGGGACAGTGCCCAGGCCCAGAGTTCAGGCCCCACGACTGGACCCCCCCCCCAAAAAAAAAAAAATCTGTATTTTTTTTTTTAAAAAAAAGGGCTAGGCATGTGGCTTCCCAATGGAGTGCCCACCCAGCAAGTGCAAGGCCCTGAGTTTGGTGGTACTCTATGGCTACTAAAAAGATTGATCCATAGCCGTAGTTTGTGTCCACTTTTTGACTATGATGATGAGTTAAGAGGGTTTCTCCAGGTGCTGGTAGCTCACACTTGTAACCCTAACTACTCAGGGAGCTGAGATCTGAGGATCATGGTTCAAGGCCAGTCTGGGCAGGAAATTCTGTGACTTTTTTTTTTTTTTTTTTTGGTGGGGCTTGAACTCAGGCTCTGTCCCTGAGCCTCTTTGTGCTCAAGGCTAGTGCTCTACCACTTGAGCTACAGAGTCACTTCTGGGTTTTTTGTTTTTGTTTTCTGCCTGGGCTGGCTTCGAACCATGATTCTCAGATCTCAGCCTCCTGAGTAGCTAGGATTACAGGTGTAAGCTACTAACACCTGGTGTCCAGAGACTCTTATCTCCAATAAAACTTATCTCCAAAACGCCAGAAGTGGAGCTGTGGCTCAAATGATAAGAGTGCCAGCCTTGAGAGAAAAAAAGCTCAGGGAGAGCACCTAGGCCCTGAGTTCAAGCTCCAGGATGGTACCCCCTCAAAAAAAAAAAAGTTGAAGTTTGATGATTTATTCTGGACATGAATCATATTTCTCTTCCTTTTGTCTTGAAGTAAGTTTATGATGCCAATTATGTAAAATTGTAAAATTCAACTTTAACAGCCCAAAAGAAAGATGCCCAGTCTGTGTGTCCAAACACTTTACACGTACCACATTCAATCATCATTCCACTTAGAAAAATTTGGTTCTGCTGACAAGATATTTAGAGGGAATCAGTTTCCCAAAGAACCAGAAGAGTGGGGTGAAGGGTTGTGTGGAGGGAAGACATATTGGCTAACTAGTTTATATGTCAGTCGATCAAGGGAGAAAGTATTTCTGCAAAAAGATCTTATCAGGTTGTCTAGTCTACAGTGAAAACCACATCATGATGCATCCTCTTTTAAGCTGTCCTCAGCTTCAAATGGCCTCAGAGTTCTAAGAGATTCCTCTGGGAGAAATGGGAACTGCTCTGGCCAGAGGAACTGGAAGCTCAGGATCCACTTTGCTAATTTTGCTTTGGGCTAGACCTCACTGCCCTGAACCATCTACCTGGGACTGGAAATGATGTAGCCCTCTCAGCCTTACATTGGGAAAGGAAGGTTTTCTGGTCTTTGGCAGATCGCACAGTCTGGTGGCCACCCCAGTGGGATTTAGCACCCACATCTAGCTCTAGTTGTCATTTCTGCTTTTCCCTCAATCTGTTCTCACCCCAGAGCTGCCTCTCAGAACTCTCTGACCTGTTTTGTGTTTTGTTTTTGTTTTCTCCAGGTGTGAATCAACTTCTTGGGCTTTGTTCTGAGTTGGAAGAAATGTACAAAAAGTGAAGAGCTGGAGAGTTGGGGGAAATAAAAGGCTTTTTTTTTTTTTTTTTTTATCCCTGTCCCTGGCTGGCCTTGGACTTGAGGTCCCCCTGCCTCAACCTCCTGAGTGCTGGGAACTCAGACCAGTGCCATCTCAGCCCATTCCCTTTGTTGATTTTTTTTTTTTTTTTAGTTTGGGGAACAGGTAGGCATAGCGCATAGTTACTTCAGCTCTTTCCCGAGGTTGGAAAACATTGGCTCTGCCATTCAGTGTCTTGATTCTTTCCATGAACTTTATGAATAATTGGGGGTTTGACCTAAATACATAGAAAATGCTTTAATATAAATGCACTGTGACCTTGGGTAAGTCATGCAACCCTGCAAGGCCTCCGTGTCTTTGGGGGGGGGGCTGTATTTTTACAGGTAGAGTTTCCCAACACTGACTGCATGATCAATTCCTTGCATTTGGGGCTTACTCTAAACGGAATAGTTACTACCTTAACAGTGGTCCATTTTCCCGCCTTTTCCGCGTCCAGCAACGGCAACAACCGCAGCCTTCCCCCAGCCCCTCCCAGCCTCCCTCCGGCACGCAGGCGCAAACTATCGTTTTCCTTCCACCCGCGCCCCCCCAAGCTTGCCCTAGCAACAAGCTCGAGCTAGGCGCGAAGGCGGGGTGAGCGCATGCGTCCCTGCTCCGTCCGCCACCAGTCGTCGGATTGCGCGCTGGGCTCCTCCCCCGGCAAGCCCAGCCGTCTCCCCGCCCCCTCCCACCCAGGGTCCGCGTGGCGGGGCGCGCGCGCACTCGGGCCCGGTGACTCCGAGTCTCTCGGGCTGCAGCCGCCAGGCGGGAGGGGCGGGGTTCTTTCCCTGGGGCTCCGCCTCTTTTGGCCTGGCGTTCCTACCGCGCTTGCGCGCTCCCGCCCGGTCTCCATCTTGGAATTGGGAGGAAGAGGGAGAGGGAGACCGGGACGAGACCGGGCTGTGGTGCGGAGAGAGGCTGAGGCGGAGAAGAGGAGAGGGAGAGAGGGCGCGGAGACAGTCGGCAGCGCCTTAGCTACAGTCTCTCGGCTGTCCTCGAGAGCGAGGAGGAGGAAGGAAGGAGGCCAGGGCGGGAGCGGGGGCTGTCACTCTCGGACCCCGGCGTGAGAGGGGCCGTGCGGCCGGGCGTCCTCGGGGTGGGCCCCCCGGACGGTGGCCGGAGACCCGGGTTCAGGCTCCCGGGGTCCACATTTCCGGGCTGCGCCCCCCCCCCCCCCCGCTTCTCAAATACCCAGGTATCAGCCCTCCTGTTCCAGATAGCCGGGACTCGGGTCCCAGCCTCTCCAAACCTGGGGGTCTGTTTTACAGAATTTCCGATCTCTGGGGTTCAGGCCCCTGTGTGCACCAGTATCCGGGGTTCACTCCCCAGGCCTTCAGAGAGCGGATTCATTTTCTCCGTGCGTAAAAATACGGGGTTGAGACCCCCCCCACACCAGGAATCCGGGATTCAGCAACTCTCGCCCTCGAGTTGGGGGAGGACTGGACCGCGAGGTCAGATCAGGTTGTCACCCCCTCCCCTCCAGGGGCGGCTTCCCGGGCCCGCCCCCCCGGAAGGGCGAAAGCCGAGGAAGAGGTGGCAAGGGGAAAGGTCTCCTTGCCCCTCTCCCTGCTTGGCAGAGCCGCTGGAGGACTCCAGGCGGAAGCGGAGGCGCTGGGGCACCATAGTGACCCCTACCAGGTGAGACACGGGGTGCAGGGGCGCGGGTCCCTGTGTCTAGCACAGAAGAAGCAGACCTTTCTGAGAGGCTGGGCTGGGGCAGGCCCTCTCTTCAGGATGGGGAACCCCAGCTGGGCCCGTGGTCAGCCTCTGGCCCGCCTTGCCTTGTGTTGCCACCCTCTTCCCCATCCTCTTCCCTTCATTGTGTCTGGTTGATGGGGGACCTCAGGTGACAGGTCTCTAATGTCATGCCCTAGGGTACTTGAGTTAATTACATGGATTGTACCTTTCTGGTCTTCTCTGTTAACTTTGTCCCTCGTAGCCACCTCTTCTTCATGATTATACTTCTTTTTCCTGACTGCTCTGGGGTGTTGGTTCACATGCCTCTGATTGCCATGGTGGGTCTGCTTATCTGCTTTTCATGCCTGATTTGGTTGGATGTCTTGTCCTTGCAAGGAAGTGTGTGTGTGTGTGTGTGTGTGTGAGAATGTTTTCACCTGGCCACAATTAACCTTGCTGGTATACATTTCATACATTTATCAAGTGATCTTCCTTTACAAATTACTTCTTATCCATTCTCTTTGGCCTCACACATCCCATTCACCCTATGAAAGCTCTTTTAATGCTGTCTTCCCATTTTACAGTTGAGAACATTGAGGCCCAGAGAGGTTGCCCAAGGTCACACAGCTAAATGGGAATTTTAAACTAAGTCCTCAGCCAGGTCTCGCCCTTGACCCACACTTGTTTCTGGCCATGTTTCTTCCAAGCTTAGGCTTAGCCAGAGAGGCCCACAGGAAGATGATTTGGGGTGAGGGCTGAAAATGGGGGTGTGATGAGATTCCTTTCTAGGAGGGCTGTATATACTAAGGAGCTTTTCATGAGGGGAGCCTGTGACTCCTGCTTCTGCTTTGTGCATTTTCTGTCTAACATGACCTTCATCTTTACCACATTCTCAGACTTTGGGTTTCTGAAAGGGCTGGCCCTTCTGACAAACGATGGCCATAGTGGCCTCTCTTGACAGTTAAAGCTTGGCAGTTGGGGTAAGATGATTTCCTGAAGCATTAAGCCTATGGCAACCCTAGAGACAGGGAAAGAAAAAAAAAATCCATATGTTGAGTGTCTGCATAGTGTTTCAGTGAGATCTCATGAGTCCCATACTACAATAATCCATTTAACCGGAGAAGACCAAGAATGGAAAGGAGTTATCTAAAGCTGTTGCTGAACAGTGCAGATGGAATATACTGGTAGGGCAGCTCAATGATGAGGACAGATTTCTCTTCAGACACAAGGATATGAACATTGATTTTTAAAACATGGTTTTGATTTAGCACAGACCTTGGTAATGGCTCAAATGCTGTTGTTTTTATGAGGAAGAGAACCTGTGTGCCAATGGCTGGCACCCTTTTTATGTGGTCTGAGATCCTGGCAGCCATGAGGTTGGTGCTAGTAAAGAGGTCAGGAAGATTGCCTTGGCAGGTTGTGAGCACCTGCTCTTGTGTGATCTGTGATGCAGGTGAGGAGTGCTCAGGCACCATTGTTGGCAGAAGGGGGCCTTGAGTAACTTGGCTGCTGTTGTGGGCTGAGCTGAGGACAAGGGATCTCAGCCTTTCTGAGCCTTCTACCCTCCTGGGCCCCTGAACAGTCAGACTCCCTCCTTGCCCTTCAGCTTCCAGTTGAGTTGAAGAGACAACATTTAACAACACAACAGGAAACAGTGCACAACCAAATATAATTACCTGCTAAAATTGTTAGGTGCTTTTAAGCAGCTAGAACTCTTTCTTGGCTAGCTCTGCTGAAGGAGCCTTTGTGTTTAGCTTGGATTCTCTCCTGGAATCCCCTTGAGAGTCTGATTCTGATCACCAGCAGCAACTTTTTCTTGGTATTTGGCTGGGTGATCAGGGAACACCCTCCAAGGCCTGGAGTAGTCAAGGGAGACTTCCTGTAGGACAGGACCAAGCTTGAGTGACAAGCAATTAGGCTTTAGTGAAGAGAAAGTCCTGCCTGGTCTCTGACCTTAGAGAAAGTGTGTGTGTGTGTGTGTGTGTGTGTGTGCGCGCGCGTGCGCGCACACGCGCGCGCGCACCAGTACTAGAGTTAAATCCAGAGTCTGGGTGCTGTCTCTTAGCTTTTTCACTCGAAGCTGGTGCTCTACAACTTGAGCCATAGCTCCATTTCTGGCTTTTTGGTGGTTAATTGGAAGTAAGAGTCTCATGGACTTTCCTGCCTGAGCTGGCTTCAAACCGCGATCCTCAACTCTCCACTTCCTGAGTAACTAGGATTACAGGTTTGAGCCTGTAGTCCTTTTTTCCTCTGCTACTCAGCAACTTGTCTGATAAATGCTGATCCTGATTCTAACCCTGCCCTGCTGGTTTCATAAAGCTGTTCCAAAAGCCTGCTGGTGGTGAGACAGCTTTGGTCAAGTCACTTATCCTTTCTAAGCTTGTATTCCTCACTGGTGAAATAGGAGTAAAGAGAATGCCCCATAAAATTGAGATGAGCATGCAGTGAGGTACTTACTACCCATGGTCAACAAATGCTGTTCATACCACAGATATCCTGTGTATATGCTGCTTATGCAATGGGACTAGACAAGTAAGGCATCCCAGATCACAGAGATGCCCTCAAAGTCAGATGCCACTTCCATCCCTGGCTTTCCCATTCTAGATCTCCCTGCCACAGTATCCCTACCCTTTGTGAGAGTGAGTCTCCAGGTTCTTCTGGGCTAGTACCCACTTGGAACAATGGCCGGATTTCCACTACCTCCGGCCTAGCTGTTTCCTGTTCTCTTCCAGGGTGTGAAAGGTTGAAGGAGGAGGGGGCCTCAGCACCAACGGGAACAGGAAGGTGCCTGGAAATTGTTGGGAGCATGGGACTTGAGGGACAGGACGTGGGGATCTGGAGGGAAAACAGGTTATAAGGAAATGTGAACTTGTTGAGGGGGTGAAAGGGGTGGTGAGTGTTTGACTTCGCAGTGCCTTCCTAGCAATTTTAGGGACTCCAGGGCCGCAGCCCCCGTGATCTAGTTGCCAAGGCAACTTCATTTTTTTCAGAGCTTGGATGTTGCTCCTGATCTCCCCCTGTCCTTTCTCAGCAGTGCCTCCTCCTCATCAGAATGAGTGGGGAGGAGAAGTCAGGAACTGGAGGGGCCTCTTCCTTTCCCTGTGGGTCCTGGCCTGTGCTAAGAATCCCATCTTCCTTTCCCAGGTGAGGCCCTACTCTCAGGGCCCCCAGGGGCCACCATGCCAGCTGGGGGCCGGGCTGGGAGCCTGAAGGACCCTGATGTGGCTGAGCTCTTCTTCAAGGATGACCCTGAAAAGCTCTTCTCTGACCTCCGGGAAATTGGCCATGGCAGCTTTGGAGCTGTGTACTTTGTGAGTTGGGGCTTGGGGAGTAAAGTACGGATGGGGACTCTCTTCACTCTGTGAACTTCCAGACAGTCCTTCTAAGCCATTCCACGAGACCAACCTTTCCTGTCTCCTCCTACTGGGTCAGCAAATCTCCCCCTGCCCTGTGCTGGAGGAGAAGAAGATGTATCACCAGCCTCTGATCTGGTCCTCTAGGCCCGGGATGTTCGAAATAGTGAGGTGGTGGCCATCAAGAAGATGTCCTACAGTGGGAAGCAATCAAATGAGGTGAGTCAAGCTCCCTAAGACCAGGCTGTGGTACAGAGGACCTCAATCTCAAGATGCAGCTTGTGTAACTCCCTTCCACTCTGACTTTATAGAAATGGCAGGACATCATCAAGGAGGTGCGGTTCTTGCAGAAGCTCCGACATCCCAATACCATTCAGTACCGGGGCTGTTACCTGAGGGAGCACACAGCTTGGGTAAGCTGTTCCCCCTCCTCATGCCCATCTTGTCCTGGCCCAGTTTCTTTAGTGGGCCTTGTTCAGAGTGCCATTGTGGGATCTTAAGATAGAGGAAGTCTTTCCTGACTACTTTAGTTCTCAGACAAATTCAAGAGCAATAGGATCAGTCTGGGGGGAAAGAGGTTTGCTGAAGAGTGATGTAGGTAGCAGGTGGAAGGGGGCATGTGGTCTGGAGGAGGAGAAGAGTGAATAGAGGGTTAAAGGGATTCAAATGGAAGTAGTGGGGAATAACTTGGGCTTTGTCTAGCCAGGGACTCTCCCACCACCTCCTCATTTTCTCCAGTTGCCCTTCCTTCCTGTCATGTCTTCTGGAGCATCACCTGAGTGAAGGGATAGGTAGCTCTGTTTTGAGAATCTTCCCACGGATGCTAGGCCAGGTGTAGCCAGGATCTGTTGATCTCTAATGCTTGACCCTTTCATAGCTGGTGATGGAGTATTGTCTGGGCTCAGCTTCTGACCTTCTAGAAGGTAAGTGACTTGGTCAATAAGTGGGATAAGGGCGCAAAGAAGCTATAAGGGAAGGGATAAAGGGATCGTAATCCAGTCCCACCTACCAACCCCTTTAATTTGATATTTTTCCCCTCTTCAGTGCACAAGAAGCCCCTTCAGGAAGTGGAGATTGCAGCTGTGACCCATGGGGCGCTTCAAGGCCTGGCCTACCTGCACTCCCACAACATGATCCACAGGTACAGCAGTGCCAGAGATGGCTAGAATAAGAGTGCTTGCCACACACCCCTCATTTCTCTGGTCTGCAACTGTCTTGGGAACTGCTAACATCCCTGCCCAACTTTCTTGAGACATTTCATATCTTCTTTGTCTCCATTAGGGATGTGAAGGCTGGAAACATCCTGCTGTCAGAGCCAGGCTTAGTGAAGCTGGGGGACTTCGGCTCCGCATCCATCATGGCACCTGCCAACTCCTTCGTGGGCACCCCATACTGGTGAGGGGTGGTGGTGGGTGGAAAGAGCTCCCAGGGTGGCAGGAGTAAGAGTTGTGGAGACTGAGAGGTGATTCACCTCTTTCCTCTCATTCTCTCAGGATGGCTCCAGAGGTGATCTTGGCCATGGATGAAGGGCAGTACGATGGCAAAGTGGATGTTTGGTCCTTGGGGATAACCTGCATTGAGCTGGGTAAGTATGGTCTCCCCTTTACTCCCTCCTTTCTTCTTTCCTCCTTGCCATTACTGTCCTCGTCCCATCCCATCCTCTGGGGATGGCATCCTAGACCTCCAAACTCGAGTCCATTTTGACCATCCTGGAGCTTTGATTATCAGCACCTGTCAAATCCTGCCAATTCTTAGCCTTAAAGGTTTTGTAGTAGTTAATGGCTTTCTGTCCACTACCTTAGTTAAGTGCTCCCTACTGAACCGAGGCCTGACTTGATGTTACTTGATCATTCCTGTTTAACCTTTCTTTTAGAGTAAAAGGTCCTTGAGAGCAAGTCTAGATTGTTTGTTTTTTTTGTCGGTTGTGGGGCCTGAACTCTGGGTCTGGGCGCTGTCCCTCAGTGCTTCAGCTCAAGGCTAGTGCTCTACCATTTGAGCCACAGAACCACTTCCGGCTTTTTCTGCTTATGTGGTGCTGAGGAATCAAACCCAGGGCCTCAAGCATGCAAGGCACGCTCTCTACCACTGAGCCACCTTCCCAGCCCGTGTAGATTCTTTTATCTTCCCCATAATGCTTCGCAAGTTTTTTGCTCCTATTTGTTTCTTAATAAGTACTATTTAATAACTGAATGTGTGATTCTATCTGCCTTTTTGTGGGCATTTGTGAATGTTCTTTTTTGTTTGTTTGTTTTTTGTTGGTCGTGGTGCTTAAACTCTGGGCCAGGGTGCTGTCCCTCAACTCTTCAACTCAGGGCTAGCTAGCATTCTACCACTTGAGCCACAGCACTACTTCCAGCTTTTTCTGCTTATGTGGTGCTAAGGAATTGAACTAGGGCCTCATGCATGCCAGGCAAGCGCTGTACCACTGAGCCACCTTCCCAGTCCTGAATGCTATTTTCTTTGATCCCTTTTCTGCTCGTATCAGAGAGGGGAGATACTACATTTACTGAGGAAGGAACTAGTGAAAATTCAACATAATTGTGAATTGTTCAAGGTCATGTTATTCCTAATTCAGACTTTGGGATTTGAAACCTTGCTAAGTTCCATTCTAGTCTATTCTGTGCACCTGCCATCTTTCACCTTCTCCCCTACTGACTTTCCCATAGCGGAGCGGAAGCCACCACTGTTTAACATGAACGCGATGAGTGCCTTATACCACATTGCACAGAATGAGTCCCCCGCACTCCAGTCAGGACACTGGTGAGTACTGGGGTATCTGGAACTGGGCTAGACCATGGAGTCAAGCTGCCTGGCTCATTCTTACTTCTCCTGTCCCCTGCCCTCTGTGACTTATAGGTCTGAGTACTTCCGGAATTTTGTTGATTCCTGCCTTCAGAAAATCCCTCAAGATAGACCCACCTCAGAGGTTCTTCTGAAGGTGAGGGCTTACTGGCTTGTATTCCCTTAAAACTGCAGATTGGTGGAGGCCAAGAAACCCTCCCCAACGCCCTTCTCTACTAGGAGCTTCATTCACAAATCATCCTTAATGCCCAGTAGACTCCTTTTTGAAAGATTTTTTTCTATCAGACTGCTTTAATCTCTAAATAATAATAACTTCCCCCATATCTTATTGTGAGCTAGAGCTTTTGATTAGCATGAGATAATCGGCGATGCCACACTCATCTGATGTAATTCAAGCCTCAAACCTAGGGTGTCTTATCATGGGTCAATGTATGATTTCACTTGGTGTTTTGATTTTGTTTGTTTTTGGCAGTTCTGGGGTTTGAATTCTGTTTTATACTAGCTAGGCAGGCATTCTACCACTTGAGACACAACCCGGTATCCCCTGAAACACTTTTGAAGGGTCCATAAGGATCTCTAGTTAGGACTGATTTAGACAATCTAGTTTGACCTACTTATTTGATAATTCTGGAATAGCTTTTGAGGCCCAAAGAGACCTTATGATACATCCGAGATCACATGGCATGTTTCTTGTGTGTGCCAATCCTGGCACTTATTTTTTTGTTTTGTTTTGTTCCAATCCTGGGCCTGGGCACTGTCCCTAAGGTTTTTTTAAGACTAGCACTCTACCACTTGAGCCACAGCTCTATTTCTGGCATTTTGGTGGTTCACTGGAGAAAAGAGTCTCATGGGCTTTCCTGCCCAGGCTAGCTTTGAATCGTGATCCTCAGTTCTCAGCCTCCTGAGTAGCTAGGATTACAGATGTGAGCCACTGGTGCCCACCATGAGCCACTAGCACCCAGCTACATAACACTTGAATAGTGGAACTAGACTAGAATTCAGATCTCCTGATTGACGTGGCCTTCAGCACATCTGTAAAACAAGAGACCTGTCTAAGGAATGGAGATTGAGTGGTAGACATATTTTTGTGGGAGAGGGGTTTGAGACAAAGAAAGTATTCACCATGGTGGGTTTGGGCCTCAGGAGAATATTTCAGGCCAGTGAGAATACTCAGAGCCTTGGATTGGAATGGGATGATGGGGTGGGAGTTGCAGCAAGTCTCAATGTTCTCTTCCCCTAGCACCGCTTTGTGCTCCGGGAGCGGCCACCCACAGTCATCATGGACCTGATCCAGAGAACCAAGGATGCTGTGCGGGAACTGGACAACCTGCAGTACCGCAAGATGAAAAAGATTCTATTCCAAGAGGCCCCCAATGGTCCTGGTGCTGAGGCACCAGAGGAGGAGGAGGTGACCCAGCTGACCCTGCCACCTTTCCCACTTCCCCCACCCCCTACTTCTGCATACCCTCTGACTGCTTGTGCTGCCTCCATGCACACACTCCTTGTCCTTCCCCTTCCTTGCCCAACAGACCACGCCCTGTTCACAGGAGACCGAGCCCTACATGCACCGGGCAGGGACACTGACCAGTCTGGAGAGTAGTCACTCTGTGCCCAGCATGTCCATCAGTGCTTCCAGCCAGAGCAGCTCAGTCAACAGCCTAGCAGATGCCTCGGACAATGAAGAGGAGGAGGAGGAAGAAGAGGAGGAGGAGGAGGAAGAAGAAGGCCCTGAAGCCCGAGAGATGGCCATGATGCAGGAGGGCGAGCACACGGTTACTTCCCACAGCTCTATAATCCACCGCCTGCCGGTATGTGGCTCACCCTGAGCGGGCCTGACAGTTAAGCAGCCTAGCTTGAACTGTCCTCAGGAGCTATCTGAGGAACATGATTGTTCCTCCTCTAGTAACTCCCTTTCGGTTCAGTGGCCTCTGAGATGGGTATTCCTTTCACCTCCACTTCCTCTAGGGTTCTGACAACCTGTATGATGATCCCTACCAGCCGGAGATAACTCCGAGCCCACTCCAGCCACCTGCAGCCCCAGCTCCCACCTCCACCACCTCTTCTGCCCGCCGCCGGGCCTACTGCCGCAACCGGGACCATTTTGCCACCATTCGTACTGCCTCTCTGGTGAGTGCAGCCGCTCATCACCTTCTCCAAGTTACCTGGATACTCCAGACTATCTTCAAGTCTTGAAGTGACTTTGTTCCGGGACAAACAACTAATTAGATTCTGTTCTCATTTGCTGCTCTCCCTAGTTTTCTCCTCTCCGTGACTCTACTCCTTTTTCCCAGCAGACTTTTGTCACATTGTCCGGTCTTGGTATTGTAATGTGGGAAATTCTTAATCCATTTTCACAACCTGCCATAAATAACAGCTCCTGGGGGCTTCCCCGGCTCCTCTGGCTAGTCAGGTGCTCTGCACCCATGGGCATGTGCAGCCCATGTATCGTACCTTCAGGCCTACTGGATTCAGGAGGCAGAGGGCAGAATGGGGTTCAGTGGTATGCTTCATTTTTTCAGCCACCCTGGGAGAATCTTGCCCAGGTTCTTTGGTGGGTCCTAAGTCCTGAAGACAGTATCTTGGTCCTCTCCTTGAATTAAGTCATTCCCATTTTTTTCTCTGTCTACAGGAAAAAAAAAGTGTTAAGGTTTTCATAAGACAAAGTTATTTATTCATGCTTTTAATAAACCTATAAGGTCACATTCCCACTTGGCTGCATTTGGGTGCCAGCTGTCCCTGTAACGGCTGCCGAGTAGGTCTGTTGTATTCCTGTAGCCTCTGTCTGAGGCCAGGGCTTCCATGAAGCCAGCTCTTCAGTTGCCACAGTTCTTCGTGCTCTGTGGTGCTTTGCAGAGAGGTCTTTGGCTTCCAATACCTTGACCACCTGGACTAGCTTAAGAGCCAGTGATAGTAATTGCAAATAGGACCAGCAATCACCCTTGGGTGAGGACATCTAGACCCAGTGTTCTTTCTCCAGCATCCATCCCAGCTAGGCCATGAGGTGTGATGTGTCCTCCATGTTTGTTGAAGGTAAAGGACACAGCACTTGTGTTTAGAGTCTGCGGATGCTCTTCTGTGTAAGTGTTGAGCTTGCCGCTGTGCCTATGTATATGAATTGCCCATGGATGAGGCAAGAAATGCTAAAGGAAGTCACATGGGAGGAAGAGGCAGAGCTGGGATCTGAACCCAGGTCTGACTGTTCACTCTTATGAACTAAATCTGAGTTATTTCTATTTTTGTGCCGGCTCTGTGCTCGTCACCTTTTTTTTTCCTCATTGGATCACACCAACCCATGAAGTAAGATAATATTTCTACCATCTCTGAGGAAACAGGCTCAAAGAGAGAGGTTAAGTGTGGGGAAGGTCCAGAATAAGAATGAAACCATGAGTCTGAAAGCTGTATTCTTCCCCATGGAGCACCAAGATGATCTGTGTGAATAAAATGAGGGCCAGTGCTGAGTGTGTTTTGATCCCCTCTCCACCCTAGGTCAGCCGGCAGATCCAGGAGCATGAGCAGGATTCAGCCCTGCGGGAGCAGCTAAGTGGTTACAAACGGATGCGGCGACAGCACCAGAAGCAGCTTCTGGCCCTGGAGTCAAGGTTGAGGGGTGAACGTGAGGAGCACAGCGCACGGCTGCAGCGGGAACTTGAGGCACAGCGGGCTGGCTTTGGGGCTGAAGCTGAGAAGCTGGCCCGGCGGCACCAGGCCATTGGTGAGAAGGAGGCACGAGCTGCCCAGGCAGAGGAACGGAAGTTCCAGCAGCACATCCTCGGGCAGCAGAAAAAAGAGCTGGCTGCCCTGCTGGAGGCACAGAAGCGAACCTATAAGCTTCGGAAGGAGCAACTGAAGGAGGTAGGCTAGAGCCGTTGCAGTGGGGGGAGCACCGAGGGTGGGCAGTAAGGTCCTGACCCTGTTCCCCACTGCCCCATCCAGGAACTGCAGGAGAACCCCAGCACACCCAAGCGGGAGAAGGCAGAGTGGCTGCTGCGGCAGAAGGAGCAGCTGCAACAGTGCCAGGCAGAGGAGGAGGCAGGGCTGCTGAGGCGCCAGCGACAGTATTTTGAGCTGCAGTGTCGCCAGTATAAGCGCAAGATGTTGCTGGCCCGTCATAGCCTGGACCAGGACCTGCTGCGAGAGGTAGGCTGCCCCACCCACCATGAGTCAAGCATTCTGGCATCTCTCTCTTATTTGCCTCCCTCAAGTTTTCTTTCCCCTCTGTTGGAGTGATGTTGTGATTCAGGTTCTCTTTAATACCCTTCTTGCTTCCCATCCTCATTGGGTCCTGCAAGAAGGTCCTTAGACCTCTGTTCCCAGGCCAGCTATCCTCCACCCCACTATCGGCTCCCCTTGCCAAGGAGTTGGGGATTTTTCCTGCCTTGATACAAACAAAGCTCCTTGACCCAGGCCCTGGGCCCTGCCTGCCTCCCTTCTGCTTCAGGACTTGAACAAGAAACAGACACAGAAGGACTTGGAGTGTGCCTTGCTGCTGCGGCAGCATGAGGCCACTCGGGAGCTGGAGCTTCGGCAGCTCCAGGCTGTCCAGCGCACACGAGCCGAACTCACCCGCCTCCAGCACCAGACGGAGCTGGGCAACCAGCTGGAGTACAACAAGCGACGTGAACAAGAGCTACGACAGAAGCATGCGGCCCAGGTTCGCCAGCAGCCCAAGAGCCTCAAAGTACGTGCAGGCCAGCGCCCCCCAGAACACCCCATTACTGGCATTCTGAGACCACCTAGCACAGGCACTCCTAGTGAAGAGCAGCCCTGCTCATCTGGCCAGGAGACAGTCCTGGACCAAAGGGTGCTGGGAAAGGAGGAGGAAGCAGTATCAGAGAGGATTCTGGGAAAGGAAGGGAGCACCTTGGAGCCAGAGGAGCAGAGGATTTTGGGGGAAGAGTCAGGAACCCTTAGTCTCAGCTCACAAAAACATAGGAATTTGGATAATGAGGAAGATTGGGATCCACCAGAGGAGAAGATAGAGGAGTTTAGAGTCCCATCGCTGGCACCTGAGGAAAGAAGCATTGCCGGCGAGGAGGCGGCTGGGGCATGGAGGCTGTGGGAACAGGAGAATGGAAGCTTTCTGGATGAGGAGTTGGATCTCTGCTGGGTCCAGGGTCCAGCACTGACTCCAGTGCCAGAGGAGGAGGAGGAGGAGGACGAGGAAGGGGCTCCAGTTGGAACCCTTAGGGATCCTGGAGATGGTTGCCCCTCCCCAGACATCCCTCCAGAACCACCTCCACCACATCTAAGGCCTGGCCCTGCTAGCCAGCTCCCTGGACTCCTGTCCCACGGCCTCCTTGCTGGCCTCTCCTTCGCAGTGGGGTCTTCCTCTGGTCTCCTGCCCCTGTTACTTCTGCTGCTGCTCCCACTGCTGGCAGCCCAGGGTGGGGGTGGCCTGCAGGCAGCACTGTTAGCCCTCGAAGTGGGATTGGTAGGCCTGGGGGCCTCCTACTTACTCCTTTGTACAGCTCTTCATCTGCCCCCCAGTCTGTTTCTGGTATTGGCCCAGAGCAGCGCACTAGGGGCTGTCCTGAGCCTGAGCTGGCGCCGAGGCCTTATGGGTGTGCCTCTGGGGCTTGGGGCAGCCTGGCTCCTGGCTTGGCCAGGCCTGGCTCTACCCCTGGCAGCTATGGCAGCTGGAGGCAAATGGGTGCGGCAGCAAGGCCCCTGGATCCGCAGGAGCATCTCTCGACTCTGGTTGCGGGTTCTGTTGCGCCTATCACCCAAGGCCTTCCAGGCCCTACAGGGCTTTGGGGCTGTGGGTGACAGGGGCCTGTTTGCGCTCTACCCCAAGACCAACAAAGATGGCTTCCGAAGCCGCCTGCCTGTTCCTGGACCTCGGAGGGGTAATCCTCCCACTGTTCGGCGCCCATTCGCCTTGTTGTCAAGGGTTTGGGCTTTGTGCAAGGGCTGGAACTGGCGCCTAGCACGGGCCAGTCAAGGTTTAGCCTCCCGTTTGCCCCCCTGGGCCATCCACACACTGGCCAGCTGGGGCTTGCTTCGTGGTGAAAGGCCCAGTCGGATTCCACGGCTGCTACCACGCAGCCAGCGCCGACTTGGTCCTCCTGCCTCCCGCCAGCCACCACCAGGGGCCTTAACTGGGCGGAGATCCCGGACGCGCCAGTTCCGGGCCCTGCCTCCCTGGAGGTAACCAACTCCAATCTTTCCTGCCCAAATCTAGAGCAGCGAGCACTTTATCTCCCAGGACTCAGTGATGGTTTTTTTTTTTCAGTCCCCAAGTCCTCTCCTTCCTTCCACCCCTCCTCCCTCAGCATGTCCCCCCACCCCCAGGCCAGCCCAGCCTCTGGGGCCTTTAGACAGGCAGCCTCCTCCACCATAGAGCCCACAAGTCACACTTTGTGTTCTCCTGACCCCTAAGTTATTGCTGTTCTCCCACTGTGTGTGTGTTCATCCTCACCCTCATTGACTCAGGCCTGGGGCCAGGGGGGTGGGGTGGGAACAAAATTACAGTTTTTTTGTTTTTTTGTTTTTTCTCCTCTTTGATTTTGTTTTTCTGTCTCCCTTCCAACCTGTCCCCTTTCCCCTACCAAAAAAAAGAAAAAGAAAAAAAGAAAAAAAAAGAAAAAGACAAACACAAATAAAATATCTGAGCGGAACTATACCTTTGGCCCAGGCTGCCTCTGTCTGCTTTGTCCTGCCGCCTAGCCTTCCTGGTTTGCCCCCAATCTGGACCCTTGGCCCCCAGCTCCATGACCTCTTCACCCCATCTGCGTTATCTCAATTCCTTTCACTCCTCAACCTCATCCTCTGCCTTCATAGCTTCATCACACCATGACCACTACCAGCCCTGGGCTGTGGGTCCCTACAGAGCTGCCCCAGAGCCTCCTGGTCCCATCACTTGCTTATTTGTGGGTTCCTTCCCGAGAGCCCTTAGGGCCCAAGTCCTTAGGTCTCTTCATCCTCGGTCTTTTCCCCAACCCATTGCCTACTGGGTTCCCTTCTGTTTGGGAGCTGCATCTCTTCCCTGCATCAGGCATTAGCCTAGAGGGTTGGGGGATGGGACCACAGACCCTCCACAGTTGAGGGTGGTGGGCTGGGGCCCAGTTAAGAGTGTGGGAGCCATGGGAGGGGTTGGGCACGGAGTGGGAGCTGAGTTTGTAGGGCCAGGCTGGAATGTGGATCTGGTCCAGGTGGCAGATGCTGCCTGTTGAACATGTCAAGCCCTTTCTGGCCACCTCCTTTGCCCCCTTTCCCTCTGTGGCCCAAAGTGGGCAAACCTTTCTTATCCATTTCTCAGCTCGGTGCTTTTCCTTCCCTGTCTTCCTCCCTGAGGTTCTGGACCTGGGCCTTCCTCTCTCCTTAGTTGTGCTGCCTTCTGTGGGTGTTCTGTGTGACTCAAGTCTTCTCACTTAGTCCTTTGCACATTCTTATGTTTGCTCACATGCTCCTATCCGGAGGTCATATTTTCTCCCTTGTTGCATGGTCAAAGCTTCTTCTGTGTTCTCAGTCCTCTAAAGATTCTCAGTACCCTGTCCATGAACTCTGATGTTCCTTCCCGTGGCATTCCACCCACTCTGGATGTACCCTTGGAATCTGTCTTGTTTTCTTGGCATCTCTTGCCCATCAAGACCTTCCTGATCTGTCTCAACACCATCCCATCTTTCCATGTCTGTCTGTATACAGCTCCCCCCGCCCCCTCTGTCTAACATGTTTTCTGTTTCTCTCCCTCTCCCTGTCTCTGCTTCTGTCTCCTTCCTCCTCTTCTCTCCCTTTCCCCTGGTTGTTCCTTCTCTTCCTCTTCCTCTCCCCTGCCCCCATTTCCCCTTGATCATCCGCTGCATAGTCGAAGGAGCTGCAGATCAAGAAGCAGTTCCAGGAGACGTGTAAGATCCAGACCCGGCAGTACAAGGCTCTGCGGGCACACTTGCTGGAAACTACACCCAAAGCTCAGCACAAGAGCCTCCTTAAGCGGCTCAAGGAAGAACAGACCCGAAAGCTGGCGATCTTGGCGGAGCAGTATGACCAGTCCATCTCAGAGATGCTCAGCTCACAGGCGGTGAGGCCTGGGGACCTGAGAGGGAGACAGTGGAGGTTGGCCTCTGTATTTCCAACTTAGTTAACGGGCAGTGGAAGGTGGGAGGTACGGACAAAAAGGATGAGCCTTTTTATGCTTGGAAAACTGATAATGCTTTCACTGTTGGTGTTCTCCCCAAAGGTTTTGTTATTTCATATTCTCGATGGTTTTACTGTTTCTCTTAGCATTTTCTTAAGGTCTTGACAAAGCCATCCTATCTACTCTACAAAGAACCACCAAGGAAAAGAGTTGGCTATAATTTTTTCCTGGGCCTGAGTTAGTTTATAACTATGTGAACAGGGAGCAGATTATAGTGAGTGTGGCCCTTGGGGCTCATTTACTCAAAACTTCAGGAGATTTGGAAGGTTGCTGTTCTAAAAACTAACCACATGCATCACTGGAGTGGGCAGCTTAAAACGTACATGGAGTATAAGCGGTCAGAGGGCCCCATTCTCACCCAGTTGCACCTCTCAGAGGTAACTTGCCAATGATAACTGTTTTGTAGATGTTTCCCAATGCATATTTGGAAAATTACAAATATTAAATACAAATGGAATTATACTTTGCATACTCCTCTCTTTTTCCCCCTTAATTTTTTTTGGACCTGGTTACATATCAGTACATATACTTTTTTTTTTTTTAAATAATATAGAATTTGGTGTTTTTGTTTTATCTTGTTTTCCTGAGACAGGGTCTCACTATATAGTCCAGGCTGACCTCAAATTCAGAATCTTCCTCCCTTGGCCTCCTGAGTGCTGGTGTCACTGGGTGAGCCACCAAGCCCAGCTACAATGTAGAATTTTCCCTAGTATGGATGTATCATAAATTTATTTAACCCATCCCTTATTGGTGGACATTTAGGTTGTTTCCAGCATTTTGCTATCCCAACGCTTCCGTGAACACCTCGAGCACTTGTGCAAGTATACCTGGGGGATAAATTCCTGCAAGTGTAATTGCTGTGCCACAGGGTATGATCATCTTCCATTCTGATAGACGTTGAGACCGCTGCTTCTTGCCACCTTAGGGCCCAGGCCTACCTGGGGCAGGGGAGGACGGTGGGGGAAGGGGAAGAGGTCCCTAAAACTGGTTCTTGCTGCCCTCCAGCTCCGGCTTGATGAGACCCAGGAGGCAGAGTTCCAGGCCCTGAGGCAGCAGCTTCAACAGGAGCTAGAGCTGCTTAACGCCTACCAGAGCAAGATCAAGATCCGCACCGAGAGCCAGCACGAGCGGGAGCTGCGGGAGCTAGAGCAGAGAGTAGCACTGAGGCGGGCACTGCTGGAGCAACGGGTAAGGGTCTCTGCCTCCAGGGTGAGGTATGGAGGGCAAGCTCCCCATTCTGAGACTCTCACCCCTCTTCTGGGTACCCCAGGTGGAAGAAGAGCTGCTGGCCCTGCAGACAGGGCGCTCCGAGCGAATACGGAGTTTGCTTGAGCGGCAGGCCCGTGAGATCGAGGCCTTCGATGCTGAGAGCATGAGACTGGGCTTCTCCAGTATGGCTCTGGGGGGCATCCCAGCTGAGGCTGCTGCCCAGGGCTACCCTGCCCCACCTCCTGCCCCTGCCTGGCCTTCCCGCCCTGTCCCCCGCTCAGGGGCCCACTGGAGCCACGGCCCTCCCCCACCAGGCATGCCCCCCCCAGCGTGGCGCCAGCCAGCTCTGTTGGCTCCTCCAGGTCCCCCAAACTGGCTGGGACCCCCATCACAGAGTGGGGCACCCCGTGGTGGAGCTCTGCTGCTACTAAGAAACAGCCCCCAGCCCCTGCGGCGGGCAGCCTCGGGGGGCGGTGGCAGTGAGAACGTGGGCCCCCCTGCCGCTGCAGTGCCTGGGCCTCTGAGCCGCAGCACCAGTGTTGCTTCCCACATCCTCAACGGATCCTCCCACTTCTATTCTTGAAGTGCAGGGTGGTGAACAGAGGACTGGGGCCGGGTGGGGGTGGGTAGAGCCTGATCCTGGCAGGCTATCAGCTTGAGGCCCACCCAAGGGTGGTGGGACAGGATGCTGGCTCAGCTCCCCTCAGACCTCATCTCATGAGATTCTTGGGGCTGGCCAGTAGCCCCACACCAGCTTGGGCATCAGTGCTCTAAGGCTGACCAGGAGCCTTGCCTCCCCACCATGGTGCCAGGGTCTCCCTCCGGAACCACCTGGGCAAGGAGGGAGCTGTGCGTGTCAAATATTCATCTGGTTCCCTGGGGGAGGGAAAGGGCGGGTCTAGATATATTATATTCAGAGAACTATACTACCCTTGCAGTGGGGCTGTGGACTGGGGATGACAGGGCCCCAGACCTGTGGTGTGGCAGAGCAGGACTGGAGCCCAAGGTCGGGAGAGTGGGTGAAAGCCTTCCGTGGGAAGGACCTGAGGTGGGGTGAGGTCTGGATGCCTAGGTCTCCAATCCCCCATTGCTGTCTGACGTCCTGTGCCGTCTTGTCCTTTTTTTTTTTTTTTTTTTCCAATTGGGATCAGGGCTGGGGCAGGGAACAAGGGAAGTACCTTGGAAAAGGGCTGCTCCCCGGCTGGGTGCAGTTACGGGAGCCCCCTCAGCTGTGGGGCTGGCACCGAGCCCCAAGACAAGCTTTTAATAAACTGTTGGTTATTCTAACAGATCCCAGGACTCACCTTTTTGTCGAAGGTACATATGAAAGACAGTTCAATGGCAAATGATACTGTCTAAAAATGAATTTAACCACCGGGTGCTGGTGGCTCACACCTGTAATCCTAGCTACTGAGATCTGCGGATTATGGTTCAAAGCCAGCCTGAGCAGGAAAGTCCATGAGATTCTTACCTCCAATTAACTACCAGAAAACTGGAAATGGAGCTGTGGCTCAGAGTAGTAGAGTGTTAAGCTTGGACAAAAAAGGTTCAGGGACAACACCTAGGCCCTGAGTTCAAGCCCTATGACCAACAATAAAAAAGTGAATTTAGCTGAGTATTGGTAGCTCACACCTGTAATCCTAGCTGACACTATCAGGAGACAGATCTGAGGATCCTTCAAAGCAAGCATGGCTAGGAAACTCCTTGACACGCTTATCTCCAATAAATTATCAGAAAAAGCCAGAAACCAGGTGCTGGTGGTTCATGCCTGTAATCCTAGCTACTCAGGAGCCTGAGATCTGAGGATCGTGGTTCAAAGCAGCTTGGGCAGGAAAGTCCATGAGATTCTTAACCTCTAATTAACTACCACAAAACTAGAAGTGGAGCTGTGGCTCAGAGTAGTAGAACACTAGCATTGAGCACAAAGAGACTCAGGGACAGTACCCAGGTCCTGAGTTCAAGCCCCAGGATTGAAAGCGAGGGGGGAGGGGGAGGGGAGGGGAGGCAGAAATGGCCCTGTGGCTTAAGTGGTAGAGTGCTGACCTTGAGCAAAAAGCAGTTCAGGGACAGTGCTCAGACCCTAAGTTCAAGTCCCAGGACTGGCTGTGTAACCAAAACTTACAGTGGTATTAGTGACTTCAGGCCTAACTGGATCCAGGGACTCAAAAGCAGGCCAATCTCTTGATCTCAAATTCCTCTGCTTGCCTTTGCTTTGGTTTCAAAGATTCTCAGAAGGTCTAGTTAAAGCCCAGACTCCCAGAGTGTCTCCCCACCTTACTAGCCTCCTAACAGCAAGAGTTCCCTCACAGGTCTGTAGGACGACCCTAACTGATGAGTTAGGTCTCTCTCATCTGTTAAAGGCTGAGAGCGAGCCCTGGGCTAACTAAACAGCAAAGGAGGATGACAATCACCAGCTGTGCCAGTTTGTGTTTCACATTCTAAGGCCAGTTATTCTGATCTTCCAACTGGACATTAGTTAGCAGCTGTATCTTAACATTGATCAGAGAGGGGTCCACTGGTCAAGGTGGGGGAAGGTTAGGAGCCATACTGCTGATACGGCCTGGTAACAGACCAGACAACAGGGTCCAGGGACTGGGGGCCCAGTAAGGAACCAGACCTCTGGCTACTAGCAGCAGTAGCTTATCTTCAGGTTCCTGGTTCCCAAAGTACAGGGGATAAGAGTCGGGGGCTGGTTCTGATGTAATTATAAACATTCCTTTATTGAGTCTTAAAAAATAACCCCTGTAGACACCCTAAACAGAGAATGTGAAGAAAAATAATATACCGAGATTTTGAGGGCTTCTGTCTTCTCTGAAGGCTGCTTCCTGCTCTGCAGGCTCAGCAGGGGTGCTATGTACACTTTGCACAGGTGGTGGGAGGACCTTCCTGAAGGGCAAGGGTATGGGGCTCAGTTACTCTCGCCGTCACTGCTGATGATGCCACGCATATGGGACCAGTCTGGGGGTGCCTGACGAGGCCGCTCCTCCTCTGAGTCTATGGTCCGGCGGTATAGCTCCCCTGGGGGTGTTGCTTCTCCTGAAGGGTTCCAGGCAGTACGTCTGCGAGGCCGGCCTGGGGACAAGTGAACAGATCAGTTGTCAGTCAGACCTTTTGCTCTCCTGGGCAGAAGGGAAGCAAGACTCTGACCTGAACCACTGATGATGTTGGCCACATCCAGTGACGCCACCTCAGCTGCTTCTTCCCGCTTCTCCTTTAGTGCCCGACATTTCTCTAAGGAAGGATTGCCTGTGGCAGAAGCAGCTCATGAGCCTCTCCTCCCACAAAGCCCAGGCCTTCCCTCTCCCAGCCTCCAGGGCACACCTCACTTTACCCTTCATGCCCAGGGCTTCCAGCTCAGCGCGGAGTACATTCAGACGCTCCTTGTGTGAGTGACAGGAACCCAGGAGCTTCTTGTAGTTTCGATGGGCGCCACAGGCCCGAATGTAGCGTTTTAGTCTCATCACTGCTGGGTGGTCCTCTCCACGGCGACCAGAGCCAGCCTACCAAGGAAGGAGCAGCTGGAAGCCAAGGCTCCTGGGCTGGAGTCAAGGTCTCCCTCTTCTCTCATGGTGGCCTCCCACCCTGTCTGCATCCTCACCTTGCCACCCTTGGACTCTGGACTTTCATCTGAAGAGGAAGATGAGCTTCGTGTCCTGCCTTTCTTGGAGTTCTTGGAAGAGCGGTTCTTTCTCTCCCGCTTGGGACTTGTCCCTTCCTCACCGTCACTCACCTCCCTCTCTGTGTCACTGTCCTCACCATTGCCACTGCCCAAGCTGGTTGTCTTTGCAGTGCCTTGAACAGTTACTGGCACCGTCCCGCTGTCTTCATCCTCACTGCTTCCACTTTGTATTCTATCCTTACACACAGTCCTGTCCACATTCTTGGTCTGCGCGAGAGGCTCTTGGTTATCCCCACTGCCAGCTGCCTCTTTCTCCTCTTCCTCACTCTGCCCCAAGTCGCTCACTAGTGTCCCTGCCCTGCTTTTCTGCTTACAGTTTCTCCCTTTCTGTGCTGAACTTTCCCTAATGGTTCCAGCTCTGGGCTTCCAAACACCCTCCTCCTCTTCCTCCTCACTGTTCTTTTTTTTCTTGGCTAGGCTCTGCTCCTCCTCATTTTCACTTTCCCGGTGGCTTTTAGCTTCTCCACGGCCCCCTGCCTGCTTTGCTTTCCTCTGGATCGGTTCTTCCTCACTGTCTTCACTGTCTTCCCTGGTCTGCTTCTTGGCTGAGGCCTTGCCTGTTGCCTGCTTTTTCTTGGTCCCAGGTTTCTTCCTGCTCCTGCTCTCACTGTACTCCTCACTGCTTTCTGATCCTGTCTTTGCCATCATGTCCCTTTGTGGTTCTTCATCACTGCTCCCAACTACTTCCTTTGAGGCTCCAGTTGGATTTTCCTTCTCCTTGGCTGGGGATGCCAAGCAGCCTGGGCTGGAGGCTGCAGAGCTGGACTCTGCAAAGAAGACAGGGTTAGGTTGCCTCGTCTCTCGAGATGGATGGAAGGTCAAAATGAAACATAGCTATTATCCCTCCACCTTATTCCTGGTTCCTGACTCCTCGCCTTGTCAACTAATGCTCTGAGACATAATACATGAATTACAATAGCTTTTTGAGCCAGGTGCTGGTGGCTGTAATCCTAGCTACTCAAGAAGCTGAGATCTGAGGATCACAGTTCAAAGTAAGCCCAGGCAGGAAAATCTGTGAGACTTACCTCCAATGAACCACCAGAAAACCGGAAGTGCTGCTGTGGCTCAAAGTGGTAGAGCGCTAGCCTGGAGTAGAAATGCTAAGGGACAGCACTCAGACCCTGAGTTCAAGCCCGATGACTTATGATAAATGAATATCTTTTGAGTCCATGATGGAGGGCACAGGTGCTGGGGCACAGAACTAACCTGACTCTGAATTAAAGCGAGATCTTTTTCTTGCTGGGTCACTGGAGGAGTTGGGCGACCTCTTCAACTTCTTGGTGAGGTCTAGCTTCTCTTCCCTCATTGCGGCGTCATCTGCCTGTATGTGCACATTGGGCAGACACACCATGATTATGTCCTGCCCCACCCCCTCAGCAACAAACCTTGCCTCCCAAGCCCAGGTTGGTGCCCACACCAGCATCTGCAGTAGCTCCTCCTCCACCAGCCTCTTCAGCACCTGCTTCTCCTCGGGTTCCAAGTGGTCGCGGCCCACGTGGGCCAAGTACTTCCGCCGCACGACGGAGTGTGTGGTCGTGCTAGAGAGACAGGTGTCAAGACCGAGTCCCACCCTGCCCACCCAACCCCAGCTCTTAAGTCCCCCCAGGCACCTGAGGTCAGGTCGGCCCCTGAAGAAACTGCGCGTGAACTCCCTTAGCTCATCCTCCCGCGCCATTTTGCCCCACCTGGGATTGGTGGCTCCCGCCTTTTTGGGGGGGCGGGGCACTCCTCGGAGCCTTTTACAGCAGCTTGCGCACGCGCACCCGCAGCACTCCCGGGCGAAGGGCCGTTGGACCTCGGTCTCGGACCCCTGGGGCTGAAGACTTGGCCGTGCAAACCTTCCTTCCCTTGGGCAGTTGGTGGATCTCGCGGGCCCCGTCCCTAGTGGAACGAATCGTCTTTGAAACGTTCTCGGTAGAAAACAATTCGGCGCCGGCAAAACCTTTGAGACGTAATCAGCTCGCGACGCTGCCGTCCTCCAAGGTCTCGTGCAGCCAGCGGGGCCTGCTGTTATCTCGAAAGGCAGAAGAAGGAACGGAGTCTCTTGCCAAGACCTTAGGACTCTCGGAGGGAAACCTTGTGGGCCCAACTCGCCGAGCACCTTTAGGATCAGTAACGTCGCCCTCCGGCGTCCGCCATCTTTGTGACGTCACCTGCCGCGGCCACACCATCTTCAGCGTAGCCACTAGAAGCGGCGTGCTTCCCCCGTCTTCCCTCAGGCGGGGGCGGTCCTTGCGTCTACGCTCCCTGTGCGCGGGGTACGCTGGGAGCTGTAGTCCGATGGGCCCGGCCTTGCCGAGTCCCCGGAAGTGGCCGCGTGAGAGGCCGAGCTGAGCCGGTTCGGGGTAGCGGGACTCCGGGTACTGGGGCGCTGCTCCCGCGCCGGTCATGAACGGGCCGGCGGACGGCGAAGTGGACTACAAGAAGAAATATCGGAATCTGAAGCGGAAGCTCAAGTTCCTCATCTACGTGAGTGCCGGTGTTGGGAGGTTGTGGAGTGCAAGGCCTGCCGCTGGGAAGACCTCAGTTTACCCATGTGTAAAGGGGAGCCGGAGTGAGCTGTCTTCAGGGTCTGGACCTCTTAACCAGCCGCCCCTGACTAAGCGCCTACCCTACCTGTGTTACAGGAACACGAGTGCTTCCAGGAGGAGCTCAGGAAGGCGCAGAGGAAATTACTAAAGGTGTCCCGGGACAAGAGGTGAGGCACGGTGCGGGGCACGGGCGGTAGGACTGCTGGAGACCCACGTCTGGCCCTGTCTTGGCATAGGACCGTAAGTGCTTGGGATCTTAGGATCCAGTGATTCTTCTAGAAGGGACAGGGGCTCACAAGATCAATGCTGAGATGAGAAGATTCACACTCTTCCCACCCCTTCCTCAGTTTCCTTCTAGACCGACTTCTGCAGTATGAGAACGTGGATGAGGACTCTTCTGGTGAGCAGGGTCATGAAAATTTGGAAGACAAGGCTCCTGGCACTTCAAGTCTTCTTGGTCCCATCCTGTGGAAGCTGATGCAGCCTCCAATGGCACTTAAACCTAGCTAGTTGCCTCTACCATTCAGAGAGAGAGAGAGTGTGTGTGTGTGTGTGTGTGTGTGTATGTATGTACATATATGTACACGTATGTGTGCACGCACACTGCTATTGGGGCCTGGGTGCTGTCCCTGAACTTTTTTGTTCAAGGCTGGCACTCTGCCAGTTAAGCCACAGCTCCACTTCTGGGGTTTTTTTGATGGTTAATTGGAGGTAAGAGTCTCATGGCTTTTCCTGCCCCAGCTTGCTTCAAACCAAAATCCTTAGAACTCTCCCTCCTGACTGGCTAGGATTACACTTCATTCTGATACTTTTTAAACTGGTTTTTTCCTCCTTTTAATGCTGATCAAACTGATAAATTGATTTCATGGCCTCTAATGAATCCCACAGGTTGAAAAGATGGAAGGTGAGAATTTGTAACCCTTTTGCAAGTGGGAATCACATAAATAACTTCTCTTCAGGCCCTTTAACTATTGGCCTAGGGCAGATATAAAGCAAATAAGAGCTAGTTTTTGTAAGTAATGTTTTGATGCACCGCATAACCCCCATTCTTTAATTAGTATAGGAGAATTGTAGGTAACAGCTAGAGAAATTGAGACCAGGGTGTATAGGCCATAAGAAGTTTCCCTTTTATTCTGGCCCCTCATTCCCTGCTGTTCCCATCCCTAAGGCCGTCTACTTAGCTTTCTGTCTGAGGGGTACTTCAGGACCAGAAGCCTGAGAACCTAGCACAGTAAGTCTGAAGAGCAAAAGCCAAAGATTTAATCTGCCACCGTGGAGGAGCACACAATCTGATCATGCCACCTCCTAGCACAGTGTGAGAAAAGGGTTCTAGGAGGGTTAGCAGTGAACTAGCTCTGGGGAGTTCTGCAACCAATCTCTCAGAGGACATATTCAGTCTGAATGTACACACCTGTAATCCCAGCACTGTGGAGGCTGTGAGTTTGTGACCAACCTGAGTCACATAGGGGAACCTTGTCTCAAAAATGTATCAGGTATGGGCTGGGAAGGTGGCTTAGTGGTAGAGTGCTTGCCGTGCATGCATGTGGCCCTGGGTTCAATTCCTCAGCACCACATAAGCAGAAAAAGCCAGAAGTGGTGCTGTGGCTCAAGTGGTGGAGCACTAGCCTTGAGCTGAAGAGCTGAGGGACAGAGTTCAAGTCCCACGACCAGCAAAAAAAAAAAAAAAAAATACCAGGTGCCATTGGTTCTCACCTGTAATCCTTTTAGGCCCACGGTCTGAAGCTAGCCCACGACCAGAAAAAAAAAAAGAAAAAGTGGAGCTGCAGTTCAAGTAAGCCTTGAACCCAAAAAATAAGTTCAGAGATACCACCCCGGCCCTGAATTCAAACTCCAGTATATACAAGCGCCACCCCCCCCAACCAAAGAAAGAACAGAAGTTGAGGATAGTATATATTGTGTATAGCTATTATTAGGTGAATGATGGTCCTTCTAGGCAGAAGTACTGAACTTTTTTTGAAGAAGAAGGTTGCTGTGAAGTAAAAAGTTTTGGGGAGATGGCATATAACACATCTTACCAAGCATGAACAAGAAAGACTCCTGGTTCCATCCCCAGCACCACCTCTCTACTGAGAGGCCAGAAAAATAGGTTGAGGCTCGTAGCACTGCCACTATAAGCAGTAGGTAGCACCATCAGGAAAAGGTGTGATCAGGTTTTTAGGTTGGACTGTGGCCTAATACGGGGAACCCTTTTTTTTTTTTTTTTTTCCTGTCAAGGGCCATTTAGGTAATATACCATCATTTGCGGACCATCAGAATTACCAATTCAGGCAGATAACCTTAGGTAGCATGCAGATGAGTCAGTGCTGTCATGTACCAAATGATTTTATGGGCCAGACCCCAGGCCAGACATTCCCCACCCCGTTAGACAGTGGGGTAGCAGGGAGTAGTGAGCAGGTGATATTGATGTGGTGGCCTGATGTGGCCATTGGAATGGGGGAGCCGTGGGTGAAAGGTCAAGTTTGAGGGATGGATTTAACAGGATCCCATATATGGGCAGTGAAGCAAAGGCAGGACTGAGAGCAGCGAACAAGGTGAGAGGCATAAAATGACCAAGGTGTCACACACCTGGGTTCAAGTCCTAGCCCCGAGCCTGGTTTTCTGGGAAGTAGAGGCGACTCCTCCTTTCTCCTTGGTGGGTAAGGAAGCCTAGCACACAGCAGGTGCTTAGCAAACAAGTAATGGAGGAGCAGGGAGTAGGTTGTGAAAAGTAGGGGTACTGCTGGTCTCCCCCAAAACTGCACGCAGGCATGTATGCCAGCTGGGGAGCATGCTTCCCTTCTGTTGAAGTTAATGGCACCCAGCCCCCAGTGACCAGCCCTCCTCCCACAGACTCCGATGCCACGGCGTCCTCAGATAACAGTGAGACAGAGGGGACACCCAAATTGGACACACCAGCTCCCAAGAGGTAAGCCAGTGTTCGGCGGGGCGGGGTGGGGGCAACCTGGACCCTCTGGCTACCTCTGACCTCCTCCCCTGTCCTTTGTCTAGGAAGAGAAGCCCTCCGCTAGGGGGAGCCCCCTCCCCCTCCAGCCTCTCCCTGCCTTCTTCAACAGGGTTTCCCCTTCAGGCTTCTGGGGCTCCCTCCCCATATCTGAGCTCGGTGAGTGGGGTCAAGGCGGGGAAGTAGAGGACTGGTGTGGGGGTGTGGGTGTCTGGACCAGAGGTTAGGACTTGGGGTGAAACCTCCCTGCCCGGGAGACCATCTGGCTGGGTGTACCAGCAAGCATCCATGGAGGGAGAGGCGGGGCTGTCCGCTTCTCTCCCATGTAGGAATCAGGGACAGACATGCCTGAGGAGAACGGAGCCAGGACATGGTCCTGCTGCTGTCCCTCCCCTTCTGTTCTCAGGAACCCTGGAACCACACTCATCACCATCTCTTTTGTTTTTCCATTCTTCTCTTGTGTGCATTTCTTCCCTTCACCCCTCACCCTGACCCCCTCCATTTCCCATCTCCACTCCCCACCCCCACCAGCAGCTGGCTTCCCCTCCTTACCCCCCATTCCCTTCTGACTACCTGGCCCTGCAGCTGCCCGAGCCCAGTCCCCTGAGGCCCAAGCGGGAGAAACGGCCCCGCCTGCCCCGGAAACTCAAGGTACCCTGATTTGGGAATGCTAGGGAGGGGCACAATGGCAGGACAGCCGTCTGAGGGAGGCTCAAGATGGACTTGGGGTATCATTCCAGGAATTTTGAATGTTGGATTTGGGATCATAGGATAAGACACTTAGGGGCAAAGCAGAGAAGTCCTGGTTCACAGGTTCCTTTTGGAAACAAAGGTGGGCAGTCAGCCTTCTGGGTCTGGGATTGAAGAGACCTGGGGTCCTGCCTGTGTCACAGGGCCAGAGTATGGCATGAATCCTGTGTGATACCAAACAACCCCATGGCAGCCAGAATTGAGGGATATAGCCTGTCCCAGTTAAAAGCCATATGACTTAGGCCAGGTGCAGAAGCTCACACCTGTAATACCAGCTATTTGGGAGGCAAAAATAAGAAGTGTTGTTCGAGGCCAGCCAGGGTAAAGTTAGTGAGTGAGACCTCATCACACTCAGCAAGCATGGTGTAGAGTGCACCTGTCACCACAGCTACACCATCAGTATAGGTAGGAGAATCTTGATCTGAATACAGCCCTAGGTAAAAAAAGGAAAATAACATGGGAAATGGGCCTAGGCAGGGGCATTACTCAAATGGTAGATTTGTCTGCCTAGCAAAGGTGAGGTTCTGAGTTCAAACCCCAGTGTTGCCACCCCAAACAGAGAGGGGAGGGGGGTGGGGGAAGAAAGCAAAGCATTCTGGGAATGTGGCTTAGTGGTAGAGTGCTTGCTTAGCATACATGAAGCCCTGGGTTCGATTCCTCAGTATCATATCAGCTGAAAAAGCCAGAAGTGGTGCTGTGGCTCAAGTGGTAGAAGGCTAGTCTTGAGCAAAAGAAGCTCAGGGACAGTGCCCAGGCCCTGAGTTCAAGCCCAGAACTGGCAGAGAGAAAGAAAGAGAGATGAATGACTTGGGGCAGGCCTCTGGGACAGTCCAGGTCTTGTAGATTCTGTTCTGTATTGTGGGTGGCCACAGCTGCACGGTGAACAAAGCAGGCAGAACCCTTCCCCCCAGAACAAGTGCAGAAGATGCAGTGGGTACCAGGTCCCAGCGGAGAAAGCCATGATTGAGGCAGGAGTGGGGCACTCAGCAAGAGAGCTATGTAAAGTTAGTACTCTAGGGTGAGGCTTACAGGAAATGATATAAGCAGGGCACTTGCACAGGAGACTGAGACCTAGATGACTGAAGTTCAAAGCCAGCCCCTGTAACCCTACCTAATCAGAGGCTGAGATCTGAGGATCATGGTTTGAAGCCAGTCCAAATCCCAAGAGTCTTTTATTTCCAATTAACCGTCAAAAAGCCAGAAATGGAGGTATGGCTCAAGTGGTAAAGCACCAGTCTTGAGTGAAAGAACCAAGCCAGAACTTGAGAGATCTTGAATTCAAGCCCAATATAGTAGCAACAGGAAGAGGAGGAGAAGAGGAAGAGGAGGTTGAGGAAGAGGAGGAGAAAATTGTAGGGGCTGGGAATGTGGCTTAGCAAGTGCTTGCTTACGATGCATGAATCCCTGTGTTCCTCAGTACCACATAAACAGAAAAAACCGGAAGTAGCACTGTGGCTCAGATGGTAGAGTGCTAGTCTTGAGCACAGAAAGGCTCAAGGACAGTGCCCAGGCCCTGAGTTCAAGCTCCAGGAATGGGCAAAAAAAAAAAAAAAAAGGAAAAGACTGTAGTAGGAGCAGGTTCTGGAAGGCCTTGGCGGCCCTATGAAAATTTAAGTAGACTGCTGTATATATAGGCCTGGGGCTCATGGTACTTATTTGGAAGTCGTTAGCACAGAGGGAAAAAGAGAGAGCTGGGCCTAGAGCCCTAGGAACCAGCGCAGGACACAGTTGTAAGCTGGACAGCTCTCAGGTCTCTGAAGCCACTAAGCAAAAGGTGAAGGTGTGGCCTCTGAGAGCCGACATGTAGCTCAGCTGTAGAATTTTAGCCTGGCATGCATCAAGCATGAGTTTGACCTGAAAATCAGGGTGATGCTACTGGCCCCTGCTGGGAGGAATAGAGCAAGGTAGGTTTAAAAAAAAAAGCAAGTAGCCGGGCGCCGGTGGCTCACGCCTGTAATCCTAGCTACTCAGGAGGCTGAGATCTGAGGATCGCGGTTCAAAGCCAGCCTGGGCAGGAAAGTCCGTGAAACTCTTATCTCCAATAAACCACTAGAAAACCGGAAGTGGCGCTGTAGCTCCAGTGGTAGAGCGCTAGCCTTGAGCTAAAGAGCTGAGGGGCAGCGCTCAGGCCCAGAGTTCAAGCCCCACAACCAAAAAAAAAAAAAAAGCAAGTGACAGGAAGACAACAAGGAACAGACAGGGAAGTGTGGCATAGACATGGGTTGTTGGTAGCTTGCTACTTGATGCGTTGTCTTGAGGTAAAAGGAGATCAGGAAACTAAGCTGGAGATACACAGAAGAGAACAGAGCTGGGTGCTGGTGCTCATACCTATAATCCTCCCCACTCAGAAAACTGAGATCCAAGCATCAAGGATCTAAGCCAGCCTGGGCAGGAAAGCGTATAGCGTATGCGACTCCTAGACGCCTTATCTCCAGTTAACTAAGGAAAAGCTAGAAATGGAGCTATGGCTCAAGTGGTAGAACACCAGGCTTAAGAAAGAAAGCTAGCCGGGTGAGGGTGGCTCACGCCTATAATCCTAGCTACTCAGGAGGCTGAGATCTGAGGATGCAGTTCAAAGCCAGCCTGGGCAGGAAAGTCTGTGAAACTCTTTATCTCCAATAAACCACCAGAAAAACCAGAAGTGGTGCAGTAGCTCAAGTGGTAGAGCGCTAGCCTTGAGCTGAAGAGCTGAGGGACAGCGCTCAGGCCCAGAGTTCAAGCCCCATGACTGACCAAAAAAAAAAAAGAAAGAAAGCTAAGAGACAGCTGGCACCCAGGCCCTGAGTTCAAGCCCCGCTACTAGCACCCAAAAAAAAAAATCCAGAATATGAGTTAACAGGAAAAGGGTAAGCAAGTAAGGTAAGAAAGTGAGGTTCCTTCAGAAGCAGAGCAGGACAAGGTGCCATGGCCCCCGCCTGAAATCCTAGCCACTCAGGAGACTGATATCTGAGGATCATGGTTTGAAACCAGCCCAAGCAGGAGGGTCAGTGAGATTCATATCTCCAGTTAACTACCAAAAAGCCAGAAGTGGAGCTGTAGCTCAAGTGGTAGAGTGCCAGCCTAGGCCAGGCATTGGTGGCTCAGGCCTGTAAATCCAAGCTATTGAGGAGGCTGAGATCAAAGCCAGCCTGCGTAGGAAAGTCTGTGAGACGGTTATTTCCACTTAAACATGGAAATGGCACTGTGGCTCAAAGTAGTAGAGCTCAGGGACAACACCCAGGCCCTGAGTTCAAGCCCAGGACCAGCATTAAAAAAAAATCTTTAAAAAAAATCAGAGCAGGCCATGGAACCAGGTATGTCACGTTAATCAGGAGGCCTTCATGGGCACCACATACTCATAGCACATTGAGACACTGCCTAGTGGGGACCTGGCAGGTCTGTTCCTTAAACTCGTATCTGAGCCTCAGTTCTCTCCTGTGGCATATGACCTCTCCTCCTATCCATGGTGGTCAAAGAAACTGGAGATCTGACAGAACTCAACTTGCACAGCGTAGGTGCTAAGTGTGTGCCCATAGCGTGAGAGCTGTGCGTGTGGACGTGTGAGGATCTACAGGCTGGCTCTGGAAGGCCCGGCAGAACCGAAGGTTGCTTTCCAGCCTCTGAGGACAAAGCAGGACTGTGTCAGATAGAGAAGGATGCTCCAGGTAGAGGGCCAGCCTGTGGTCAGGCGCACTGCACCGCTGTCCCACAGCGGAGGAGTGACATGCTCAGGTTTGTGTTCTAGAGCCATCACTCTGGCTGCAGTGTGGAGGAGGAGCTGGATCTGGGAGAGGCTGAAGGCAGGGAGTCCAGTTAGGAGGCTGGTACCTAGCCCAGGTGAGCTGAGAGGAGGGCCTGGCTGAGGCCAGCGGCTGCGGGGATCCCAGGAGGGGCCCGTGGTCCAAGTTATCATAGAAGCTTCCTGGGGAGGGCAAACAAAGCTGCCCAGGCTCTTGGCTCAGGTGGCCTCTGGTACTGTGCATTGCCTGGGAGCCCCCCCTCCAAGCCAGGAGCCCCTCAGGAGGAGGGGGAACAAGCCAGTCGTGGCAGGTGCTACCCGAGATGCCCAGAGGCAGAAGGTGGGCACTCCTTGCTGGCTTTGACTCTGGCTTCAAGTGCTGCTTCCTGGAGAGAGCAGGGCCCAACTCTTCCATTGGCTTCCTGTCAGACACCCCATCCCTACCCCCTCATCTCGCCTCCATCACTGCTCTCACCCCCAGGCACTTGTTAGCTTGAGATTGAAGGGGCTGAGGTGGGGTCAGCCCTGCCCGCAGCAGTACCCCTTCCCCCCCCCCCCCCCCACAGCTGCCTTGAACAGGCAGTTCCCAACCTCCCAGAAGCCCCAGGCCTCACTAACAAGTCCTCCCTGTGTTTCTTCCCTCTGCTACAGATGGCGGTGGGACCTCCTGACTGCCCTGTGGGCGGGCCACTGACCTTCCCTGCCCGGGGTCCTGGGACTGGGGTCGGGGCAGCTCTGACCCCCCTCCCCCCTCCTAAGATGCCCCCCCATACCATCCTGAGCACCGTCCCTCGGCAGATGTTCAGCGATGCCGGCAGTGGGGATGACGCCCTGGATGGGGATGATGACCTGGTGATCGACATCCCGGAGTGACCAGCCAGTGCCATGTGCCAGGCCCTGCCCAGCACCCCTCCCTGTGCCAGCACAAGAGCCCCAGCTTCCTCAGAGGTGTTTATTGATGCCCAGTTGCCATACTTCGGCCACTGACACAATCAGAAAAAGGCGTAAACATGCACAGTTGTCCCCTAGGAAGGGGGCAGGGGCCCTGCCCTCACATTCTGGCCCCTGCCAGGGGACAGTTATTTGAATGAGTGGCCAGGAGTATCTGCCACCTCTTATGGAGGCCGAGATCCTGTGGAGACCACCCCTTGAAAAGGGCAGCTGTACAGGGCTAGGACCTTTTTTTTTTTTTTTTTCTTTTAAATGAAGATTCTGTATTAAAGGATTGGCTCTTTTTTTTTTTTTTTTTCTTTTTTTTCCCCCCTCCTTGTACTTTTTGTTTTGGAAATCTCCTCCTGACCTCCCCGAATCCGACCTCCTCCCTGTGGGGTGGGGGTCGGGGCAGCCTGGAGAGGCAGGAGAGAGGCAGCAGGGTGGGCAGGTGGAGGGGGGGGGTGTCAGCAGGACTTCCCTCCCGTGTGCATGGAGGTGGTTTGCATATTTGCAGGCAGGAAGTTTGCATATGTGAATATAGATCTCCCCAGTCCCTCACAAGAAGACAGACCCACGGTCACGGAGACTCTCACAAAAATAAGACAGGTAGTGCAGGGCAGAGGCAGAGGCCTCATGTAAACGTGCAACACACTCGTGCGTAGGTTGGGTACTGGACCCTGCCCAGAGGGCTCGTGCTGGGCAGCTGCTGCCCGCTCAGGCCGAGGGGAGAGCGCTAGCGGCGGGGGGCAGCTCACTGGTCAGGGTGTGCCAGCGCTCCAGGGCTGTGTCCGGCTGCTGCAGACAGTCACTCCAGTGCTTCCGGGCCTCTCCTCGGGCGCCTGGCCCCAGGGACACGCCACCTGGAGTGCAGGCCGAGGGAGGGCCAATCAGGGCCCTGCTTCCTCTAGTCAGCCCTCCCTCTGTAGCAGGGCCACAGCTGAGTTCTTCCCCTCACCTATGAAGTCGTTGGATTTGCCAATGTCGTAGTCCCAGACCGTGACTTCCAGAGTCTTGGTGGCCAGAATGGAGAGCTCCATCTCATAGAAAAACTCCTGAGGACGAGATGCGCCCCATCTCTCCCTGAGGCCCTCTCCAGCCCTGCCTCAGTCCACCTCCACTTCCAGGCCCTGCCTAGGTTACCTCGTTAAATTCTGGGTTTAGAGTCTTCTTCTTCACGCACGTCTTATGCTTGGATTTCTTATCCACATCTGGTCTTAAGTACCTGGGGGGAGAAGCAGGGGCCATGTGCTTAGGGCCAGGCCAGGCCTCTGAGGAAGGGCTCTGGGATCTGGCTCCCTGGGGAGGACAAGAGTGAGGACTCACGTCTTCACATAAGGATCAGAGTAGCCATTGACGTCCATGGCAGCCAGGTGGGCACAGCGGATGACACCCACCAGCAGGCCCCTGCGCCTCGAGCTGTAGCTAAGGCTCAGCAGGATCCGCCCTCGCTCTTCCAGCAGCCCAGGGCCCTGCTCAGCCTGCTCAATCTGCAAGAGACCAATGCAGAGGTCAGCCTGGGTCTTCCAGCACCTCCCGCCCATGAAGGGCGACTGATGCTCAGGACCTCACCTCCTTCAGGTAACAGGAGATGCCCCTCAGTGCTGCTGACATGGAAGAGGGTGAAGCCAGCTGAGAGGGGAGGAAGCAAAGAGAAGGTTCTAGCAACTTCATCCACCCCAGGAGCCCCTCCCCCTGACACTCCTGCATACCCCACACACAGACCGGGACCTGACGCTCAAGGCAAATGTTAAAATGCTTCTTCTGTGAGGGCTTGAGGCGGCGCAGGGGTACTCGGATCTCCCCAATGAATTCATTGTGGCTCAGCTTGTCCTCATCACAGACGGAGATCCTGGTGAAGAATGACAGGGTCAGGACCCCCTGGGTATCAGGGACCCTGCCCTGGTGTGAGAAAGATGGAGAAAAACCTTAGATTACTCGCAGCTCTGCCCTCACTCTACACCTCAGCTGTAAAATGGGTGAGAACTCGGGAAGAAGAATGAGTCTGTCTATTCCCTGCCCTGCGCTCTCCGGTCCAGCTACAATCTGCTCAGACCTGGGGGCTTGCTCCCATTCTAACCCTGGAGACAGGAGCTGATGGATCACCACAGACGTGCCTGGTGGATGTGGCCACAGGTGAGACCTAGATGGGCCAAAAGCACACCCTCAGGAGCCATTACCTTCCCCCGTCTCTCCCAAGCCTGGGTTTTGCTGCTTCACTATCCTTGAGAAAGCCTCTCCTTACTGCTCCCTGTGCTGGAGCGTTAGCAAGCTTCTTGGCCCCCAATGACTCCTTCCATCCTTAGATTTATTTATTTATTTTTTTTTTGGGTCCGGTCATGGGGCCTGAACTCGGCCTGGGCGCTGTCCCTCAGCTCTTCAGCTCAAGGCTAGCGCTCTACCACTTGAGCCACAGCGCCACATCCGGCTTTTTTCTTTTTGCTTATGTGGTGCTGAGGAATCGAACCCAGGGCCTCAGGCATGCAAGGCAAGCGCTTTAACCACTGAGCCACCTTCCCAGCCCCTCCATCCTTAGATTTATGGGGAGGGCGGGCCATGGGACAGGAGAGCCTCAGGCATGCAGACCTGACAAGTCAGGGGCTCTGGGAAGGGGTCCCAGTGACCAGAGAAAGCTCTCCCTGCCCCTCCCCCTATCTGTTAGCTTTCTCACTCAAGGCTGGTGCATTTTCCCTTGAGCCACACCTCCACTTTTGGCTTTTTGCTGGTTAACTGGAGATACCAATCTCATAGATTTATCTGCCAGGGCTGGCTTTGAATCTCAACCCTCAGATCACAGCCTCCTGAGTAGCTAGGATTATGGTCATATGTCACCAGTGCCCAGCCACAGAAAGCTTCTAAGGAGAATGATCTTGGACGAGGGCTGGCAGAGAGAAAGCTGGGAACACTCCAGGCAAAAGAGGCACAGCACATAAAGATGAGAAGTCGTTACAAAAAAAAATGGACAGAGAAGTTAGTCCTCCTTGGAGAAGCATAGGAGACGCTAGGGACAGCAATGCCAGGGAGCTATTTGAGTACCACTGATTTAAATCAAACCCAAACAGGTTACAGTGGCAGCTCCCCCAGGTAGCAGGGAGGGGCCCTTACCTGAGCACCTTGTGAGTGATGTCATCGTCTGTGATTCCGCTGTAGGTCAGGTCCTCGTTCCACACAGGATTCAGCGTGTTTCTCTGAGTCTTTGTTTTTAGCTTATTGGCCTGGAGTGTTAGGATGGAGGTGGGTTTTTTTGTGGTTTTTGTTGGTGGTGGTGGTAGTCATGGGGCTTGAACTCTGGGCCTGGGCACTGTCCCTGAGCTCTTCAGCTCAAGGCGAGCGCTCTACCACTTGAGTCACAGTGCCACTTCAGGTTTTTTCTGGTGGTTAACTGGAGATAAAGAGTGTCTCGGGCCTGGTGCTGGTGGCTCACTCCTGTCATCCTAGCTACTCAGGAGGCTGAGATCTGAGGATCTTGGTTCCAAGCCAACCTGGGCAGGTGAACCGAGATCCTTAGATCTCAGCCTCCTGAGTAGTTAGGATGACAGGCGTGAGCCACCAGCACCAGCTATGGAGGGTTTTTAATACAGGTCCCCAGGGGCTAAAGGTAGGGGCTGGAAGAATCTGAGACAGGAGAGAGAAGTCTTACCTTGCAGGCACCAGGCAAAAGATGCAGCTTGACATAGGGGTCAGCTAGGCCATTGAAATCCATGGGCTTGAGGCCCTGGAGGGGAGGAGGGCACACAGAGAAGATGGTGGGCTCTTGGCCCTGTGCTGAACCCCCCCACCAGTGCAGTACCAGGGAGGGGAAGATCAGAAGCACCCTGGGGCGGTGGGGGGGGGAGGAGGAAGGGGAGGAGATTCAGGGGCAGGGGCCTACCTTGGCCCTGAGGATTCGACAGTGCAGAGTGCAGGAGGCTTGATCATAGAGGAGGTCAAACTCCAAAGTGCCCAGAGCAGCTGCAGAAGAGGGAAAGTAGGGGTTCTTATGTGCCAAGACATGGGTGAGGTGTGTGGCCAGCACTGGAGACAGGTGTGTCGGGTCTCTCTGGGCCTGCCAATATGCCTGCAGGGCGCTGGGCGGACATATGCGTGAGCGCTTGTCTGGGTCCCTGGCTTGGCCAACTGGGGCTGTGTGGGTGGTGGAGTGTCTCAGCAGAAATATTGAATATTGAGCCTCGCTGAAGCTGTCATCTCCACCCAGATTGCAGCTGTGTGGTGGCTGGGGACTGGGCCCTATTTCCCCCACCCCCACCCCCACCCCACATCCTTCTGCACACCCAAGCCAGGCTTCCTGCCCAAGCCCTTCAAGCCCCCTGACTCACTGGTATCATCTGAGTCGTAGCTATCCACCTCAGCTCCATCCTCGGGAGTAGTGGCCCCAAGCAGGGCAGCCGGGGGCGCCAGGGCCAGCGGGGCCAGGTGGGCTGCGGCTTCCCCACGGCTCCCACCGCCGCCGCCCCCTTCGGGCCCTCCTGGGCCGCGGCGAGGGAAGTAGTCTGAGATCTGCCGGATGGGCCGGATGGGCCCGGGGCACACGTTGATGGCCATGTGCTCCTGGATGCTGATGGTCATGCGATCGCCCCTGCGGCCCCTCATGCAGCACCCCTGCATGGGGAGGGGGGGAGCCAACTGATTCCTCACACCTACCAGGATGGACAGCAAGAGGCCTGGGCCCGCCGGACCCCCCCCCCGCCCCCCGCGCCTGGCTCCTCTGGCTGGGCTGCCAGGCCGGGGTCCCCTGGTCACCTTGCCTGCCTGCCTACCTACCTACCTACCTCTCAAGTGGCCATCACTCATCTGGCGGGCTCTTTCCTCTCAGCCTGGCTCCGCTCTGCCCCTGAGCCCTGCACTCCCCGGGGCGCCTGCGGGTCCGGCGGGCCTCTGCAGCAGGCGTCGGGCCGGTGTCACCGGGTGTCACCGTGTTCTCTGGGACCCTCCATTCGGCCCGGGGATCTGCCTGCCTGATCCACCCCCCCTTCCACGTCGCACCCCCCCCCCCCCGCCCCGCAGCCCAGGGCGCAGGGACCCCTGCCTTCCTCCAGAGCGTGGATCTCCCCCCAGGGGAGTCAGAAAGGCAGCCTCCCGGAGGGAGGCCCGGACGCCCCCCGCCCTCCCCGCCCGCCCTCGCCCCCCGCCGGCCCGGCCCCTGCACCTGTGTCTGCGCCTCCAACAGGTGCCCCGGCTCCGGGCAGCGGCCGACGCAGGCTGGGCGGCGGCGGGCGGCGGGCGGCGATTCCCGGGGCGGCGGGCGGAGCGGAGTCCGGCTGTGCGCACCGCGCGCGGGGAGGGAGCGCGGAGAAAGTGCGGGAGGAGGGAGGGGGTGAGCGGGGGCGGGGAGGGGCGCGGGCTGGGGAGGGGGCGGGCCTGGCGGGCTCCCGGGGGCCACGCGTCCGCCGGGGCGCTCCGGGACGCACGCGTGCACCCCCCGGGCACGTGTGCCCGCGCTCACACACACACACACGCGTGTGCACCCGGGCTGCCACCCACGTCTGGCCCGGGCACTCCCGTGCGCACACACACGCCTGTGCCCACGTGTGCGTGCGAGCTCACACCGACGCAAGACACGCGCGGCCACACTCACCCGCCAACTTCGCAGACACGCACTCGCCACCACGCGGGCTCCCTGCGCCACGCCGATCCGGCGGCGAGAATTGCCCGGTGTTTCCCAACTCCTCCCGGGAGACCCAGGCCGCCGCCCCGCGGAGCCCGCAGCCTCCCTCCCGCCCGCCCTCCTTCCCTCCTTCCCTCCTTCCCTCCTTCCCCCTACGCTGGCGTCCAGGTCTCCAGGGCCAGACCACCAGCCCGGTTGCCATGACGACGATGGTTCATTTCCCCCCCCCCCCACCTCCTCACACCCCCTCCCTGCAGAGAGCTCGCTGGGAGGGGTGGAGGGCGTCTGTCCTCCCTCCTCCTGTCCGTAGGGGCGGGGCCTAGAGATCTGCAGTGGCCTGGGGGGTCCGGCAGGTGGGGAGGGGCATCTAATCTACCTTGGGGTTGGGGGGAGTCCTGGCCAGGCATCTGGGGGTCATCAAGCCCAGCTGAGGAGGAGACGGAGGCCCCCCAGCAGCCTCCCCAGGCCGTTCTCCATGCAGCACAACCTAGCACCCAGATTGGTGTCTCCTCCCGGATTTGCAGCACCATTGGGTACCCCCCCTCCCCCTCTCACCCCGGCTGTCTGCTGCGGCTCCTCAAGTGGCCAGGGGCTGAGAGCTTGGCCCTGAAAGCCTCCAGAACCCTGAAATCCTAATGAGGGAGCAGCCTAGTCACCCCACCTGCCGCCATCTCACCCCTAGTCTACCACCTTCCCTCTCATTGGCCACAAACATACCCTCAGAAGAAAGCCATGTCCTTACAGAGGCCTTCAAGGTCCTCAGAGCAGGGCCTCATTACTAGATCTTGTCCACTCCAGGCTGGCCGCTTTCCTGCAGTGCCCCAGCAAGTTTCTGGCCTCTGGGCTTTTGCTCAGAAGACCAGCTCTTCCTTCAAGGATCATCCAGGGAATGACCAGCTGTTCCTAGGAGCCTTCCTGGAGCTCTGGGACCCAGCTGCCCCTCAGCTCCTAGATACCTGGACAGCCCTGCTGAGTGTTGTCTGGGCCTTGTTTATGTTTGTGTGTCTCCTCTCAGCCAGGGAGTTCTGCAGAGAGCAGGGGCTGATTCATCTGAGTCCCCAGTGCCTCAGACTGGGGCTGGCTTGCCAGCATCCCTGAGTATTGAGGACTTAAGAGACAGAAATGTTGTTGTGCCTCTAGATGCCAGTGGCTCATGCCTGTAATCCTAACTACTCAGAAGCTGAGATCTGAGGATGGAGGTTCAAAGCCAGCCCAGGCAGGAAAGTCTGTGAGACTCTGATCTACAATTAATTACCATAAAACTGGGGCTCAAGTGATAGAGCACTAGCCTTGAGCTGAAGAGCTGAGGGACAGTGCCAGGCCCAGAGTTCAAGCCCCATGACTGACCAAAAAAATAATAATAAAATAAAAAATTCTATGTGTTTGTGTTCTGGTCCCCTCCCCTTTTTTTTTTTTGCAGTATTAGAACTTGAACCCAGGACCTCACATTTGCTAGGCATGTGCAAGTTCTCTCTAACTTAGGCCATGCTCTGAGTCCCCCTCCCCTTTTTTAATAGATTCTCATATTTTTGCCTGAGGCTGGCATTGGACATGATCTTTCTATCTAGGCTTCCTGGGTACCTAGGGTGGCATGCATATGCCTGGTTTGTTGCTTGAGATCGAATCTCACTTTTTCTCCAGGTTAGACTCACATTTCAATCCTCCAGATTTCTGCCTCTGAGTAACTGGGATTACAAACCTGAGCCACTGCATCTAACCCTTCAAGATTCTTCTTTTTGTTTTGCTTTTACCAGTCTTGGGGCTTGAACTCAGGGCCTGGGCACTGTCCCTGAGCTTTTTTGCTCCCACTCTACCATTTGAGCCACAGTGCCAATTCTAGTTTTTTCTGTTTTTGTGCTACTGAGGAACCCAGGGTTTCATGCATGCTAGGCAAGCATTCTACCACTAAACCACATTCCCAGCCCTCCTTCAAGGTTCTTTTTTTTTTTTTTTTTTTTTGGGGGGGGGGGTCCAGTCATGGGGCTTGAACTCTGGGCCTGGGCGCTGTCCCTCAGCTCTTCAGCTCAAGGCTAGCGCTCTACCACGAGCCACAGCACCACTTCCGGCTTTTTTCTTTTTTCTTATGTGGTGCTGAGGAATCGAACCCAGGGCCTCATGCATGCAAGGCAAGCGCTCTACCACTGAGCCACCTTCCCAGCCCCATCCTTCAAGGTTCTTAAGCAACTTATTCCAAAAGATGGGAACAACTGTAATGTCCATGCATGGGGGCCGGTAAGATCAGTCAAAACATGATTTCTTCTCCTCCTCCTCCTCCTCCTCCTCCTCCTCCTCCTCCTCCTCCTCCTCCTCCTCCTCCTCCTCCTCCTCCTCCTCCTCCTCCTCCTCCTCTTCTTCTTCTTCTTCTTCTTCTTCTTCTTCTCCTTCTCCTCCTCCTCCTCCTTATCCCTCCTCCTCCTCCTCCTCTTCTTCTTCTTATCTTCCTGCTCTTTCTCCTCCTTCCCTTTCATCCATCTTCCCTTCCCTCCCTCCCTCCCTCCCTCCCTTCCTCCTTCCCTTCCTTCCCTTCCTTCCTTTCCTTCCCTCCCTCCCTCCCTCCCTCCCTTCCTTCCTTCCTTCCTTCCTTCCTCCCTGCCTCCCTTCTTCTCTCTTGTTTTTTGTGCCTGTTTTGGGCTTGAACTCAGGGCCAGAGTACTATTTCTTATCATTTTCACTCAAGGCTAGCACTCTACCACCTGAGCCACAGTTCCACTTCCACTTTTTTGCTGGTTAAATGAAGATAAGAGTTTCATGGACTTTCATGACTTTGAACCATGATCCTCAGATTTCAGCCTCCTGAGCAGTTAGGATTACAGGTATGAACCGCCAGTACCCAGCTTATGACATGATTTTTTAAAATTTATTGTTATAAAGTTGATGCACAGAGGAGTTACAGTTACATAAGTCAGATAATGAGTACATTTCTTTTTGGACAAATGACATGATTTCTTACAGTGAGATAGTATGTAGCCATGAAAAGGGAGGCTTTTCTGTTCCCAAACTCATCTTCACGTGTAAAGGTGAGATTAGGAGCAACTCATGTGGCGTGGCTCAGTGGTAGAGTGCTTGCCCAGCATGCATGAAGCCCTGGGTTCCATTCCTCAGTACCACGTACACAGAAAAGAAAATAAAGCAGAAGTGGCGCTGTGGCTCAAGTGGTAGAGCGCTAGCCTTGAGCTGAAGAGCTGAGGGATAATAGAGGTGTGGCTCAAGGGGTAAGAGTGCCAGCCTTGAGCAGAAAAGCCAACTGAGAGTTCAAGCCCCACCTAGTATTGGTACCAAAACAAAAGAAAAAGAAAGAGAAAACCTGGAAGGAAGAGGAAATAAGACAGATGTGAGGTTTCTATGGGAAGTCAGCCAACCAGGGTTTATTTGTGGATCATCAGGTAGAAGGAGGGAGGGATCTGCGATCTGAGAAGGGTGTTAGATTTCTGTGTTGAGCAGAGCATCTAGAAAAAAACGATGGTTGCTTTCTGTGTGGGTGACAGTCCTGGGGCTTGAACTCAGGGCTGGGTGCTGTCCCTTATAGCATTTTTGTTCATGGCTAACACTCTACCACTTGAGCCACACCTCCATTTCCAGCTTTCTGGTGGTTCATCGGAGATAGACTCATGGACTTTGCTGCCAGAATTGGTTTTGAACCACGATTCTTAAGTCTCAGCCTTCTAAGTAGCTAGGATTATAGGTGCAAACCACCATCAGCACCCAGCTACATTTTTTTAATTGAAAAGACAAGACAGGGAGCAAGTGTGGAGTAGGAATCACGAGTGTCAAGTTGGATCTGTTGCGTTTGAGATGTTTTTTGGATACCCAAAGACACGGAGCAGGAAGCTGGATACAGGAGTCTGGAGCTCAAAGGAGAGGTCTGGGCTGGAAATATACATTTGTGAGTCACCAGCATATAGATGATATTTAAAGCCATGAAGCTGGGATGAGATCACCTAGGGAGATGTAGCTAGAGAAGACCCAAGCAAGGCTGAGCTGGCAAGACCAGGCGTGGAACTGGGCTTGGAGTCAGGGCGAGACAGGGACAGCCTGCTGAGAGACAGGAATAGAGCAGGAACCATCGATTTGGCAAACTGGGAGGTTCATCCTAGCTACTCAGGAGGTTGAGATCTGAGGATCAAGGCTCAAAGGCAGCCTAGGCAGGAAAGTCCTTGAGATTTGTTTTTGTTTGTTTGTTTTTGGTGGGTCATGGGGTTTGAACTCTGGGCCTGGGCGCTGTCCTTCAGCTCTTCAGCTCAAGGCAAGCCCTCTACCACTTGAGCCACAGTGCCACTTCTGGTTTTCTGGTGCTCAATTGGAGATAAGAGTCTCACAGACTTTCCTGCTTGAGCTGGCTTTGAACCGTGATCTCAGTCTCCTGAGTAGCTAGGATTATAGGCGTGAACCACTGGCCCTTGGCCAAGTCCTTGAGATTCTTTTTTTTTTTTGGGTCCCATCGTGGGGCCTGAACTCTGGGCCTGGGCGCTGTTCCTCAGCTCTTCAGCTCAAGGCTAGCGCTCTACCACTTGAGCCACAGCACCACTTCCGGGTTTTTTTTCTTTTTGCTTATGTGGTGCTGGGGAATCGAACCCAGGGCCTCATGCATGCAAGGCAAGCGCTCTACCACTGAGTCACCTTCCCAGCCTCCTTGAGATTCTTTTTTTTTTGTCGGTCATGGGGCTTGAACTCTGGGCCTGGGCGCTGTCCCTTAGCTCTTCAGCTCAAGGCGAGCGCTCTACCACTTGAGCTACAGCGCCACTTCTGGTTTTCTGGTGGTTTATTGGAGATAGGAGTCTCACGGTCTCTCCTGCCCGGTCTGGCTTTGAACTGAGATCCTCAGATCTCAGCCTCCTGAGTAGCTAGGATTACAGGCGTGAGCCACCAGCGCCCGGCTTTGAGATTCTTAACTATAATGAACTACCAAGAACCCAGAAGTGGAGCTGTGGCTCAGAGTGATAAAGCACTAGCCCTGAGCAAAAGAACTCAGGGACATTGCCCAAGCCCTGAGTTCAAGGCCCACACCTGACCAAACCCCTCCCACCCCCCCCCCAAGAAAAAGAGGTTGAAAAGAGGTGAAAGGAAAATGTAACCTAGGCAGAAAGTAACCCAAGAGACCATGTGGACAGAAGTCACCCTTTTAGGAAAAGATTTATTGCCAGCAGAGCTGACAAGGCCAAGTTCTCATGAGGAAAGGGGCAAAATGGTGCCATCTGGCTCCTTGGAAGCCCCTTTTATAGGACCGGGTGGAAGTGGGCGGGGCCTCACCTACTGAGCAGGCCCTGTCATGGAGGGCTAAGCTTAGGTCTGCAAGATGGGCGGGTCTTTACCATGGGTCCAGTGGTAGAATACCAATCTTGAGCAAAAAAGCTAAGTGAGAATGTGAGTCCCTGAGTTCAAGCCATAGTACTGACACAAAAATCAAAGTAAACGTAGAGATAGCGCATGTTGACGTCTCATAGACATCACCTGTTCTAGAATGACAGTCATCCTTGGGTTCTCTCCCACTATCTCTGAGGACACAAACCGCATACTGGTGATTTCCATCTAAGCCATAAATAGTGGAGTCCCACCCAGCACAAAGCCAGAAAAGCATACATTATACATTTATTTAATGATGCAATCAATGGACGAATGGATCATCTACTATTTGAACCAAAAGTGTCTTTGCTAGGTGCTGGTGGCTCATGCCTGTAACCCTAGCTACTCAGGAGGCTGAGATCTGAGGATCGTGTTCAAAGCCAGCCCGGGCACAAAAGTCCATGGAACTTATCTCCAATAAACCACCAGAAAGCTGGAAGTGGCACTATGGCTCAACTGGTAGAGTGCTTGTCTTGAGCTGAAGAGCTTAGGGACAGTGCCCAAGCCCCAAGTTCAAACCCCATGGCTGACCCCTGCCCACCCAAAAAAAGTGTCTTGTCTATGGATTCTTTTTTTTTTTTTTTGGCTAGTCCTGGGGCTTGAACTCGGGGCTTGGGCACTGTCCTTGAGCTTCTTTTGCTCAAGGCTAGCACTCTACCACTTGAGCCACATTCTCAGCCCATATTCTTCTCTCCTCCTTTCTTTCTCTCCCTCCTTCCTGCCTTCCTGCCTTCCTGCCTGCCTGCCTGCCTTTCTTCCTTTTTTTTTTTTTTTTTGTCAGTTGTGGGGCTTGAACTTTGGGCCTGGGCGCTGTCCTTCAGCTCTTCAGTTCAAGGCAAGCGCTCTACCGCTTGAGCCACAGCACCACTTCTGGTTTTCTAATGGTTTATTGGAGATAAGAGTCTCATGGAGGTTCCTGCCTGGGCTGGCTTTGAATTGTGATCCACAGATCTCAGCCTCCTGAGTAGCTAGGGTTATAGGCGTGAGCCATAGGTGCCCGGCTCCTTTTTCTTTCTCTCCTTTCCTCTTTCTTCCCTTTCCTTCTTTCCATTTTCTTTCTTTCTTTCCTTTCTTTTTCTCTCTTTCTTCCTTCACTACACTAGGGATCAACATCAGAGCCTCAAGCTTGCTAGGCAGGTGCTCTACCATGCCCCCAGAATTTTTCGCTTTTAAATTCTTCTTCAGATAGAGCTTAGAGCTTTAGCCTAGGCAGGCATTGGACTCTGATCCTCCTACCTGGGCCTTCCCAGTAGCTGGGTTCACAGGTGTGTACCACTAGGCTTGTTGGTGGTGTGAGCTGGGGTTTGGTTTTTGGTTTTTGTTTTCCAGTGCTGGGGATCAAACCCAGCACCTTGCACATTTTAGACAAGCACTTTCCTACTGAGCCATACCACAGCTCTGTGTGTATTCTTTAGAGGTGAACGAGAAGCTCAGTACTCAGCCCCAAGGGTTGTAAACTGTAGACCTCTTCTGCTAGCTAACCCTGAGGAGCAACTGCTTTTGGGTGAGGATGCCCCAGCTACCCCTCCTATGCCCTGTGTCCTTGGACCAGTCACTTCCTTTTTATTTTGGCAGCACCAGGATTTGAACTCATGACCTGTGCTTGTTCAGCTTTGCCTGCTCAGCTGACACCCTACCACCTGAGCTCTACCTCCAGCCAGACTTCTTGCTGGTTAAGTAGAGCTGGAGTCTCATGGATCTTTCTGCTCAGGCTGACTTTGAACTAAGATCATCCAGATCTCAGCCTCCTGAGTAGCTAGAATTTCAGGTGTGAGACACCTGTGCCCAGCCATTCCCTCTTTTGAAGAGAAAATACAGGGGAAAGCTGGGCGCTGGTGACTCATACCTGTAATCCTAGCTAATCAGGAGGCTGAGATCTGAGGATCGTGATTCAAAGCCAGCCTGGGAAGGAAGTCCCTGAGACTTTTTTTTTTTTTGGTTGTGGGGCTTGAACTCTGGGCCTGGGCGCTGTCCCTGCGCTCTTCAGCTCAAGGCTAGCGCTCTACCACTTGAGCCACAGCGCCACTTCCGACTTTTTTCTTTTTGCTTATGTGGTGCTGAGGAATCGAACCTAGGGCCTCATGCATGCAAGGCAAGTGCTCTACCACTGAGCCACCTTCCCAGCCCCTATGAGTACATTTCTTATCAAGCATTGTTGCCTCCTCCTTAGTTTCCCCTTCCCATCCCTTCCATCTTCCCTCCCCCTCCCCCCTGCTTCCCCCTTTTTCCCTACCTCCCCACCCTCTCCACCCTCCCGGCCAAAGTTGTAAAGTTCATTTTTCGACATAACGCCCGTGGACTCTTATTTCCAATAAACCACCAGAAAACTGGAAGTGCGCTGTGGCTCAAGTGGTAGAGTACTGGCCTTGAGCTGAAGAGCTAAGGGACAGCGCCCAAGCCCAGAGTTCAGGCCCTACGACAGAACCAAAAAAGAAAGAAAGAAGAAAGAAAGAAAGAAAGAAAGAAAGAAAGAAAGAAAGAAAGAAAGAAAGAAAGAAAGAAAGAAAGAAAGAAAGAAAGAAAGAGAAAAGAAAAGAAGAGCTGAAGCCAGGTACTACTGGCACACCTATAATCCTAGCTACTCAGGAGGCTAAGATCTGAGGATTGTAGTTGGAAGCCAGCCAGCGTAGGAAATTCCATGAGACTCTTTTTTTTGGGGGGGGGAGGGGGGTCCATTTGTGGGGCCTGAACTCTGGGCCTGGGTGCTGTCCATCAGCTCTTCAGCTCAAGGCTAGCACTCTACCACCTGAGCCACAGCTCCACTTCGGCTTTTTTCTTCTGTGGTGCTGAGGAATCAAACCCAGGGCCTCATGCATGCAAGGCAAGCGCTCTACCACTGAGCCACCTTCCCAGCCCTCCATGAGACTCTTATCTCCAACAAAAGGTCAGAAGTGAGCTGGGTGCCAGTGGCTCACTCCTGTAATCCTAGCTACTCTGGAGGCTGAGATCTGAGGATCACGGTTCAAAGCCAGCCCCAGCAGGAAAGTCTGTGAGACTCTAATCTCCAATAAAACATTAGAAAACCGGAAGTGGTGCTGTGACTGGAGCGGTAGAGCGCTCGTCTTGAGCTGATGAGCACAGGGACAGTGCCCAAGCACAGAGTTCAAGCCCCACGACCGACCAAAAAAAAAAAAAAAAAAAGGTCAAAAGTGGAGCTGTGGCTCAAATCATAGATTGCTAGCTTTAAACCAAAGAAGCTCAGGGACAGCATCCAGGCCCTGAGTTCAAGCCCCAGGACCAGCACACACACACACACACACACACACACACACACATACAGATAGAAAGCATTCTCTCTCTCTCTCTCTCTCTCTCTCTCTCTCTCTCTCTCTCTCTCCCCCTCCTTTCCTGGATTGCTGCGTGGAAAACAGGTGGGCTAGCACCTAGGGTCACTGAGGACAGGACATCCTTGGGCAGAGGCCCTCACATATGCCTGGCTTTGAGGGAAAGTCATAGCACCGGGTCGCTCAGAGGCTATGCAACGAGGCCATCTGTGCATCTGTGGAGTTAAGACCAAGGAGACCCTGAAGTGTCCTTGGCTGCGGTAGGCTGAACCGAGTCAGTGACTGACAGGCCTACCTGCCAATCAGAAGACAGCTCCCTCTTACAAGCTGAGATGGGGCCACTGGAGTGCAGATGGCTGTTGGGAAGTTAAGGGGGAGGGGAGCAGGGACAAGACGTCGCGGGGGAGTGCCCTGGGCAACAAAGGGGAAATAGACGCACGGAGGGGAGCCTGCAGAGGCCCTGTGGGTGACCAAGAGACCTGCCCTGGGAAAGGCTGGGGCTTCCTCTGATGGCCTTCACCTGGCTTTGCATTTTCCTGCCTCACCAATTGCAACCTGTGGCAAGAAGCGGGAGGAGGCCCGGGCGGGTTGAGAAGAGGTGAAGTGGAGGCCTGGGCAGTGCTGCCACCTGGTGGCGAGAGCCTGCCATTGCCACCCCAGGAAGGAAAACTTTTGTCTTCATGAATAGTGTGATCCCCACATTTCTTCCCTCCGCTCCCCCCACATTGTTCCTCGGTATAAATAATCAGTCTATAGGCTGGGGGGGGGGATGTGATTCAGTGGTGGATCAGTTGGCTAGCATGCATGAGGCCTTGGGTTCAATCTCCAGCAGGAGGGGGAGGGAAGAAAAACAATAAATCTGATCACTATACAATTGTTCATATGCAGAAACAAATGTGTCTTGGTGAGGAGTGAATTGTGTGACCATTCATAAATAAGAGATAAGCTGAGCACCAATGGCTCCCTTTTTATACTAGCTACTCAGGAGGCTGAGAACTGAGGATCCATGTTTGAAGCCAGCCCAGGCAGACAAATCCAAAATACTTATTAAGTAACCGGCAGCAAGCCAAAAGTGGAGCTGTGGCTCAAGTGGTAGAGCACCAGCCTTCAACAAAAAAAGCTAGACAAGAATGTGAGGATTTGAGTTAAAGACCCAGTACTGGCTGGGTGCTGGTGGCTCACGCCTGTCATCCTAGCTACTCAGGAGGCTGAGGATTGAGGTTTGAAGCCAGCGGAGGCAGAAAAGACTCCATGAGACTCTTATCTGCAATTCACCACACAAAAACCAGAAGTGATGCTGTGGCTTAAGTGGTAGAGGGCTAGCTTGAGGACAAAGAGGCTCAGGGACAGCGCCCAGGCCCTGAGTTCAAGCCCCTCAATCAACCAAAAAAAGACCCAGGACTGAACAAACAAAAAGAAGAAAGCCCATATATTCTAGAGCAAAATGAGCATTAGTCACTCACCCTGAAGTGATTTCGTATTTTATGTCCAGCCATGACATGCCAACAAACACACAAGTCTACTAGCAAAGAGCAAAGCTTTGAACCTGTGTTTTATAACAACCTCCTTTTATCATCCTACCTGGCCCCCATCCTGTCCTGGGGCTTGAACTCAGAGACTGGGCCCTGTCCCTGAGCCTCTTTGTGCTCAAGGCTAGCACTCTACCACTGGAGCTACAGCACCACGTCTGTTTTTTCTGAGTAGTTTATTGGCGCTAAGACTCTCACAGACTTTCCTGCCCAAGCTGGCTTTGGAACATGATCCTCAGATCTCAGCCTCCTCAGTAGCTAGGATTATAAGCATAAGCTACAGGCAACACTGACTGTATTTTAGTGTGTATATGTGTGTGCCAATCATGGGGCTTACACTCAGGGCCTGGGCACTGCCCCCTAAGCTTTTTCTCTCAAGGCTGGTGCTTTACCACTTGAGCCCTACTTCCAGCTTTTTGATAGTTAATTGGAGCTAGGAATCTCATGAACTTTCTTGCTTGGGCCAGGTTCAAACTGTGATCCTTAGGTCTCAGCCTCTTGAGTAGCCAGGATTACAGGCGTGAGCACCAGCCTCACACAATATAGTATTTTATTTTACTTTTGGTGTTTTTTTTTTTGGTGGTGGTGGTGCATGGAATGGAACCCAGGGCCCTGCACATCCTAGGTAAGAGCTCCCCCACCCAGCAGCACCCCAGTTCCTCCTCCCACAGCCACTAGCACTATCTTAGCACCAGTGAAGGTACAGGGTGGTCCCTGTCTCTCGTAGTTCACGTGCTTGGGGAAACAGTCACAACTTCTAGCACTTTCTTTCCCTTGAGCCGGAGGGAACCATCAGAATGGCTCTGGACTATGACGTCATAGAGCCCCAACCCAGAACAAGAGTGGAGGGGATCATGGGGCTGTGGCAATGGGTGTCTTTGTGGGTGTGGCTGGCAGGGCTGGGCACCATCGACACAGGTGGGAAGCCAGCTGGAGGATACTAGGAAGAAAGGTGTTGGGGGGGGGACATTGAGGGGCATTCACCTCTAGGGACTGAGAGCCCAATCCCAGGACTTTCTCCTTTCCCTCCACCCTCCTTGCTAGACCTCCCCATCCCCAGCTGTCCTGTTGGCCTGGGGACAGGGTCTTCAGGGCTCTTGTCACAAACTTTGCTCTGGGTCCTAGCACCCAGCCGGAAGAGGAGCGGGCCTTTAGCCCTGGAAGCTGATTCTCCCATCTTCGTAGACAGAGTTGATTTCTTTGATTATCCAGACTCGGACCAAGCCAGCCTTCTGGCTGTGGCCCAGATTATCGGAGAGAAACCTGTCATCTTTGTTAAGACAGGTATGAACCAGTTGAAGGATGCACCCCTCCCTCCTGGCGGGGGGAGGGCTGGAGGAGAGCAGCCCTTTGAACCCGGCTTGTCTGGCAGATTCCGACCCTGGCCTCTTCCATCATATCCTGGTGACTGTCCTGGTGCTGGCTTTCTTGTTTCTCCTTTTCCAGTTCTGCACCCACATGTGAGGCGCCCCTGTGGCCCTGGCCCTCCCCCGCAACCTTCCCCCCACCCCGTGTGTCACCCACCCCTGTGATCCCCCCCATTCTCCCACAGGAGTTTTGAGAAAGGGGCTTAGGATTGGGAGAGGATCTCTGCGCGATGCACTGGGCTTTCTGGGATCCAGCTTCCCCGGCTGATTCAATAAAGGTCTTAGCTTTCACCTCTTCCTCCTAGTAACAGACTGGCTGGGATGGGAGGGTCCTGGGGAGGGGGAGGGTCGTCCCCCCCTTTCCATTCCCACCCCCCCATCCCTTCCCAGCCCCTAAAAACCAGGACTGGAACACCTTGGTGGCGTTCACGCAGATCGTCTTTATTAGCGGTCTGTAAAGTACCTCCCAGGCCCCCCCCAGGAACCCCAGACTGGAGGAAGCCTTAAGAGGTCGGTAGCACCAGGGACAAGCCAGGGCCCCGAGGGTGAGGTGCGTGCGCAGCCTGGTGGGAGGGGGGAGGCGGGGCACCCCTCACCTGCCCCTGGGGGGTGGGGTGGGTGCTCAGCACTGGGAAGGCCAGGGGGGGCAGGGCAGCAGCCACATCCCCACCCCCCAACCCCTACAGATTACTGTGATACGGGCGAATAAATAAAATAAATAAGATTCCTCAGGCTGGCCTCTCCAGAGAGAAGCCATGGGGGGGGACAATTGCCCTAACACAGCCCACGGGGTAGGGTAGGGGGGGCGGATGAGTTGGGGTTTCCTCTCTTCCCAGATGGATGGGGATAGCGAGAGATTGGGGGTGTGGGGGGGGTTTGTAGCAGAGTGGCCCACACCCCTGTCTTTTTTTTGACTCCTGGTCCCCGTGAGTCCCTGTCCTCTCCCTCAGGATGCTCCAGCCTCAGGGAGCATGTTCAGGGGGTGCAGGAGGAGGGCTCTGAGCGCCAACCCCCTCCCTGGCTTGGAGCATTGTGGGGGAGACAGGTTCCCCCACTCTCCCTGCCTTCGGTCACCGGTTCTCAGCCCCTGAGGGTAGGTGACCCCCCTTCCCCTTTTCGGAGTCTGCCTGATCAGCCTTGGGGTGGTCAAGGCGAGAGGCCCTGACCCCCACCCCAGCCCCCTCTCTCTCTCTCTCTCTCTCTCTCTCTCTCGTGGGGGCGTGGCGTGGAGGGCGCCCGGCCTCCCCCTCAGTCCTGGGTCTGACAGGGCGAGGGTGGTGGGGAGCCTCGGGGTCGGAAGAGGCGGCAGGCCCCGCGGCAGATGAGGAAGAACCAGTAGAGCTGGGGAGCGAGGAGCAAAGCAGCGCCCAGGTTGACGTGAGCCGGCAGGGCGAGCGGCACGGCCAGCAGGGGCAGGCCGGCGTGGCGCCCGTAGGCCCAGTACAGGTAAGGGAAGAGCAGCACCCGGCAGCACAGGAAGCTGAGCAGCATGAGGGCCCCGTTGACTTTGTGCAGCAGTGTGTGCTGCTGCTTGTACTACAGACGGAACAGACAGAGAGTAGGGTTGGAGGGTGGGGTGGGCCCATCTGCCCCCCTCCCCCCTTCCATGCCTGTGTTCTTCCCCCCCCATCTCCTCCCCTCCCCTCACCCCTCCAAGCTCTGGTCTCCTAAGGTATCCACTCACCTGGATAAGGATCTTGCCAAGACAGACAAAGGGGGTGCTGACCTCTGCCATCAACATGCAGCCCAGGAAGAAATCTCCTTTGCCCTGTCTCCACACCTTAGCAGGAAGAAGATGGTGAAGGTGATCCTTGCCTGCATTCTTCCCCCCACCCCACCCCCACCCCTCCGTTTTTCTTTTTTGGCCAGTCCTGGGGCTTGAACTCAGGGCCTGGGCACTGTCCCTGAGCTTCATTTACTCAAGGCTAGCGCTCTACCACTTGAGCCACAGCGCCACTTCCAGAAATCGAACCCAGGGCTTCATGCATGCTAGGCAAGCAGCTCTACCACTGAGCCACCTGGCCAGCCTCCCTTCTGACACTGCGCCCAGCTGGTACCCAGGACCCCCCCCCCACCGACCCCGTCCCCAGCTGCTGGCTGGGCAGCGATGGGGCACCAGCTCTCTGCCACTCAGTGCTGGGAGGACTTGAGGAGGACTCACCACAGACAGCGGGAAGCAGACGAGCACCATGGCGGCGTGATGGAGCACCATGAGGAACTCCTTGTGCAGGTAGCCCCGCACCACCGCCCAGGTGCTGCCGGGAGCTCGGGCCGCCCCGTCATCCCCTCCGTGCCCTTTGACCTGGTGCTTGTGCCAGTGGCACAAGAACATGGCGTAGATGTCGTAGATGAAATAGGGCACAGCAAACTGCGTGTAGGCAGAGGAGAGCCAGTGCCTGTTGGGCAGAAAGAGAGATGGGGCCCGGTGCTGGTGGCTCACGCCTGTCATCCTAGCTACTCAGGAGGCTGGGATCTGAGGATCGCGGTTCGAAGCCAGCCTTTGCGGGAAAGTCCCTGTGAGACGCTTAGCTCCAATTCACCAGTCAAACACTAGAAGTGGTGCCGTCGCTCAACGTGGTAGTGTTTCTTGCCTTGAGTGAAAAAGCTCAGGGACAGCCCTCAAGCTGAGAGAGAGAGAGATCACAGCAGAGAGGAAGCAGGCAACTCTCAAGTGAGCAGCTCTAGCCACATGAGCAAGATCTCAAGGGATCGCCCTGCAGAACTCCGAGACAGAAGCAAGTCTCAAGTTACAGATGCTGGAACTGAAGGAAGGAAGAGAGAGACCTGTCCAAGGTCGCACAGTCACGAAGCCAGAGAGCCGTAAGGCTGGGCCTCAAGCCAGCTAGACCTCAGAACCCACCTCTCCCTCTTTCTGTCCCCAATCTGTCTTTCTGTAATAATTGGGGGGGGGGGGAAGGAGGCTGGAGGGAGAGACCACAGAATACAGAATACCTATAGGTCAAAAAGCAGAGACTGAACCCAGCTTACAGCAGAGAGAAACTCGAGGTTACAGCACACAGCAGTGGAAAAAGCCCAACATAGAGTCTCTGCCTGCCCTATCCAAGCACCGACATTAATATCCAAATCTTCAGCCAGGCACTGGTGGCTCAAGCCTGTCATCCTGGCTATTCAGGAGTCTGAGAGCCAGAGGATTGCAGTTCCAGGTCAGCCTGGGCAGGAAATCAGTTGTGGACTCTTAGCTCCAAAGTAACCAGTAAGATGCAGGACTGGAGGTATGGCTCAAGTGGTAGAGTGCCAGCTGAGCAAACAAGCTGGTTAAGTGTGAGTCCTTCAGTTCAAGTTTGAAGAAAAGAAAAGAAAAGAAACAACAAACTTCTCATGGCTAACCTGGTTTGGTCCTCATCCAACCTCATAAAAGTGAGGTGTGGTTTTGATCCCCATGGACACTGAGTCTTGGAGAGGCTAGCCAATGTGGCCAAGGAATAACCAATGAGTCCTCATTCTCAATCCCACTGTCCCTAGAAGGTTTAAGAGATGGGCCCACTGTGGGTGGCTCATACCAATAATCCCAGCTACTTGAGAGGCAGAGATTGGGAGGTCCATGGTTTGAGGCCAACCAGGATAAAAGTTAGTGAGATTCCATCTCAACAAATAAGCCAAATGTAATGGGAGCAGGGCCCGAGGGCACATGGGAAGTATAGGTAGAAGGATTTCTGTCCAGGTTGGCTCTGAACAGCACAAAACCCGATCTAAAATATTGAAAGCAAAAGGGATGGCAGAATGGCTCAAGTGGTAGAGCACCTTCTTAGCAAGGATGAGGCCCCGAGGTAGTGTGCCTGTCTTGCATGCTTTCCTCAGCACCACATAAGCAGAAAAAGCCAGAAGTGGTAGAACACTGGCCTTGAGCTGAAGAGCCGAGGGACAGAGCCCAGGCCCAGAGTTCAAGCCCCACGACCAACCAAAAAAAAAAAATTTTGTTTTCAGAGCCATCAGAGCCAGACCTAATTGGCAAAACAGAGGTGCTGCCCCCCATCTCCTGTTTCTTCAGGTTCGGCCAAGCATGAAGGAGAAAATGCTGAGCAAAAAGCTGCTGAGAATGGAGAAAGGTCTATGGACTTTGTGAGTAAACAAAAAAGCACATGAATATGCAGCATTGCATTTTCCCTCCTGAGTCAGCACCTCTGCACTTTCCCTGAAACACTGTGGTCTTGAAACAGGGCTGGGGGAGGGCTGGGAGGTCAGGTGTGGGAGCCCAGAGCTGGTGGTTCCCGCCTGCAATCCCAGCAGCTCAGGAGGCTGAGATCTAAGGATCCATGTTTGAAGTCAGCTGGGGCAGATAAATCTGAGAGACCCTGAATCTCTAATTAACCACCAAAACAGCAACAACAACAACAACAAAACAGAAATGGAGCCATGGCTCAAGTGGTAGAGCACCAGCCTTGAGCAAAAATGCTAAGGAAAGTCGGGTGCCAGGGGTTCATGCCTGTAACCTTAGCTACTCAAGAGGCTGAGATCTGAGGATTCCAGTTCAAAACCAACCTGTGCAGGAAAGTCCGTGAGGCTCTCATCTCCAATTAACCACCAGAAAACCAGAAGTGGTGCTGTGGCTCAAGTGGTAGAGCACTACTAGCCTTGAGCTGAAGAGCTGAGGGACAGCGCCCAGGCCCAGAGTTCAAGCCCCACGACCGCCAAAAAAAAAAAAAAAAAACAACTAAGGGATAGTGTCCAAACCCTGAGTTCAAGCCTCAGTACCAACACACACACACGCACACACACACACACACGAGGTGGAACCTGCCTTGGATATTGGAGGAAGAAAGTAAAGTCAGCCACACTGTCATGTGAGCAGCTGCTGAGGCGAGGTGGGAAATCTGGGGCTTGAGGACAGGGCGGGGTGTGGCGAGCAGGCTGGCTGGCAAAAGCCAAGAGACCTCCTCCCTATTGAATTTCCAGGAACCCATGGTTGCACTGGCCTGGGGCATATTCTATGGGGGAGCTGGCAGGGGACAGGCAGCTGGTTGGGGGGGGGGGGAATGTCAGCAATAAGCCAGGCACCAGTAGCTCACGTCTGTCATCCTAGCTACTCAGGAGGCTAAGATCTGAGGATCATGGTTCAAAGCCAGCCTGGGCAGGAAAGTCTATGAGACTCTTATCTCCAATGAACCACCAGAAAACCAGAAGTGGTGCTGTGGCTCAAGGGGTAGAGCATTTGCATGGAGCTGAAATGCTTGGAGACAGCGCCCAGAGTTCAAACCCCATGACCGAAAAACAAAACAAAACAAAAGCTGGCAACAATACTCAAGAAAGGAAATGGAAAAGTTATAAGCAGGGTAGAGACTTAGAGAGCCAGCCAGCCGACAGGATGGAAGAAGGAGACCCCTAAGATCCTGGATTGTGAGGGACAATCAGAAAAGGCCCCAAGCCCTGGGCTACCATAAGAAGTATTCTGTCCTAGCCTCACCCTGTCAGCAATTAGGTGCTCAGAAGCCAGAGCAGCTGTTGCTCTGGGATTAACCCTGATCCTCCCACCTACCTGAGGATTAAAGGTTGGGGGGGGGCAAGAACAGACTTGGAGTGAGGAGTAGGGGCAAGAGCGAGAAGGTGACCTCTGGGTAAGAAGAAGGCGATGCCTGGAAGCCCAAGCTCATCGTGGACCTGGTGGTGGGAAAGGGTTGGGGGAGAAGTCAAGTAGCTGGTGTCTGGTTGGCTCACACCTGTCATCCTAGCTATACTCAGGAGGCTGAGATCTGAAGATCCTGGTTCAAAACCAGCATGGGCAGGAAAGTCTGTGGAACTTTTTATCCCCAGTGAAAACTACCAAAAAGCTGGCAGTGGAACTGTGGCTCCAGCGAGAGCAAGGGGGGGGGGGGGCTCAGGCTCTGAGTTCAAGTCCCTGTAGTGGCACAAAAAGTAAATATGAAATAGAAGCAGCCAAGTACTCGGTCTGAAGAAGAGTTAAGCATCTTTATGGAGGAGCAAAGAACCAATTCCAGGCATCAACTCATTTGCTCCTTACATCAGTCTTTCCAGGCAGCCCTGCCTCATTTCACAATGGAGGGAATTTATTATCTACGGAAAAACTGGAGCCAATAGAAAAAAAAAGGGGGGGGCACCTGGGTTACCCTGGCCATATTTTCTGGGTCTCAAAAGACACTGGAGAAGAAGAAGCAGAGCTGAAAGCTGAGCGGACATCCTGGACAGAGACACAAGCATCTCAGAGCAGCCTGTGGCCTGTTAAGAGCTGGTCAGCACCATGGACAGGGCCCATCTCTTCCTCCTCCTCCTCCTCCTCCTCCTCCTCCTCCTCCTCCTCCTCCTCCTCCTCCTCCTCCTCCTCCTCCTCCTGCCCCACCTCTCAGGCCTGGGCCATTTTGGCAAGGATTAGGCACTGCAGCAACTGCCTTTGCCAACTTTTGGCCCTCTTTACCCTCCTCCCTCCCCCACTGCCTGACCCTTAGTGGCTTTGTGTCATCTCTCCTCCTCTATGCATGGAGCTGGGCTGGGCATCTGGATTCTGGGAGGTGCTGGTGGGTGAGCCAAGAGAAGAGGGGACACCCCCACTAGAGTGCTGGTTAAGAAATGGGGTCCGAGAGGTGGGAGAGCAGGAGGAGGCTGGGGAAGAGGTGACATTCAGAAGCCACTACAATACAAGAGGTCTGGGAAGTCAACCAGGAGCTACTTTAAGGATTCTCTTTGATTCCGTCCCCTCCCCTCTCCCCCCCACCCCTCAATCCTGCCCCCCCTGGTTCTGACCTTTAAGAACCGGATGGGATAAATTTATCTCTGGGTGTTGAGTTGCAGTGGTTGTAAGAACTTGCTCAGACCCAAGCAAAGGGCTAAGGGGCCACTGACAGTTCCCTGAAGATCTGGGGTAGGCCAGGGGCCATGAGCAGAGGCGGGTGCATGGCACTTACTGGTCATCAATGATGTGTTTGCAGGAGGTGGACACGATGTACCCAGCTGTGGAGGCCATGATCGCTTGGACAGAGGACACCAGCCTAGAGAGACGAGCAAAGGGGGCAGAAGGCACAAGAGTATAAGGCCTGGCTTTCTCTGCTGCTCTGGAAACCTGGTCCACTTCTCAGCACCATTCCTAGCTCACCCTCCTCCCGGGGGCCTGGCTCCACCACCACCATCACCACTGCCACCACACCACTACCTCATCCACCCCAGCCCTCCAACTCAGTTTGAGGACACTGGGTGGCCTTCCTCCCAGGACATGAAGGAGGTCATCCTAAGGTGAGAGTCCAGGGAACAGCGGCAAAGAGCCAGGCCTCTCCCTGGAGAAGGACGGAGGGGACATCTAAGAGGGCAGAGAGATCCCTGAGCAGCTCCTGGACCACTGGGTCACCCGGTCTCCATGGTGATTGCTACCCTGGCCCCTGGCCCCACAGTGACCCCAAGTTTCTCTCAAGCTCCCCTCCCTCCCTGATGCTGGCCCCTTGTCCTGTATTGGTTGGGGACAAGTTCCACCATCTACTGCTTTGTGCCTTGTAACCCCCCCATGCCTCCCTCCTCCAGCCCCGGCCCCTGCAATCCATGGGGCTCACTACACCCCCACCGTATCTTATAAGAATGTTTGTCATCCCATGCTGGCCTGCTTTAGTGGATGTTGGGGTGAGCAGGAGGGGGAAGAGAAAGAACAGTAGTCGGTAGTAGTGGAAGCAGGCAAGCTGGGTGGCAATGAGATTTTCCTAGGAAGATAAGGCCCCGGGAGGGGGTGGGGGGAGAAGGAAGCGGGAGATAAAGCCCTTGGACCATCATGGGGGGTTCCTAGTCCACCCCTGGGGCCAAGGGTGCTCAGAGATCCCCACAAAGCCTGGCCAGACAAGGAGAGGGGCTGCGCTGAGGGAAGGGAGATGCGGGTTACCTGGCGGAGACGATGACGGCGTCGGGCTCCTCCCAGCGCAGCTGGGGCAGCCGCTGGAGAGTGTTCTTGGAGAGGAGAAAGAGTCCGGGGAACACCACCCCCCCAGCCACCATCGGGGCCAGCATGGTGGCTCAGGACTCCCCCCAGGCAGGGAGAGGAAGCCGGATGGAGAAGAGACCAGGGCCACGGAGCTGAAGGCAGTTGGGAGGTTGAAGAAAGGACTCCAAGCCAGAGAAAGGAAGAGCAGAAGGGCACAAAGGGGACAGGGTGGGGACAGCAGCGGGACGAGAGAGCCGGCCCAGGAGCTGGGAAAAGAGCTACTTGGATGAGACTAGGAGGGAGACGGCTGGCCAGGTCAGGAGCTGGAGGCTGGAATGGGGGGGGGGGTGCGGGGTGGGGGGAGCAGGAGGAAAGCGGGTGAGAGGCGACCAGGAGAGGACTTGGGGAGAGGACCGAAAGGGAGAGGGGACAGCAGGAGGATGCAGCTGGGGGAGGGGCGGGGAGGGGAGGGAGGGCGGCAGCACAGCAGGTGGGGGGGCTTACGTGGAGAGGCTGGGAGGGCTCCGAGGAGGCGGGGTGGGGGGGGGGGGAGACGATGGTGCCAGCCCTGAAGGGAGGGAGGGAGAGGACGGAGCCAGAGGAGCGGCTGGGCGGCGAGTGGTCAGCGGTCAGCTCTGCCCTGCCACCGCCGCCACCGCCTTCTCCCGCTGCCCAGCGTGGACGCTGCACATGGCATCCTAGCGCGTTGGTGCCCAGCCCCCTGCCCCCTGCAGGGGGAGGGGGAGGGGGAGGTGGCCAGCTTGGGAGGGGAGGGGGGAGGGAGGGGAAGGGGGAGGTTAAGGATGGCACCGACCGGACACACGGAGGAACTGGACCTGCAGCGGGCTTCTCCCAAGCAGCTCTGAGCACAGCAGCGGCTGCGACAGAGAGATTGGGGGGGGGGGGGAGCACAGAAAGAGGGAGGGGGAGGCCCTTAAAGAGACAGCATCTGCAGCACCAGGAGGTTGCTGGAGACAAGGGGGGGGGGGGGAAGGCGCTTCTCTTGGGAAAGAAGGTGACCCCTGGGGATCGCCACACCAGCCGGGAGGAAGGGACTCTGTATCCCCCAGATGGGCCTAAGAGGAGAAATGCCTGGCGTTTTCCTTTTCTGACAAGGCCACCCAACTGACCAAGGCAACCCAGGAGGGTGTGAGATGCCCAGCCTGGCATCACAGCTCAGAGCCCCGCCACCCCAGCCACCGGGGCTCCCTGGGAAAAGGAGCTTCCGGAAGAAGCACACACCTGCTGCCCCCCCCCCCCCACCAAGGAAGCCTTGGAGAGAAAGGACCCCCCCCAAGCCCCAAACACCTCACGCCTGGTGTCCCTCAACACCTGGACCCCTCTTCACTATTCATACCCTGCCCCAACCCAGTGAGGGGGGGGGGAAATTGATGCACCCCAGACTTTGCTTCCATAGGGCCCAGGTCCTTGCTTTACAGCCCCAGGCAGCAGGGCCTGGCCATTTGTGACCATCAGGAAAGGGTTCTGAGCCGTGGGTGACAATATTCTCCTGGGTTATAAAAAGTTAATATAAGGCAGCATCCCTCAGGCACCAGAGAGGTAATGAAGGGGCTTGAAAAAAGTATAAAATACAGCCCCCCGCCGGGCACCAGTTGCTCACGCCTGTCATCCTAGCTACTCAGGAGGCTGAGATCTGAGGATCGAGGTTCAAAGCCAACCTGGGCAGGAAAGTCTGTGAGACTCTTATCTCCAATAAACCACTAGAAAACCAGAAGTGGTGTTGTGGCTCAAGCAGTAGAGCGCCTTGAGCTGAAGAATGCAGGGACAGCACCCAGGTCCAGAGTTCAAGTCCCACAACCACCACCACCAACAACAAAAAATATAGCCTCCAGAGAAAACCCACCTGGAGCCTGAGTAGGCCTCTCCTGGGCTGTTGGCCTTTCTCAGCTTTCTGAAATGCTACCTACCACTTTCTCTCCCTTTCATTGTGCTCTTGGCTCCCTCCTCCTCCTCCTCCTTTCTTTCCTCCTCCTTCTTCTTCTTCTTCTTCTTCTTCTTCTTCTTCTTCTTCTTCTTCTTCTTCTTCTTCTTCTTCTTCTTCTTCTTCTTCTTCCTCCTCCTCCTCCTCCTCCTCTTCCTCCTCCTCCCCCTCCCCTCCTCCTCCTTCCTTCTTTCCTTCCTTCCTTCCTTCCTTTCTTCTTTTTTCTTCTTTTCTTCTCCATCAGTTGTGGGGCTTGAACTCAGGGCCTGGGCGCTGTCCCTGAGCCTCTTTGTGCTCAACGCTAATGCTCTACCACTTCCCGTTTTTGAGTGGTTAATTGGAGATAAGAAGTTCACGGGGATTTTTCTGCCTGAGCTGGCTTCGAACCATGATCCTCGGATCTCAGCCTCCTGAATAGCTAGGATGACAGGGGTGAGCCACCGGTGCCCAGCGCCTGACTCTCTTTCCTCTGCCATGTCACATAACAGCCTTGTTTCTCAGGGAGAAAAAGGGAGTTGTTTTATTCAGTCCCCTCATTCACCCATAAAGAAACTGAGGCCAGTGTCACACCAAAGGTCAGTAGCCTGGCTCAGCTCTGAGATGGTACTTCTCACTGTTTCCGTGGCCTCCCTGGACCTCTATCTGTGTGTCCTGATCCCAACTATCCTACAGACAGTTCTTTGCTCTCCTTTCTGGCCCTGAGATTCCCCCTCTATAACCAACTCTGCCATTGGCCTTTCCAGACTAAAGCCCACTCATTCTCTGGCCTCTCCTACAGGCCAACAGCTGTGATTTGCAGTTTCATGCTGCCCTCTGGTGGCAAGATATAGGAAAGACCGGAGCATAACCAGACAGTGAGAAATAATACAGACCTGACTTCCTAACCTCAGGGCTGAAGGAAAAGAGACCCCCAACCTCCTAAGTTTTACTATATTCTGGGCACAGAAAGGATTTATATATCCTTGAATCTCCTCAGGTGAGGGAGAAAAATTAACAAGTTTAGGAAACAAAAACTTGGTGAAATATGTTGGCTAAAGTGAGATTTCAAACCTGTGTTTGCTTGGTGGTTGATTGGAGATAAGAGTCTCACTGACTTTCCTGCCTGGCCTGGCTTTGAACTGTGATCCTTAGAGCTCAGCCTCCTGAGTAGCTAAGATTACAGGCAGGAGCCACCAGCACCCCGCTCTTTGCAAGAATTTTCAATCCCTCAGAGACTTTCACTCACATTACAGGCAGGAGCCACCAGCACCCCGCTCTTTGCAAGAATTTTCAATCCCTCAGAGACTTTCACTCACATTACCTTCACATCACAAGCCCTTTAAGAAGCTTGTGTTATTTTTAAACTCCTTTCCATAGGAGAGGTCTAGATTTCCAAGTTAAAGTGTGATTGTTTTAAGATTTGACTCTTTTTTTGCCAGTCCTGGAGCTTGAACTCTGGGCCTGGACACTGTCCCTGAGCTTCTTTTGCTCAAGGCTAGCACTCTATCACTTGAGCCATAGAGCCATGTCTGGCTTTTTCTGTGTATATGGCACTGAGGAATTGAACCCGGGGCTTCATGCATGCAAGATAAGCACTCTACCACTAAGCCATATTCCCAGCCAAGATCTGACTCTCAAACTTACTGTACCCCCGGCCCAACATAGTGTCTACTACCAGCTCCCCCTATAATGAGATCCCCCCAGGAAGATACCCTCACTCTATCTACTTACTTGGATGCCACCAAAACAGCCTCTCGTGTCTCCATCTGCAGGCTAGTGTGGTTCTGTAGGCCCCAGCGGATGGTTGCAAAACACAGTGGGAAGAAGATGCAACCTAGTACAAACAGCAGGAGCATGCCTGTCTGAAGAAGAGAAAGGAAAAGATGACCATGGACATCTCAGCACAACATCCTGAACTTTTCCTTTCAGCCTCCTCCACCTCTAAAGACCCAATCACCTATCACTGTGAAAGGCCGGCAAAGCTGAATACAGTGACTCACACCTGTAATCCCACCTATTCAGGATGCTGAGATCCCTGCTCAAAGCCAGCCCAGGCAGGAAAGTCTGTGAGACTCTTATCTGCTCTACTCTGTCTAGGGTCACTGTGAGAGTTAAATGGAGAGAATAAATGACTTCCCACAGTGTTCAAGCTGCTATCCTTTCAAGCATCCATAGTGTATACACACTGAGCTATCTTTTGGTAAATGCTTGCCTTTGTCCCTTCCTGCAATCATATACTCAAGTCCCCTCTGACTATTGAAGAAACTGAGGCTCAGAGTGGTCAATGCCTTGTCCTAGGACACACAGTAAGTGGCAGAGCTGCTGGAGAGGAGACAGGGAGGAGAGGAGACAAAGGGAAGGCAAGGAGAAGGAAGGAGGAGAGACAATGGCCCTGGAGTACCCAAGGATGGCTTTCCTGTGGACCTGTGGCTTACCCTGGAATGTAGAATTCAGAAGGGAAAAAAACTCCCCTGCCAGGAGCTGGCAAAGATGCTCAAGTTTCATTGGAATCTGGACTCTTACATTTCTTTCCTTCCTTGTCAATTTCTTCTTGTTTCAGGCAAAATAGTCCAAGATTGCACAGGCTTGTCTGCGAAATGAATGATGAGGGGAGACCGCAATGAATTACTGCAAGGCTTTGTTGCTTTGTAAAAGCAGAGTGTGTGTGTGTGTGTGTGTGTGTGTGTGTGTGTGTGTGTGTGTGTGCGTCCTGGGGCTCGAACTTAGGGCCCTGAGTGCTGTCCTTTTGCTTTTATTTTTTCTTCACTCAAGGCTAGTGCTCTACCACTTGAGCCACAGCTCCACTGCCAGCTTTTTGCTGGTTAATTGGACAGAAGGGTCTCAGAGACTTTCCTGCCAGAACTGGTTTTGAACTGTGATTCTCAGATCTCAGCCTCCTGAGTAGCTAAGCTTACAGGTGGGACCCACCAGGGCCCAGTTAGTAAATGGCTTTGTTTTCTTTTTTTTGCCCCATTTGACCTACTCATATTTGTACACTTCCTGGGTGTCCAGTACCCAGCCATACCTTTATATACAATAGGTATTGTAGCTCTCCCTAAGACCTCCCAGAGAGATTACCTGGGCTAACTCTGCAGACAGCTGAGGGAAGTCAAGCAAGCCCATCCAGATAGTAGCTGGGCTATGAACCTAGTAGCCTGACCTCTAGTATGGGCTTTTAACTTTGTCTTCCAAGAGGAAGTAATTTTTAGAAGACCAAGTCATTTGCTGGTGGTACATGCCTGTAATCCTTACTACTCAGGAGGCTGAGAGTTGAGGATCCTGGTTTGAAGTCAGCTCAAGCAGGAATATCTGTGAGACTCTCATCTCCAATTAACCACCAAAAAAAAAGCTGGAAGTGGAGCAGTGGTTCAAGTGGTAAAGTACCAGCCTTGAGTGTAAAAGCTCAGGGATAGAACCTTGAATTCAAGCTCAGGACTGGCACAGGAAAAAGAAAGAGAAGGCAGGCAGGCAGGCAGGCAGAAAGGAAGGAAGGAAGGAAGGAAGGAAGGAAGGAAGGAAGGAAGGAAGGAAGGAAGGAAGGAAGGAAGGAAATAAAACACCAACATGATTTGTAAATAGACAAGCAACTAAAAATTGAGAAAATTGTGTAAAATGAAAATGAGTAAGAGCTGGGCGCCGGTGGCTCACACCTGTAATCCTAGCTACTCAGGAGGCTGAGATCTGAGGATTGCAGTTCAAAACCAGCTTGGACAGGAAAGTCCAATAAACCACTCAGAAAACTAGAAGTGGTGCTGTGGCTCAAGTGGTAGAGCGCTAACCTTGAGCTGAAGAGCTGAGGAACAGTGCCCAGGCACAGAGTTCAAGCCTCACAACCGACAAAAAAAAAAAAAAAAAAAAGAGAGAAAAGAAAATAGAACAAAAATATCTATTGAAATTGTTTTAAGAAGGGGGAATGGGCTGGGGGCTAGTGGCTTATGCCTGTAATCCTCAGGCTGAGACCTGAAAAACAATGCTTGAAGCTAGCCAGCTCAGGCAGAAAAGTTAATGAGACTCTAGGCTGGGAATGTGGCCTCGTGGTAGAGTGCTTGCTTGCAAGCCTAGTGTGCATGAAGCTTGGGGTCCCTCAGTATCACATAAACAGAAAAGGCTGGAAGTGGCACTATGGCTCAAGTGGTAAAGTGCTAGCCCTGAGCAAAAGAAACTCAGGGACCGTGCCCAGGCCCCATGATCAACAACAACAAAAAAAAAAACAGCTAAGAGACAGCACCCAGGCTCTAAGTTCAAATTCTTGTACTAGCACGTGCATACATACATACACACACACACAACACACATATGTAAAATAAAGTGACTCACTTTAATATCCAAGCAAGACAGCAGTATCCCCTACTACAGTCCTGGGAGGCTGGGCTGCCTCAGATTCAGTTAAAGAAAAGATAAGATATGCAAGATAAGATAGAAGATAGAAAGGTGTGAAAGGGCTCTTGGCAGCAAATTGGTGGAATTGGAAAGACAATTGTGTGTGTGTGTGTGAGAGAGAGAGAGAGAGAGAGAGAGAGAGAGAGAGAGAGAGAGTGCCCACCCACGCATGCACATGCATTTTTTGCTGAACTTGTATGCCATCCGAAATAACCACCTCCAAGCCTGTGCTGGTGGCTTCCACCTGTAATCCCAGCCACTCAGGAGGTTGAGTTCTGAGAATCACAGTTCAAAACCACTTCGGGCAGGAAAGTCTCTGAGACCCTTCTGTCCAATTAACCAGCAAAAAGCTGGCAGTGGCGCTGTGGCTCAAGTGGTAGAGCACTAGCCTTGAGTGAAGAAGAGCGCAGGGACAACACTCAGGCCCTGAGTTCAAGCCCCAGGACTAACAAAAAAACATATAAAATAAATAAAAATACACCTGCTCCCCGCCAGTGGGAAACCCTCCACTCCCTCAGTAACCTCATCTGGTGTTCTAGAAAGTAGCTGGAGAGACAGATCCACCACCAGCCAGTCCTGGCCTGGGAGCTCAGCCAGAAAGCACAGAGCCAGTGGTGTGGGCGGGGCCTGGTGCCTTCCCTCACCAGGTGTCCCCGGGGACTTGCCATCAGGTGACCCTGGGCTTAGACTTTACCGGTTCCCCGTGGCTTCAGGTTCGGCTGCGCAGGGGCCGCCGTGGTGTTCATCCTCTGTACCTGGGCACTGGCTCCTCCGCGCTGCCGCCGTGCAGCTCTGATAACATCGCAGGCTGTGAATAAGTGGCCAGTGAGCAGCCAGGAGCGCCTGCTCCCCACCTGATACCCACACCAGGGTCCGATTCCCCCCCCTACACCCGTGCCCCGCTGAGAGTCCTAGCCAGGGCGTCCAGGCATGTATTATTTAGTCCTTTTTGTTTGCACCTGCCCCTGGTGAGGTACAGTTCCAAACTACTGTGGTTTGCAAAGAAAAGTGGGGGTAACAACAGGTATGAGGAGGCAGACAATTCAGGGGCTAAGGCCTTTTGTTTTCCCATGGCCTGGCTGTGTGATCTTGACCAAGTTTCAGAACCTCTCTGAGCTGCTGTCACATATTAGAAAAGCCCCATTGTTTGAGCCTGAATTTTTGAGTTCAACAACTCACTAGCCAGGAAACTTGCTCAACTCCTGTGAGCCTCCAGTTGCTATCAATGGGACAATGGTAGGAGTGCGTGTATATGTGTGTGTGTGTGTGTGAGAGAGAGAGAGACAGAGAGAGACAGAGAGAGAGAGACAGACAGACGGACAGAGACAGAGAGGCAGAGACAGAAACAGAGACAGAGAGTGCTGAGGCTTGAACTCAGGGCCCCTAGCTGCTGTCCTATAGCTTCTTTCATTCAAGGATGGTGCTCTACCACTTGACCCAAACCTCTACTTCTGACTTTTGTGTGGTTTAATTGGAGTTAAGAGTCTCATGGACTTTGCTGCCCAGGCTGCCTTCAAACTGTGACCCTCAGATCTCAGCCTTCTAAGTAGCCACTGCAGCTGGGCAAGAACTTTACAAAGTACTACTTAGTGATTCAAGAGCTCAGTAAGTCGGGCGCTGGTGGCTCATGCCTGTAATCCTAGGCCAGCTCGAGCAGGAAAAGTCTGTGAGACTCTTATCTCCGATAAACCACTCAGAAAACCAGAAGTGGTGCTGTAGCTCAGGTGGTAAAGCATTAGCTTTGAGCTGAAGAGCTAAGGGACAGTGCCCAGGCCCAGAGTTCAAGCCCCACAACCACCAACAATAACAACAAAAAGCTCAGTGTAAGGCACAGTTCCAATATTAGTGTACCTTTTGGGATTCATGAATGATTGTTTTTCTTCTTGTTTGTTCTCTGTGAGGCAGGGGATTAATCTGGGGCCTCATGCTAGGGAAGCACTCTACCACTGAGCCACACCCCCACCTCATATATATATTTTATATATATATATAATATATATATATGTATAATTAATTTTCAGAGCCTCACTCTGTAGCCCAGGCTGGCCTCAAATTCACAATCTTCCAGCCACAGCCTCTACGTGCTGGGATCACAGTGCTGGAGTACTAGCCTCCAGTACAGCTTTTTTGTTTCCTCCGGGATGATGAACTACGTACAGGCCTTTCATTTTTCTTTTCTTTCTTTCTTTTTTTTTGGTCAGTCATAGGTCTTGAACTCTGGGCTGGGCGCTGTCCCTCAGCTCTTCAGCTCAAGGCAAGCGCTCTACCACTTGAGCCACTTCTGGTTTTCTGGTGGTTAACTGGAGATAAAGAGTCTCACAGACTTTCATGTCCAGGCTGGCTTTGAACCGAGATCCTCAAATCTCAGCCTCCTGAGTAGCTAGGATGACAGGCGTGAGCCACCGGCACCCGGCTCATTTTTCGTATTATGGAAGTTGGCAAACCTTTTTCCTAATCTCTAGGTGAGTATTGTCTGATAGTTTTAGGAAGGGCTGCAGGATTATCCAGTTTTTCTTTTTTCATCTCTCCCTCCTCCTCCTTCTCTTCCTCCTCCTCTTATTTTCCTCTTCTTCTCTGAATCCCTGAGCCCTCTTATGTCTCCCATTCCTCACGCAGCTCACAACCCAGAGTGACTACTCCTTTTCTCCCCATCCCAGGGGCAGTGCAAAAATGACCTATACCAGCTGACACCTCCAGTTCTGAACCTCCAGGAGAGGGAGGCCTAGTGGTTATCAGCTCTTGGGAAGTCAGTGAGGGTCAGCCTCCCAGAGATGGTAACATGTGGGCAGAAGCAGAGCCTTGGCAAAGTGGGATGAATACACCACCCATCCTCTTGCGTTCCTGGCAGCAAGCAGACCTGCATACTATGGGAGCCAATAGTAGGAACAGAACACCATCAGCAGAGAGTCTGACCACTGCAGCCCATGGATGTGTTTGGCGCCCCTTGCCAAGACTAATGGTTCTCTGTTGGCAGGGCTGAAGAAGGGAGAGAGGATGTATTCCCAGAAGTCTTTTCTGGGGCTGAGATGGGAATGGCCTCATTCTTAAGACTCTCAAAAAAGAAGACAAGCTGAGCACAGTGGCTCACACTTTTAATCCTAGCTACTCAGGAAGCAGAGGTTTGGGAGGCTTGAGGCTGGCAAAGGAAAAAAAAAGGGGGGGGGGGCTGGGAAGGTGGCTCGGTGGTAGAGTGCTTGCCTTGCATGCATGAGGCCCTGGGTTCCATTCCTCAGCAGATAAAGCTGGAAGTGGGGCTGTGGCTCAAGTGGTAGAGCACTAGCCTTAAGCTGAAGAGCTGAGGGACAGCGCCCAGGCCCAGAGTTCAGGCCCCATGACCGACAAAAAGGAAAAAAGAAAAAGAAAGGGAAAACAAAGTTAGAGATTTTACCTTGACTTACAAGGCAGGTATGGTAGTGTATGGCTGTCATTCCAACTATTTGGGAAACTGGGAGATAGGATCCATGAAGTTTTAGGCTGGCTCTGGGCAAGAATGTGGGACCTGAAAAACAACTAGAGCAAAAAGCACTGAGGTCAAAATGGATCAAGTGGTAGAACACTTGCCTAGCAAGCAGAAGCCTCGAGTTCAAATTCTAGCACCACACCCACACAGACCCAATGAGACAATCTGTCCCTGGTTTTGAATCAACAGTGGTGACATTTGGGAACAGCTAGTCTCCTATTTTCTGGGTTGAAAATCCTCTCTGAAGCCAGGCTCACTCCTGTAATCCTAGCTACTCATAAGACTGAGATTTGAGGATCATGATTCATAGCCAGCACGGCCAGGAAAGTCCCTGAGACTCTTATTTCTAACCAATCACCAGAAAACTGGAAGTGGTGCTCTAGCTGTGGTTCAAGTGGTAGAGCACTAGCCTTGAGCTGAAGAGCTCAGGGACAGCGCCCAGGCCCAGAGTTCAAACTCCACCACTGACAAAAGAAAAAGAAAAAAAAATCCCCTCTGAGAAGCCAGGGGCTGCTGGTACTTCTTGGTGTGGTTGATGTGGAAGGCATGATTCAGAGTCCAGGGAAACCAGGCTCTGGCAACTTCTGTAGGTGCCTTGTGGCATGAGAAAACTCGAGGGACAGCAGCAAGGTACAATGGAGTGAACATAGGAGGAGCATCTTGGCATTGTGCTGAGGAGGAACTAACAGGAGCCTGGGTGCCCTGAGAGCCAAGGGAACAGGACTTCTGCACTCAGAGAATCTGAATCTATTTTCCTAGGATCCCCAAGACTAGACAGAGCTGCGTAAGTGAGGGCCAGAGGCTGATGTGGACAGTACCTTGTGATAAGGCTGAAGAGGGCTGGGACTGTGGCTCAGTGGTAGAGTATTTGCTCAGCATGCATGAAGCCCTGGGTTTGATTCCTCAGTACCACATACACAGAAAAAGGAGGTGGAGCTGTGCTCAAGTGGTAGCATGCTGGCTTTGAGCTCAAGAGCTGAGGAACAGTGCCCAGGCCCAGGCTGAAGAGTAGGATCTATCCAGGCCTGTGGGTATGCGGCTCCATCTTGGACAGCAAGACCTACAGGGGCAAAATCAGCACCCATGGGAGGGAAGATGGAGTTTATCAGGGGAGGGAGGGGACTTGTGATGGGTCCTTTGCACTGACTTACAAACTTTCAGCTAGTCTTGTTAGGTGGAGCCCTGAAGAGTTGATAGGTCCCTAGATTTTTGTTTTTATAAATATTATCTGAACTCTCTCCTACAGTTTAATGTCAGAAACTGGATGGCAGAAATTTTGCCTTAAACTGTGATCTTCCCTGCACCTCTTGCAGGGTGTGTAGTGAATGAACAGATGGAAAGTAAGTGGAGCTCAGGGTGGGCCAGTGAACCTGGAATTTATCCTGGAGTCAGTGGAAAGCCTTTCTGGAGGTTGAGGAGTGGGATTAAAGAAGAAGCCAGCCTGGGCAGGAAAGTCTTGAGACTCCTGATCTCCAATGAACCACCAGGAAACCGGAAGTGGTGCGGTGTGGCTCAAAGCGGTAGAGTGTTAGCCTTGAGCAAAAGAGCTCCCGGCCAGGGCACAGGCCACGAGTTCAAGCCCTACACCAGGAAAAAAAGGAAAAGGGAAGGAACACGATCTACGCGCCATGGGTGGAGGAAATCATTGTAAGTGATGAGAAGACTGGGGAGCGGGAGGAGGAGGATAAAAGTAAAAATGGAGAAGAGAGGTCAGGTTGAAAAAATAAGGATGATTCCATAGAATTAACGAATTGGCTTTGGTGTTTTGTTGTTTATAAAAATCCCTGTGAAGGAAGCCGTCCATCCTCTTGCAGATGAGGAAATGGACTCAGCGAGGCTCAGTACTTGGCCCAAATCACACAGCAAGTTGGTCCTGTAGCTCGGGGGGGCTCAGTCCTCTCTGGAGAGCCTCCCCCGCCCCCCCTGCCCCCCAGGACCCCCGGTGCCTCCTCTGACATCCGGCACCTGAAGAGGATGGGGATCTAGGCCGGAGATGGTGAGAATTCGCTAATCCCGGCCCGGTGGCGGCGGCGCAGCCCGGAGGATGGCGAGGAGGATGGAACCTGTGGCCGCGGATGATCGGGCGGCGGGAGAGGCCCGGCGGGAAGAGCGAGTTGGGTCCCCGCGGCCGCCGTAGCGCGGCGCCGCGGTCGCCATGGCAACGGCGGGAAGCCGCGCCGGGCTGCGGGGCGGTGCTGGCTCGGCGGCCGATTGGACCCCGCGTGGCGCGGAAATCTGCGAACGGCCCGCGGCCCCGAGGGTGCGGCCGGCCGGCGGACGGGTGGTCGCTGGGTGCGGGGATCGTCGCGGGCGGCGGGCAGGTGCGCTTCGGGCCGACGCGGGGATCTCCCCCGAGGGAGGCGCCGCCCTCCAGCACCCCCCCGAGGTCCCACCCCCTCCGCGGCCATCGCGGGGCCTCAAGTTCCCCCCTCCGAGGGAAGGGTGGCGGGGAACGGGCGCCGCTCGGCCCTGAGCCCACCTCCGTCTCTCCCCCGCAGCTCCCGGACGGCAGGCGCGGCCCCGCCCCATGGACGTGAGTCCCGCCAGGCCCCCCTCCCCCGAGCCCCGCGCTGGCCTCACTGTCCGCACGGGGGGGGGGGGGCCGGGGGAGGGTGAGGAGGGGGTGAGGAGGGGAAGGCCAAGACCCGATCGGTGCGGGGTGGACTTCCCAGGGGACAGCAAATCCCCGTCCAGATAAAGGGTTTACTAAGTAATGGGGGGGGGGGGGGGACAAAGGCATTGTGGGATTGTGGGCAGGGCAAAGCAGTACAGGCAGAGGCTCTGTGTGTGTGTGTGTGTGTGTGTGTGTGTGTGTGTGAGAGAGAGAGTGATCAGGGGGACAAAGGCATTGTGGGATTGTGGGCAGGGCAAAGCAGTACAGGCAGAGGGGTGTGTGTGTGTGTGTGATCAGGGGGACAGGCAGAGGGGGTGTGTGTGTGTGTGTGTGTGATCAGGGGGACAAAGGCATTGTGGGATTGTGGGCAGGGCAAAGCAGTACAGGCAGAGGTGTGTGTGTGTGTATATGTATGTGTGTGTGTGTGTGTTTTTGTGGGAGGAAGAGAGACACCCTCAGGGCTAGACTGGGATTGGGAGGATAGGAGGGTGGGAGGGAGGGGGAGAGAGGGATGCACAGGAAGCTGATGTGAAAAACCGACAAACCAGCCAGCTGGATGAAATCTGGGGGTGTGCAGGTAATGTGGGCTGGGGGAAGTGAAAGCCGTGGTTCGGGCAGTCAGGTACAAGAACTGTGTTGGGAGAAGCATTCTGAAAAAGAAAAAAAAAAAGCAGTAAGTTGTCAGTCTTGGAAAGTTCTAGAATGACCAACAAGTATTTGGTAAAATGAAGATGGAGGAAAGGGAAGCCCGCTTGGGGATAAGATGATGAGACTCAGCAGCGTCATCCTATCGCCTCTCCCCCCACCCCAAGCCACCTCTGTGTCCCTCATGTTACTCCTGTGTGTCTGTAGCTCCTGCTACCTCCCTATCACCCCTTCCTCCTCTGCTTGCCCAGGTCTCTAGCTCGTGGAACCCAGCCCCGGCCTCTGTCAGCAGCCCTCCCTTGCTGCTCCCCATTCCTGCCATCGTCTTCATCGCCGTGGGCATCTATTTATTGCTCCTGGGCCTGGTGCTGCTGACCAGGCACTGCCTGCTGGTGAGGAACTTGGTGGGGAGTTACAGGATGGGCTCTGGGGACGAGAACTGATCAGTGTGTCCCCTCACCTACAGGCTTTTATCCCGAAACACCTCTACCGCTTCACACTTACCTGCTCCTAGTCAACCCTTCTGCCCCGGTCTCAAAAGCCAGTTTGTTTTGTTTTGTTTTTGCTGGTGCTGGGGCTTGAACTCAGGGCCTGGGTGCTGTCCCTGTGCTCCTTTTGTTTAAGGCTAGCACTGCATTCATTTCCAACTTTTTCTGTGATTAGTTGGAGATAAGAGTCTCATGGACTTTCCTGCCTAGGCTGGCCTTGAACCACAATTCTCAGATCTCAGACTTCCTGAGTAGCTAGGATGACAGGCATGAGCCACTGGCGCCTGGTATCCAAAGCCAGTCTTATCCTACCTCTTGCCTGGCCCAAATCCTGAGTGCTGTCATCTTTTAGGCCCAGGGTTGCTGCACTGACTGCAGCTTCACCTGCAAGAAGCAAGGTGCCTCTGAACCCCAAGATTGCTGCTGGACCTGCGCAGAAGCCTGTGACTTCCCTCTGCCCAGTCCAGCCCACTACCTGGATGCCTGCTGCCCCCAGCCCAGTGAAACTGTGAGTGCCACTCATACCCTTGGGCCACAGATCCTCGATCTGAGTATGAGCTGTCCTTCATTCTCTCTTTCCAGCCTTTTTATTAACTGAGTACCAACTCTATACCAAGCATGGTTCCGGAGTTACGTGGAGCCAGCATAAACACCATCCAGCTTTTTGGCTGGTTAATTGGGGATAAGATTCCCATGGACTTTCCCACTCTGGGAAAGTCCTTCTAACGACAGTCCTCAGATCTCAGCCTCTTGAATAGTAGGATTACAGGATTATTGGCTGCCACTGAATATTCAGGGTTGACCCTGACACAGAAGATGAGCCCATTTCTACAGTTGTGGGAGAAAATATATTAAGCCTTAGGCAAACTCTTGGTCCGGAAATCCCTGGCAGATGTTTTAAGTTTCAAAATAAATTGGGGTAAGGAGCTTTTCTGTCATAAATCTACTTCTGGTTCCCTAGGGATAGTCAGGAGAGGGGCTCCAGGGGTTTGGGTTGATAGGGCAGAGGGTAAAAAATGAAGACCTTGGGCCGGACGCTGGTGGCTCATGCCTGTAATCCTAGCTACTCAGGAGGCTGAGGTCTGAGGATCACAGTTCAAAGCCAGCCCAGGCTGGAAAGCCTGTGAGACTCTTATCGTCAATGAACCACCAGAAAACCAGAAGTGGCTCTGTGATTCAAAGTGGTAGAGTACCAGCCTTGAGCAAAAGAGCTCAAGGATAGCACCTGAGCCCTGAGTTCAAGCCACATAACCACCACCACCACCACCAACAAAATGGAGACCTTGGATTATCAAAACTCTGGTTGGAGCTGCTCAGTTACAGAATTTCCTCTCTCCTGAGGACACTGTCCTCTTCCCTGTCTGGCCACACAAAGGGAATAGTCTGGCCATTTTCTCCTTAGGAGAGGATGGACTGAGGTGACTTTAGAGAGTCAAAGTATTCCACCTGCTGGTTCAGGAATTTCCCAAACTGTAGCCTTCAGGATCTGGCCTTATCTAGTTTCTGCTGGAACCTGGAAGAAATCTGGAAGAGTTCTGGGCTAACCCGGAGTGGGGCTCTGATTCTGTCCTTGAGTTGTCTTTCTTCAAAGTACATTGAAGTCTCTGTGTTCTCCTCTCCTTATAGTAACAATAACAACCACAAAGGTAACAAAGCTCTTGCCTGTTCAATAGCTTTAGACACTAAGGCTCATAGATACTTCAGTGACTTGCCTGAGGTCATGGAGCTGGGCCAGCCAGACCATAAACCAGGCTTCTCATTGCCTCTGGGAGACAAGCCTGCCTGCTGTGCTGTTCTGTGGTGAGGGTTGAATCCCTACCTTCATTTCCCCTCTACCACCACCACGTGTGTATGGAGTCACTGCTGACTCTGGGCTGGACCCTGGAACTTGACCATAGACCAAATCCTTTGTCTTGGGGGATCTCCCAGGACAGAGAGATAGGTAAGCTATGACAGTAGAGTAGGGGAAAGATCAGCTGTGCATGAGCTCTGCCTGCGTGTGATCCGAAGCAGATAAGACACTTCAAAAGAGTCAGGCCTCCAGGCCCCTCACAAGATAGAACAGAAGCATTGACTTAAAAAAAAAAAAAAAAAAAAAGTTAGCCAGGTACTGGTAGCTCATGCCTATAATTCCAGCTACTCAGGAGGCTGAGATCTGAGGATCATGGTTCAAAGCCAGCCCGAGCAGGAAAGGTCATGACACTCTTATCTCCAATAAACCACCAGAAAACCAGAAGTGGCGCTGTGGCTCAAGTGGTAGAGCGCTGGCCTTGAGCTGAAGAGCTGAGGGACAGCACCCAGACCCAGAGTTCAGGCCCCTTCATCTAACGATGAAGCTAGTTCTCTTTCTGTGTATGCTGGACCTTGGATTTGAACTCAGTGCCTGGGGGCTGTCCCTAAGCTTTTATGCTCAAGGCTAGTGGAGCCACAGCTCCACTTCTGGCTTTTTGGTGAGGTAAGAGTCTCTTGGACTTTCCTGCCTGGGCTGGTTTTGAACTATGGTCCTCAAATCTCAGTCTCCTGAGTAGCTCCAATTACAGGCGTGAGCCACTGGTGCCGGCTAGCGTGCTCTTTCTCCCAGCACTCACGAGGTGTCAGACATGGAACTCAGTTCTTTCCAGATTCCCAGCAGTAACTTTGTGAAGCAGGTGTTCTATTTGTTCCAGAGATGATGAAATTGAGGTTCAGAACATGAATTAGCCAAGCTGAGATTTAAATCCAGGTCTTCCTAGCTTTAGGGCCTGAACTCTAACCAATAAAGATGGTAACTGCCACCCCCCCCCATCTCTCTCTTGGCCCCTCTGTCTCTCTCTCTCTCTCTCTCTCTCTCTCTCTCTCTCGGCCTCTGTGTCTGTGTCACCAAGTAGTGGAAACTTGATACAAATGTTAATTGTTTGCAAGGAGTAACAATTCTTTTTCTGTGGGAAAACTTTCAAAGTGAAAAACTCATTCAGGAGCAGAGAGGCATGTAAGGGGTTAACAGGCTTGTGGAGTTCTTGTTTAATGTACTTAAACAGCAGATTCCTTCCAGAAGCCACTGTTGTGAGTCAAGAAATCCATTAGCCTGTTATTAATGACTCCATCTAAACCCTTCTGTGGACACAGCCAAGAGATGCTTTTAATGCCCTTCTTTTCTGAGGTAAGGCAACAGGGCCTCTCAGCCTCCAGCTCTGCACAGAGAATGAGTGTAAGGCCTCTAAAAACCCACAGCATGGGGCTCCCTGGAGATGCCTCCAAACCACCCCCTCATCAACACCAACAAAACCCACCTCTGGTCTCCCACCAGGGTTCTTCCTACCTTCTCTGGCTGTTGGCAATAGTACAGCCAGCTTCATAGCCCCTTCTGTCAGATCCCCTCCCCTTGCTGGAGCCCCTAGTGAAAGCTGATCTCACCAGTCATCTGACACCGCACCCCGAAACCTCAGCTGTTGGAAAGGTCATTTCCCTATTCCTGGCTTGGCCCAGGTCTCTGATTGAGCTGTGCAACTGTGTCACTAGCTCCCCTTCTGGCCCTGAGGAGCCAGTCTTCTGTCCCACTTCGGCCCCTTGGCCGGCCTCCAGTCCATGCCCCTGGCAGTTGCAAATCATTCCCTTCCCAGGGTGGAGGAGCGTGCACTGCAGGGGTTACAGCTTCCCATTTTGTCCCTAAGGACATGATGTTCCTTCTCCCCAAGAGACAAGTCTGTTTCCTTGGAGCCCAGAGCCCTCTTCTGTCTGCCTACGGAGGGAAAACGATCTGCTTCACTTCATCCACTTGTTCAGTGTCTGTGTCTCAGACACCTGCTCAGCAGAGTCTCCCTGCCCGCTCCGTGGAGAACAAGGGGTTATCTACCCCTCCCCTACTCATGCTCCTCAGCGGCAGTGGGGACAGGGGTATCTCAAGCCCGAGGGCAGCCAGCCCTGGCTCATCCCAGCTCTAAAATTGTGTGCCAAATGTGGTGCACATATGTAATCCTAGCACTTGAGAGGCAGAGTCAGGAGGATTGTGAGTTTGAGGCCACCATAGGCTACATTGTCTCAAAACAAATACTAAAATTTCTTTAAAATATTTCAGAGGAAACTAGGAAAGTGGGTTTTTTGTTTGTGGTACTGGGGTTTGAACTCAGGGCCTCATGCTTCTTAGGCTGGCATTCTACCACTTGAGCTAGCCTTAGAAAGCATTATGCCAGGCACCAGTGTTCACGCCTGTGAGAGGCTGATATCTGAGAATTGCTGTTCGAAGCCATCCCTGGGCAGGAAAGTTCAGGAGACTCGTCTCCAATTCAGCACGAAAAAAGCTGGAATTAGAACTGTGGCTCACGTGGTACTAGCCCTGAGCAAAAAAAAAACAACCCAAAAAACAAAAAACTCAGGAACAGCACCCTGGCCCTGAGTTCAAGCCCCAGAACAAAAACAAAACAAGAAGTATTTGGTGTTTGGTGCTCAAAAACAAATGACAGGCTGGGCTGGGCATAGGTGAAGTTGTGCAGTGTTGCCTACCAAATGGGAATCCCTACATTCAAACCCCAGTACTGGAAAGAGAGAGAGAGAGAAGCAAAGGAAGGAAGGAAGGAAGGAAGGAAGGGAGGAAGGGAGGGAGGGAGTGAGGGAAGAGAGTGGAGCTATGGCTCAAGTGGTAGAGTACCAGCTTTGAGTGAAAAACCTAAGGGACAGTGCATAGGCCCTGAGTTCAAGCCCTAGTACCAGCGCGCACACGCGCACGCGCACACACACACAGAATGATATCCTGTAGCCTGGTCTCATGCCAAGAATGATGTTCATGGACAGAAGAGTGTATGTACTTCCTGTGTACTAATTCGATGGCAAAAGGCCTTGAGGGTACGCAGCAGAACCATTCTTGAGCTGGACCCTGGGACACCCAAGTTGTAGCAGGAACAGGGCCTTCTGCCCCTGGGTTCATGCAGGGGGAAGGAGAGAACCCCTCCAGCTGGCTCCTGAACACAGCCTGACTTCTCAACGGTATAGCGAACAGGTTTTGTTCACCCCAATAGTGGGTGGCACCCTCTGTTCCACTGAGCAAGCCCCTTGGTTCCTTTCCCCCTTCGAAGGGCAACTGACCCTTCTCTCCTCTCCCCGCAGGGCTGGGCTCCGCAGTGCCCTCACTGTTGCCCACTTTGTGACTGTGCCTGTGCCTGCCAGCTCCCTGACTGCCAGAGCCTCAACTGTCTCTGCTTTGAGATCAAGCTCCGATGAGGACCCAGGACCCCTGGTCTTTGGGGAGCGGTCAGCCCCCGGGACCCACATGCCCCCCTTCCTAAGGGCCATCAGGACATTTCTCTCCGGACTCCTGGAGCTACAAATGGCTTCCCCAGCTCTCCAGGCTGGGAACCCCCAGTGGAAAGCCTGGCCCCTGGCAGCCTTTGGGTGGCTGGCCTGCAGCGAATTTGGAGGGCTGGAAGGGAAAGGAACTCGTTCTCTGGCCCGTGCCTCTGCCCCTCCTTCCCTCACCAAGTAAATGACTGCAGGTGCAGGTGAGGGCCAGGATACTTCTGACCAAGAAGGCATTATGGGAAGACCCCAGTGGGCCTTGAGCGTCAGGATGTAGGGGTGCCCGCCTGCACCCTATGCGTGGACTCTTGGTTATTTTGGAGGTGAGTGTCTTGTCTTCTAATGCTCTCCCTCTTCAGAAAAAAAATAAAATAAAAAACCCACCAACCGGCCCAGAGTGGGGACGGGAGGGGGTTAGAAGGAATGGGTGGCAGGCAGCAGGGAGGCACCCCCCCCCCCCTTACTCCTTCCTCTCCACCCACAGATCCCTGCTCAGAGGATTATTTCTCGTAACAACCAATAGCCTCAGTCTGGAATTGCAAGGAAGAGAATTCCTCTGAAACATAACGGTGAGTTGGTTTGGGGGAGGGTGGGGGGATGCGGTGCCCTCCCCACTGGGTGGACCCAAGGCCTCCGCCTGCCCCCACGCAGGGCCCCATGCTGGCATGAATGTCAGGGGCTTCAAGTTTCCCTAAATATAGGTCCCTGCTGCGGGATCCGTGGTGAGGAAAGGGCAGGGGTTACCGCGAAGGTTGGGGACACTGGCGCGGGGGAGGGCAGGGGCTGCCTTATAACCCAGCCCAGGCCCGCGGGGCTCACTGCAGACCGCGCGCGCGCCAGGCCCCGCTCCGCTCCTCGCCTCGCTGCAGGTGGGCTGGGGCCGGGGGTAGGAAGGCGATCGATCGGGCCTGGAAGAACGGGAGGCCAAGCACGGGGAAGGCGGACAGCTCGGGGGCTGATTTTATTTTGGAGAAGGAAATCAGGCCCCGGGGCGGGCGGGCGGGGGGAGCCGTTCCTCCGGGACCTGTCCAGGCCACGCCGGGCCAGCCCGAGCCGGCCCGTGCTCCCGAGTCAGGCTCTCCGCGGCCTGGCCCGGCTGGACGGAGTGCGCGTGCGCCCGGGGCCCCGCTCCCCGGCCGGGGCCGGGCCCGGAGGGGCCTCGCCGCCCCCTGCCGCTCCCAGTGCGCCCACCCGCCGCCCTTTCCCCCGCCTCTGGCCCCGGGTGGGTGGCCGCCCGGAGGCCTCGGCCGGCTCCGCCCGACCTCGCCCTTGGGTTGGGGTGACTTAGGTGGCGCCGGCCGGAAGCGGGGCTGGGAGCAGCGGGCAGCCCGCGCCCGCCGCGTCCCTCGGGGCGCCGCGGCCCCGCGCCCGCCCCGTCCTCCCGGGGCCCGCAGTTCCCGCTGAGTCACCGCGCTGGCTCGCGCGGGGCCGGCGGGGGCCCAGCACGCGGGGGGCGGGGGGGGCAGGGCCGCGGCCCGCGGGATGTGGCCCGAGTCACGTCCAAAGGGGGCGGCGGCGGCGGGCGGGGCCGCGCGGGCGCCCCGCCCCTCCCGGGCGCCTCCCCGCGCGGCCCGGCCCGCGGGCGGCGGCGCGCTCGCCTCCTCGCTTGCCATTGGCGGCGTGGTGGCCCGGGCCCCGGCGGAGCCCGGCGGAGGGCGGAGCGGTGCCTTTAAAAGGCCCGGTGCCCGCCCCCGCCCGCCCCCTCGGCGCTGAATAGGCTGCGTTCTCTTGGAACGCGCAGAACCGAGCCCTGGTGACTGCGCTCGCGTGGCTCCGTCCGTCCGTCCGCCCGCCGCCGCCGCCGCCGCCGCCGCCGCCCCCCCTCCGCCCGCCCCCTCCGAGCCAGGTGAGCGCCCCTCGCCACGTGCGCGGGCCGGGGCCGGGGTCCGCGCCGAGCCCCGCTCCCGCCCCGCCGCGCGCCGGCATCTCCCCGGCCCTGCTGCGCATCGCCGCCGCTCCGCTCGCTGAGTCATGGCGGGGGAGGAAGCGGGACGAAGGGCCATCTTACTACCGGCTCCTTCTTATATCCCCCCCCCCCCCACCAAGGGACTCCCCCCCCCTCTCTGATGCAAAGCATTAGGGGTCCTTTTGCTCCCCCTGGGACCCCTGGCTGCCGCCTTGGAGGGGGGAGGGGGCGCCCGCCCGCCCTGGCCTCCGAGAGGAGGGGAACCCCCTCTCGCACCCCCTCTCGCAGCCCTGGTGACCCATTAACACCTTCCCCGTCTTTCCTGCTCTGTGACCTTGCTTCCGAGCTGTTTTCTGCCAAAGTCACACGCACTTTTTAAAGAGAAGGGGTGGGGCGCTTGTCTGTCCACCACATCCCCCAGTTAGGTAGAAACCCTTCCCTTCCCTCTCACTTAGGGCTTTTCCCCAGTCTGATTACCCTCGTGCCTTTCCCCTAACAGCCTCCCTCCCCCCCCAGGTCTGACCTTGGGATGTCCTTGAAACCTGGGCCAGCCCTGGGATTCTTGATTGGATTGGATAGGACATCAAACTGGCAGTCAACATCTGGGTTCTAATCTCAGATCTGCCCCTTGGGTGGCTGTGTGGCTCCAGCACAGATCTTTCTCTTCTCTGGGCCTTTTTAGACAACTTACTGGGCCCTCTTGCCCTACTCATGCATGATCTTTAAATTCTGAAATACTCCGATTCAATTTTGTTTCTAGGAAGGTGACCCCATGGCAATGCGCAGGCCAGAAGGGTCCAGCTTCAACGTGACCCGCATGTCTCTGGCTCTGGCTGTTTCCTTTCCCCCAGTTGTCAGTGGGAGAGCCCAACCTCAGCAGGGCTCCACCCAGCCCACCACCCAGCCACAAAGAGAGTTAGGAAAGGTACAGGTGGAGGCAGGTCTAGTATAAAGAAGAGCTGTGGATTAGGACATGCCCCAGGACCTGCCGGGTGTGGGGCAGGGGAGGTCTGGGAGGTTGGGAACCTCCACCCTGACCTCTAGGTAAGGAACCCTGACCCTGAGAGCTCATGGGAACATCCACCTGACCAGGCCTTGCTTCCTCCACCCAGGAAGTTGGTGTCACCAGCACCATGCCCTACCAATACCCAGCGCTTACTCCGGAGCAGAAGAAGGAGCTGTCGGACATCGCTCATCGCATTGTGGCTCCGGGCAAGGGCATTCTGGCTGCAGATGAATCCACCGGTGCGGTGCGGGCAGGAGACAGGGTGGTAAAGCCAGGATTGGTAGTGACAGGTTGATCCTCTTAACCTTCCCTTGTGACCCTGTCTCCAGGAAGCATTGCCAAGCGGCTGCAGTCCATTGGCACTGAGAACACCGAGGAGAACCGTCGCTTCTACCGTCAGCTGCTTCTGACTGCCGACGACCGAGTGAATCCCTGCATCGGAGGGGTCATCCTCTTTCATGAAACACTCTACCAGAAGGCGGATGATGGACGTCCCTTCCCCCAAGTTATCAAATCCAAGGGTGGTGTCGTGGGCATTAAGGTGAGGACAGAATACTGGTCAGGGGTCTGGAGACTTGTGTGCAGTCCACTCCAGACTTCTGGAACTTACTAGTCTTTTGGCCCTTTTTTAAAAAAAAAAAATTGGGCTGGGAAGGTGGCTCTGGTAGAGCGCCTGCCTTGGATGTGTGAGACCCTGGGTTCGATTCCTCAGCACCACAGAAGCAGAAAAAGCTGGAAGTGGCGCTGTGCCTCAAGTGGTAGAGCACTAACCTTGAGCTGAAGAGCTGAGGGACAGCGCCCAGGCCCAGAGTTCAGGCCCCACGACTGACAAAAAAAAAAGTTTTTCTGGTTCGGTAGGTGGCACCCAGGGCTCCTCTGAGTTAGCCTGGGGAATAGGGCTAGCCCACCTCCGATGGCATCTTTCATTTTGCAATTCTAAGAGCAAGTGGAGGCATTTTCTCACTTTACAGCTAGAAATCTAGAGGCTTGGGAGGCGATGAGATGGTTTGCTGCATTGAAGGTAGAGCCAGGTCCCTTTGATATCCAACCCATTAACGTTCCTGGCAGATACTGTCCCAGCAGGTCCTGCCTCACAGGCCTGGGTGTTGTGGCTGATGAGACTGTTAGTATACCCTCTGAGAGGCAGGAGAGAGGTCAAGTAAATTTTGGGGAGATGGGGGGGAGGCGCGTAGGGTAGGACAGTGCTTTAGATCATGTTTCTCATCCCAATAGGTGGACAAGGGCGTGGTGCCCCTGGCTGGAACAAATGGCGAGACCACCACCCAAGGTGAGGACTGTTGAGCTCCTTCCTCTTCCCACGCAGCTCGCCAGGCTGGGGCTTAGCTTAGGCAAGAGTAAGTGGAGCCCCACGGCACATTTCCTCCATGTTCCGTCCTCGTCTCCTCTCCAGGGCTGGATGGATTATCCGAGCGCTGTGCCCAGTACAAGAAGGATGGAGCTGACTTTGCCAAATGGCGTTGCGTGCTGAAGATCGGGGAACACACCCCCTCCGCCCTCGCCATCATGGAAAATGCCAATGTTCTGGCCCGTTATGCCAGTATCTGCCAGCAGGTGGGATTGGACTTGCAGGTCCTACCTCATTTGAGTGCAGGCTAGCTTGCTGACCATCTGCTAGCATACCTCCCCCACAACAACTGTTGCCAATACTTAGCAAGTAGTAGTAGGCCGCTTGGAGGCTACTCTGCAAGGCCGAAGGGCAGAGTAGGGATTGTGGGGGCAGAGCTGAGATTTGTTTTGCCCGTAATTTACTGAGCTTTGAAGCCTTGAGTCTCGCAAGATAACATCTGGGCTGGTGGCTGTGGTAACTATAGGGTGGGGTTCCACCTTAGGCCTTACAACTCTGTCCCTCTCACCACAGAATGGCATTGTGCCCATTGTGGAGCCTGAGATTCTCCCTGATGGGGACCATGACTTGAAGCGCTGTCAGTATGTAACCGAGAAGGTAAGTGACCAGTCCTGCCTGGCTGGGTCTGAGCTCTTGAATGATTGGTCCTCTACCCCACCACGTACCTCGGTCCTGTCTGGCTCCAGGTGCTGGCTGCTGTCTACAAGGCTCTGAGTGACCACCACATCTATCTGGAAGGCACCTTGCTGAAGCCCAACATGGTCACCCCAGGCCATGCCTGCACCCAGAAGTACTCGAATGAGGAGATTGCCATGGCCACTGTCACAGCGCTGCGCCGCACTGTGCCCCCTGCGGTCACTGGTGAGGCCCGTCCCCTCACCCACGGCCTCAGGGAGGGGGAGACACAGCAACTGACCACCACCTTGGATCCCAGTCGGTCTGCTGTGAAAGGCACTTCCTAGCTGCTACCCCCAGCCCCCATCTCTGACTCAAGTCCTGCCCTTGTTCTCCAGGGGTCACCTTTTTGTCTGGTGGACAGAGTGAGGAAGAGGCAACCATCAATCTCAATGCCATCAATAAGTGTCCCTTGCTGAAGCCATGGGCCCTGACCTTCTCCTATGGCCGAGCTCTGCAGGCCTCTGCTCTGAAGGCCTGGGGTGGGAAGAAGGAGAACCTGAAGGCTGCCCAGGAGGAGTATGTCAAGCGAGCTCTGGTAAGGCTGTGGGGAAGGCAGGTGGGCATCTGGCAAGTGGGAGGGCTCTGATGGGAAACCTCACTCTCCTCCTTCCTTTCCCCTCCTAGGCCAATAGCCTCGCCTGTCAAGGAAAGTACACTCCAAGTGGGCAGGCTGGGGCTGCAGCCAGCGAGTCCCTGTTCATCTCCAACCACGCCTACTAAGCTGAGGTGTTCCTAGTAAGCTGAGGTGTTCCTAGTAAGCTGAGGTTTAAGCTGCCCCCTCGACACTCCAGGCCCCCGCTCCACCCACTCCCTCTGGAGGAGTGGGCCTCATCAGGACTCCAGGCTCTTCCCCATCATTCTTGCCTCCTTTGTGACTTGGTGTGTGGTGTTGTCCGTGAGCGCTAACTCCATCACCCCTTCCAGCCCACTGCCAATAAACAACTCTTGAAGGGGGAGTCTGTCTGTTTTGTGGCTTTTAGGGTGGTGTGGAGTGGTAGAGATGGCTCAGGCCAGAAAAGGAAAGAGCCCTTGTCTTGTGCTAATACTCCCTAGGAAGGAGAAGGACAAAAATAGTGGGTAGGACCTTCCTGCTCTGTTTCTTACATGACCAGGGCTTTGAGAACGATGGAATAGCGCTTTCCAGCTGTGCTGGTGGACCTGCTAGGGCCCGGGAGGCTGCAGCCTTGGCCTCACTCAAGGGTGCTTAAGGCCACCATGGCAAAGTTATCTACCCCTGTGAAGGCTGGCCTCTCCTGGGTGCTGTGAGGCATGAGTGGGTGGGTGCTCCAGCTTAAGCTTAGCGTGTCTTGCAATCCTGAAATTGTACTGTTCCTTGATGAAAGCAGGATATTTAACCTATTACCTCCTTAGCTACATTCTTTAGCTGTTTTTCCAATTTTAAGGGGAGTTGGTAGCCCACTTCTATGATATCAACTACTGATCAAAGAGTCTGTCTGAAAAACAAATGTTGAGCCCAGCAATATAGCACCTGCCTACCAAGTGCAAGGCCCTGAGTTTAGACCCCTGTGTTACCATTAATCGGGGAGGCCAGCACTGGGGATTTGCCTCAGAAGTGGGAGAATGCTTGCCTAGCATAGCAAGCCAAAGGCCCTGAGTTCAAATCCTGGCACTGACAATGCTGGGATTTAAAGTGGATTAGTTTCATGTAGGCAATAGAACCCTCCATAATGCAGGACATCTTGAAACTCTGCTGTGGAGCTCAGGCTCCAGGTTAAGAACCAAGCTTCTGAGTTGCATTCTGTGAAGTTAAAGTGAGGGCCCCGTGTTTATCCCCTGCCTTGAACCCTTGCCAACATCCAGTCTTGGGTGTAGTAGCAGCTACACCAGTTTATAACTGCTGCAGATCCTGATTGTAATGAGGGAACTGGTTAGTCTTGCTGTTTAATTTCCTGCAACCTCCCTGCGCTTTCCTGGTCCGGGAAGGATCCAGACCAGGAAATATTGACCTACACACTTACGGAATTGCAGTGATCCTCATAAAATTAACTTCCAACTATCTAGGAATTTAGAAAGCTGATCTCCTTCCTATATGCACCTTTGCTTTCATCCAAAACCAAGCCCTGGTCGGATATATAACTCAATAATAAACTACCTAGCATTTACAAGACTAGATTCACCCCTAGAACGGTTAGAAAACCCCCCCAAACCTGTCTCTAGTACTCAACTTTCAAAAATTTAGAAACTCGGAGTCTTTAATCCCAGCTGCTAGGGAAGTGGGTACTTTGGCTAGTGGCCAGTCTGGGAAAAAAAGATCCCCTGCCCCCATTTCAATAAGCTGGACCTGGTGGTACATAGTCAAAAATAGACCCTACCTGGAAAAACAAAGCTGGGGCAGCTCAAGTTCACTTCAGAAGCTGGGCAAAGGAGCTACCTCTCAGGAGGCTAAGATCTGAGGATCATAGTTTTTTGTTGTTTTTTTCTGGTCGTGGGGCCTGAACTCGGCCTGGGTGCTGTCCCTCAGCTCTTCACCTCAAGGCTAGCGCTCTACCACTTGAACCACAGTGCCACTTCTGGCTTTTTCTGCTTATGTGGTGCTGAGGAATCGAACCCAGGGCCTCATGCATGCAAGGCAAGTACTCTACCACTGAGCCAACTTCCCAGCCCTCCCCCCCCTGTTTTTTGTGGGTCGTGGGGTTTGAATTCTGGCTTTGGGCAGTGTTCCTCTGCTCTTCAGCTTACACACTACCACTTAAGCCATAGCCACCACTTCCGTTTTTCTAGTGGTTTATTGGAGATGAGTCTCATGGAGTTTCCTGCCTGGGCTGGCTTTGAACCATGATCCTCAGATCTTAGTCTCCTGAGTAGCTAGGATTATAGGCATGAACCACTAGCACCCAGCTAGATCATGGTTTGAAGCCAATCCAGGCAGAAGTCCATAAGACTTATCTGTGTGGCTCAACTGGTAGAGCAGCCAGCCTTGAGTGGAAAAAGCCAAGCAAAGGCACCAGGCCCTGAGTCCAAGCCTCAGTACCAGCACACAAAAAATTCCAGTTACTACAAAGAAAATGCAAAGAATATTGCAAAAGGGAACATTAGTGCAAATGCACAAAAACTGGATTGCTTGAAGGTCACAGGTAAACATTTGAAGGTATATGGGTTACTCTGCCTACGAGATACTAGGGAAGGTCTGGGAATGTGACTTAGTGGTAGAGTGCTTGCCTAGCAAACCTGGGTTCTATTCCTCAGTACCACATAAACAGCCAGAAGTGGTTCTGTGGCTCAAGTGGTGGAGCACTAGCATCGAGCAGAGAGAGGCTCAGTGACAGAGCCCAAGCCTTGAGTTCAAGCCTCAGGACTGGCAAAAAACAAAGATACTAGGGAAGAAGAGGACTTGTGATGGGACAGTTTGGAGGGTGTTTCTGCCTTCATTTTTATAACAAGCTGATATCCAGAAACCTGGGAATGGGGAGGTGTGAGGCACAGGACACTGGAGCTACGAGCAGTTTTCCTGCGTTCAAATCTCAAACCTCTGACCTAGTGTCCTCTTAGGAAGAAAGAAAGAAATTTTCAGGCAAAAGCAAGCGGCGCAGGAGTGTGGCGTGCGAGGGGCTGCGCGGATGCAGGCGCTGGCACGGGGTGGGACGGCGGGCTCCTGGTGAGGTGCTCTGTAAGTGCTGGGGCTGCAGGCGTGCACCACGACGCCCGGCCTGAGCGGCCTAACGCTCCTCCAGGATGAAGATCGGGGCTGCTGTGTCTTCACTGAGCAAATGCTTATGAATGCCTACAGCAATGGCCCTTGTAAACCCTGCTGCTGCCACGGTGGGCCTGCAGTGGGGGGGATGGAGGGGGGGAGGCGACAAGACCCCCCAGGACCCGCCTCCCGCGCTGTCCCCAGACCGAACCGTCCGTGGTGAGTCCGGAGGACTAACGGTCTGGGCAGAGGCGACTTCCGGTTCCTTGCACCTCCCCCCCCCCCTCATTCTCCGCCCAGAGAGCGATTGGAAGGGCGCGGCGAGGGCGGGGACGTGTGTATGACGTCACGTCCGGCTCACGGCGGAACTGGCCTCCCTTTGCTTCCGCGGCGGGGCCGGAAGTTGAAGCGGCTGTGGCGGCGGCCCAAAGCGGAGGGAAGGAGGGAGGCAGGAAGCCGGAGAGCCCGAGCCGGGGTCGCAGCGGCGCGGTGAGAGTCGGAGCTCCCTCCCGGCCACCGTCGTCAGCGCGGGGTCGCGGGGTTCGACGGGAGTTAGCGGGGCCTGCGGCCTGGGCGGTGGGACGCTGGGGGTCCCGGCGCCGATGTGAGGGGAGGCCGGGGTGGGGGGCGCCGGGTCGGCCCCACAGTCCAGTCGCCCCCCCCCCGCCCCGTGCGTACACTCTGACCCGCGAGCTCGTCTTCGCCTTCCCCAGGAGACCCCTGTGCGGCGCGGAGGGGGCGGCGGCCCCGGCTCTGACCCGCGCCGGGGGGAGAGCGGCGGGCCATGGCGGAGATCAGCGACCTGGACCGGCAGATCGAGCAGCTGCGGCGCTGCGAGCTCATCAAGGAGAGCGAAGTCAAGGCCCTCTGTGCTAAGGCCAGGTGAGCCGGGCGGGCTCGGGGCTCGGGGCTGGGGGGGGCCGGTGCGGGGACCAGCCCAGCGGAGGACTTGGGGGTTTGTCCCATTCTGGAAGCGTCCCCCCTCCCCCCGAGAAGCCAGGTTTAGGACCGCCAGCCTCGAGGGACAGTTTTATGTGCCGGAGAAAAGCAAACAAGGATAATAACACTTGGAAAAGTATTAGCTGGTGCGTTGCCAGTGGAGTAAAAGTTGTAGGAAGTTTTAAGAAAGTCAAGGAGGGTCCCAGCCTCTATCTGTCGACGCCAACGGGGAAGACTTCTTTGGAGCAGCCTGGAAGAATAAGGTGCTACATGAGCTAGGGTCGGCAAGAATAAACGCCACAGGCTAGAATGTCACAGACCTCGTGGGTTATAAAATTCTCTTTCTGCCATCAGCATCGCTTAAAGAGAGGTAGGTGGTTTGTCCCCATTTCAGAAGTGAAGACTCATTGTTCAGTTACTTCAAAGTGAAGCTAGTTTTTTGGGTCTTGACCTTTTCTCAGTCCCTGCTGCACCAAGATGGACTTGGATTACTGTTTTATTTTGATGTGAGAGAGCATAAGAAATTAGTAGCAAATAAGGCACAAGTAGTAGAATTAAGCTTGATGTAGAGAAAGGCCTGACTCAAGAGTTTAATGGGAATTAGCAGGAAGTAACGGTGAAGGGTCCAGGTTTAAGAATAAGAGGGCCTTCAGTTTGGGTCGTCTCTGCCTCCTGTTGTGGTGATAGTGAGGTGTGTTGGACTTTATAGGTAAAGAAGAGGCCATTGTGTAAGGTAGTTGTAAAGATTCGTTCAGTGGGTTGTGCTTGAGGTGAATTTAGCAGTGTTTGGTAGCATCAGTGCTGACAGTGAGCCGGTGTAGTTGACTATGTGCAAAGACGATGGTATATAAAGAGATGAAGCAATCAGAAACTGCTAAGAGAAGGTGGGCCTAGAAGGCTGGAGATAATCTGCTGGCTGACGGGGATACAACTGAGGAAGGGTCTTCCCAGCATGGCAGAGTGGGAGTGGAAGCCTGAGACTTGGGCAATAGTTGTAGAGACAAATGACCTGTCCCTTCTAGAGAACTATAGTGGCTTCTACTAGGCTGGTGAGCTGTAAGAGAAGAGGTAGCGAACGAGTAGCCATGCCCCATACAAGTTTTCTCCACTGCCACCCCTAGTCCTATGAGATTGGAATCATTTTGCTGTGTTGAGCTTTAGAGACTTAGGGACTTGACCCAGGTCATCCTGTGAGGAAGTAGCTGAGCTGGGTTCTGAATCTGTCCTGAGGCTCTTTGTTTGACTCTGCCCCTCACAGACACTCTGAAGCCAGTCAGGGCTGAATTTGATTAACAAGCTATGTCCCTTTAAAAATACCAGACTGATGGGGCTGGGAAGGTGGCTCAGTGGTAGAGTGCTTGCCTTGCATGCCTGAGGCTCTGGGTTCGATTCCTCAGCACCACATAAGCAAAAAGAAAAAGGCCGGAAGTGGTGCTGTGGCTCAAGTGGTAGTGCGCTAGCGTTGAGCTGAAGAGCTGAGGAACAGCGCCCAGACCCAGAGTTCAGGCCCCACGACTGGACCCAAAAAAAAAAAAAAAAATACTGGACTGAGGCAGTGCGCAGTGGATCACATCTATAATTCCAGCTACCCAGAAGGTAGAGATGCAGAGGATCGTGGTTCTATGCCAGCCCCGGCAAAAAAAAAAGTAAGGACCTCCATGTCAGTCAGTAAACCAGGTGTGGTGGTGAATGCCTGTCATCACAGCTACTGGGGAGACTATATGTAGGAGCATCATGGTCTGAAGCTGTCCCAGGCAAACACGTGAGACCCCACCTGAAAAGTAACTAAGCTAAAAAAGGGCTGAGGGAAGGCCTCAAAAGTTAGAGCGCCTGCCCAGCAAGCGCAAGGCTCTGAGTTTAAACCCCAGTATCACAAAGAAAGCTGGGGGGGGGGGGGGGGGGAGAGGGCTGGGACAGGCAAGAGTAAGCAACTAGCTGGGCTCTTCTGTTTTGAAAGGCAGGAAAAATCACCCTGACCAGACCAGCTTGTGGGAAGTTTTCGTTTTCCTCACTCCTTTAGCACTAATTTGTATTTTTAGGAACTTACACTGATTGCTGACTTGTATTGTTCTTCCCCCCTTCTTCGCCTAAGTCTAATCTTCCTCTCCCTCACTGGCTTGTGCCAATGTGGTGGAGATGCTGGGCAATGCTTGCATAGCATCTTGGAGTTGTAGATTTTGATAGGAGTGCAAGAAACAAGGAGCTACGAAGGGACTGGGCAGAGGGAGTCCTGCCCTGGGGAGAAGTGACTAAACTGAGACCTGAGTTGGCCACTGTTTTCCCAGTCTCAGTCTGAAAGGAGAACAACTCCAGCACTTAGCCATGGCCTGTTGGGGACCCAGCAGAAGCTCTGACTGAAGCTGGCACTGGTGGCACATACCTGTAATTGTAGGTACTCAGGAGGCTGAGATCCGAGGGGGAAGGTCTTTAGCTTGACAAATACAAGAGATTCTTAATCTCCAATTAACTAGCAAAAAAGCTGGAGCTTGGAACTGAGGCTTGAGTGGTAGAGCTCCAGTTGTGAGCAAAAAAAGCCAAGTAAGAGCCCAAGACCCTCTGTCCCCCCGAGAAAAGCCCAGAGTAGGGGCTGGGAAGTTGGCTCAGTGGTAGAGCGCTTGCCTTGCATGCCTGAGGCCCTGGGTTCGATTCCTCAGCACCACATAAGCAAAAAGAAAAAAGCCGGAAGTGGCACTGTGGCTCAAGTAGTAGAGCGCTAGCCTTGAGCTGAAGAGCTGAGGGCCAGAGTTCAGGCCCCACGACCAGACTCCCCAAAAAAAAAGATAAAAGAAAAGCCCAGAGTATACATAGATTACATCAAACCCTGTGGACCACAAGGCCTCCAGTGTCTGAGCTGAAATTGCTCCTATTTAAAATTATTAAGGGGCTGGGAATGGGGCTTAGTGGTAGAGTGCTTGCCTAGCCTGTATGAAGCCCTCAGTTCGATTCCTCAGTACCACATACACAGAAAAAAGCCAAAGTGGTGCTATGGCTCAAGTAGTAGAGTGCTAGCTTTGAGCAAAAAGAAACTCAGGGACCATGCTCAAGCCCTGAGTTCAAGCCCCAGGACTAGAAAAAAATAAACACAATGAGCTTTTGAATCTTGTCTTCAGTTTGAATCTTAGCTTTGCCACCATTAGCAGTATGGCCCTGCTAGTCACTTGACCTGTGAGTTTCTGAAATCATGAGGCTCAAATGAGATTCTGTGTATCCAGGTATAGGCCAGCACATGGGCGGGCCCTTCTTGACAGGTGTGTTAGTTGAAGTAAAAGCACTGCAAGGGACAGAGCCAAGATTGGAGTCTAAGCTGCCTTCTCAGACCATGCTGGGCCCTTCCTTGGACTGAGTGGGTTTGCATAGAAGGCCCTACGTGTGACCTTACGGGGTTTCAGGTTTTGAGTCGGTCTGCAGAAGAGTGTCAGGAAACTGGGCTCTCAGATTCTCATTTAGCTACTCCCCAGCTTTGTGGACTGGCAACTTTTCTTCAAACTGATTTCTGTACATCTGATGGGAGTGACAAGAGCCTCTCCAAACTGGACATTGGTGGCCCACACTTAAAATCTTAGCTATGGTCTTGGGTTCGATTCCTCAGCACCACAGAAGCAGAAAAAGCCGGAAGTGGCACTGTGGCTCAAGTGGTAGAGTTCTAGCCCTTGAGCTGAAGAGTTGAGGGACAGCACCCAGGCCCAGCGTTCAGGCCCCACGACCAATGAAAAAGACCAAAAAAGCAAAACAACAACAAAATAAAATCCTAGCTACTCAGGAGGCTGAGCCTGGGCAGGAAAATCCCCAATAAACCACCAAAAAGAGGAGCTGTGGCTCAAGAGGTAGAATGGTAGCCTTGAGCAGAAAGGGCTTAGGAACAGCGCCCAGGCCATAAGTTCAACCCCCAGGATCAACACTTAAAAACAAACAAAAAACCATCAGGAAGGTCACTGTGAGCAATTGATATGGAATGACATGCCCCACCAGACTCTATGTGGGGGTGGGAGAGCCCATGTGCTGTGTGGCATCTCAGACCACTGCCAGAACCTCTTCTTTTTCCCAGGGAGCTGAGGCACACTACCTTTGTTGAGGGACAGCTGAACTGCTGTTTGCTGAGCTCAAGGACTTACGGCCTAGTGGGAAGAGATTGGCCTCCCCCAGCAGAGTAGCTGGATGATAAATGAGACCCGGCAGCCTGTATCCTGAAGCCAAAGCAGCAGTCTAATAGACACCCATATCTTCCCTGCCCTGGGACTTACTGAGGCCCTGCATCTGAACACGGTTGCTCAGTGGTGTGTGTCCACGCACAGGTCTCCTACTGTCCTGGCACAGTGTGTGGGCTCCCACATTCACCCATGTGCTTATCATTGGACACAACTTGGCCTCTTTTTTTTTTGGGGGGGGGGGGGGGTCCAGTCGTGGGGCCTGAACTCTAGGTCTGGGCGCTGTCCCTCAGCTCTTCAGCTCAAGACTAGCGCTGTACCTCTTGAGCCACAGTGCCACTTCCAGATTTTTTCTTCTTGCTTATGTGGTGCACCTCTTGAGCCACAGTGCCACTTCCAGATTTTTTCTTTTTGCTTATGTGGTGCTGAGGAATCGAACCCAGGGCCTCAGGCATGCAAGGCAAGCGCTCTACCACTGAGCCACCTTCCCAGCCCCATTGGACACAACTTGGAAATGCAGTGCTATTCATATTGGCCATCTTGTAACTGACAGTGATTTTTGTCTGTGTCCCGTATCATAAGGGGAATCTGGAAGTCCTCCCTGCCTCTAAACAGGAGCTGGCAACCTAGGAGCAGGCATCTCTTTGAAGGTGAATGCACTCCAGCCCTTGTGTTTGGACAGTCTGCTCAGTGGTTGGTTGGTAGAGAGTGATGGCAGATGGCAGTCAAGGAACAGTCAGGGAATGCTTGAAGGGAACAGGGGCTCTGTTGTGGAGGTGAGCAGCTGGGGTCAAAGCTGGAAGCCTGTCTGGAAGACCTTGAACTGAGGCCAGGGTGCAGTGGAAGGGCGTGGAGGGCTGCAGTCAGCAGATCCTAGGGAAATCAGCCACTTCATTCCTGTTCCCTGGAAGTTTAGGGACCACTTCATGTTCTCCCCCCTGCCAAAAAAGTCAGGAATTGGGCTGGGCCAGCTGTAGTGACCCTGGTCTTCTATTTCCAGAGAGATCTTGGTAGAGGAGAGCAACGTGCAGAGGGTAGACTCGCCGGTCACAGTGAGTATGCTGCCCCTGCTTGGCCTCTTAGGCACGCTTAGTGGCTCCACAAGGCCACTTCTCATTACTGAGAACCCAGGAAGCCCTGTGTCGTGTCCTAACCCCTTCCTGCCATCTTCCCTCCCATCGGAGATCAAGGGTTAAAGCCAACCTGGTCAGACAAAGAGACTCAACTCCACTTACCAAAAAGCCAGAGGTGTGGCTCAAGTGATAGAGCACCAGCTTTGAGTAGAAAAAGCTGAGCACAAGACCTGGGAATAAGGCCTCAGTTCTAGTTCCAGTACTGGCTGAGGATGTAGCTCATTGGCAAGCATTTGCCTAATGTATATAAGGCCCAGGGTTCCATCTTGCATATCACAAAAAAGAAGAGAGGTAATGATGAACTGTTCACCTGGCTCAAGTGGTAGAGTACCTAACCAATAAGTAAAAGGCCTGGAATTCAAACTAGTAACGGCCAAAACAAAAAAACAAAACTGGACACTGGTGTCTCACACCTGTAGTGCTAGCTACTAAAGAGGCTGAGATTAAGATTGACGTTCCAGGCCAGCCCAGTCAAATTAAAGTTTGCAGGAGCCTAACTCAACACAGAAGTCTTAAGTGTGGTGGTGTGCACATGCCATTCCCTGACCTCAGGCTCTCATGGAAAAATGAGACGCGAGTTCAGAAATAATCAGAGTGAAAAAGGCCGAGCCATAACTCAGGTAGTATAGCTCCTGCCTAATCAAGCACAAAACGCGCCCTGAGAACAAATTCCAGTACTACCAGAAAAGAAGTAGGAATTTTATTAGGAGGAAGCTTTGTTGGGGGCAGAAGGACTCTTAACTTGGTGAGTGGTTCTAGTCACATGTCTCTGTGGGCTTGTCAGTAACTTTATGCTGGGGATTTGAGGGGAGTTGAGAGGGGCCAAGTTGTCAGAGCTGTGGGTCTCTCTGGAAACTTAATACTGCTCTTGCTCCGAGCAGTTAACACTCGCTGTGGGGGGACATGGGGCGGGGGGATGGTAGTTTGGGACCTGAGACAAGTGGTGCAAGTGTTTACGTTCTCAAGTTTCTTCTGTTAGACCCTGGGGACAAAAGGACTGTCCCTTTGTTCACTCTGAGTGTCAGACTTTCTTCCTTTGCAGGTGTGTGGCGACATCCACGGGCAGTTCTATGACCTGAAGGAGCTGTTTAGAGTGAGTGGGGAGCAGCTGGGAACGGGCTCTGGGGCGGCCGGGGGTCAGGCCCCACGGGCTGAGCGGAACTCCTACTTTGCTGTATGCAGGGGTCAGAAGTCGATGGGCCTTGGGCAAAAGATTGGCCTGGACTGGATGAGACCTGGTCGTTGTGTTGGGAGGGTTGGGGTGGGGGGATGGGGGGTAGATGGTTCAGGTCCAGACAAAACCAACTCCCTCTGTCTAGGTGGGTGGCGATGTCCCTGAGACCAACTACCTCTTCATGGGGGACTTTGTGGACCGTGGTTTCTACAGTGTCGAAACTTTCCTCCTGCTGCTGGCACTCAAGGTGGGAACGAGTGGCCGCCTCAGTGCCCTGCTTCCTCCCAGCCCTGTCCCTGTCTGTCCACTTGCCACGCCCGCAGCGGGGCAGTCCAAGAGGCCTTGACCTCTAATAAGACCATCCAACCGGCCTTGGGGGATGACACCAGCCGGGCACAGGGCCTGGGTGGGAACAGAGGCTCTGTGGTCGGGAGGTGGCCGCTGGGCCACAGGATCCATCGGTGCGAGGTGATTGGGCCTCAGGTGTGTAGACTTGGCTTGGGATCTGAAGTTTGAAAGACAAGCCACTGTGTTTGTAGCTGGGGGGCTTGGGTGTCCATCCTGTGGGGGGGGGGGATGCAGCACAATTTAGGTAAGAGATGGCACAAGTGTGGGCCAGGACGGTGGTGGTGACCGCGAAGATGACGGACGTGTGGACTTAGGAGCCAGGTGGAGGGCCGGGCTGCAGCCAGCGCTGGTGTTGCTGTTCCGCCGCTGCTAGGTTCGTTATCCTGACCGCATCACCCTCATCCGAGGCAACCACGAGAGCCGCCAGATCACGCAGGTCTATGGTTTCTACGACGAGTGTCTGCGCAAGTACGGCTCGGTGACCGTGTGGCGCTACTGCACTGAGATCTTCGACTACCTCAGCCTGTCGGCCATCATCGATGGCAAGGTAGGCTGGCTCCTTGGGATGGGAGAGCGAGGGTGCTCTTGGCCCACACCTCCCTTCCCTCTGGTATTTGTCTCCCTTCTAGATCTTCTGTGTGCATGGGGGCCTTTCCCCCTCCATCCAGACCCTGGACCAGATCCGGACAATTGACCGAAAACAAGAGGTACCCCATGACGGGCCCATGTGTGACCTCCTGTGGTCCGACCCTGAAGGTGAGGCTGGGCAGGTGGGTGCCCTTGGCCAGGCAGACTAAAGCAAGTGCCTGAAAGGCCAGTTAGACTGGGGAGGAACGGGACAAAGCAAAGCCACACTTGCTGCATCCTCCCCCTGCCTGGCTGGACCTGTAGAGAACCAACCGGCAGCGTGGGCGAGTGCGGGGACCGAGCGGCAGAAGCATGTGTACTGAGGTCGGGGGCTGGCAGGGCCGGAGTCCCTGGCTCCCTCAGTGGGAAGGGTCTTCAGAACCTGATAGCACTAGCTTCAGAGGCCAGGCCCCCAAAAGGGTCACTCCCTGAAGACCCCCTCATTGTGTAGGATTCCCTGCCAGCAGGGGACAGAGCTGAGATTTAAAATCAGCTCCACTCCATCTTGCCACTCCAAGATGGCCTTAGCATGGCCGCTGTTTGGCTGGGTCCCTCCTGGCCTACGCCTGCCATTCCCAGCCTGGCCTTTGTGAGCCTTCCTGATGGGAGGAACAAGGTGGTGTGTGTCCCTGTGAGCAGGCAGTCCCCACCCCCGGGCCTTCTGGGTAGAGCTCACCTGCCTTGCCATTTGCCATCCACTCTCCAGAACCCCGTAGAGCCTCTGGTCGATAGAACAGGGTGGTCCCCTCCGGGGCAGCGGGTGAGCAGAGATCTTGAGCCCCGCCCCCCTCCCCCCATCCTTGCCTTGCACCTCAGATACCACAGGCTGGGGTGTGAGCCCCCGGGGGGCCGGCTACCTGTTTGGCAGTGATGTGGTGGCCCAGTTCAACGCAGCCAACGACATTGACATGATCTGCCGTGCCCACCAACTGGTGATGGAAGGTTACAAGTGGCACTTCAACGAGACCGTGCTCACTGTGTGGTCCGCACCCAACTACTGCTACCGGTGAGCTGGCGGAGCCACGTGATCAGGGCGGGCGTAGGGAAGGGGATCTAAGGCGGCCCCTAACCGTTGCCCCTGTGTCCAGCTGTGGGAACGTGGCAGCCATCTTGGAGCTGGATGAACATCTCCAGAAAGATTTCATCATCTTTGAGGCCGCTCCCCAGGAGACACGGGGCATCCCTTCCAAGAAGCCCGTGGCTGACTACTTCCTGTGACCCCTCGGCTTGCTTCTCAGCCTCTCTGGCCCTTGGACCACTGTGACTGCCCTCTCCTCAGTTGGAGGCTGGGCGTGGAGGGGCTCCCAGCTCTGCTCTCCCCAGGGTGAGGACTTGATCGGGAGAGATTGGAGCCTCGGCCCCAGGCTCCCTTCTCCTTTCTCCCCACTCAAACCATGAAGTTTTCAGTCTTTTTTTTTTTTTTCTTTTTTTTTTGTTTGTTTTTAGATAAAAGTTTTGAGAAAAAAAGAAGAAAAAAAAATTCTAATAAAAGAAGAAAAATAAATGGTTTGGGGGTTTGTGTCAGGCTTGCGTAGGGAGCGGAGGAGCCGGCCTGGGACATGGGGTACGTGTTTCAGTCCAGACTGCTAGGAAGTCTGGGTGCTCACCCAGAGCCTTCGTGTCCCCGCCCAGCAAAATCGCTCCCAGAGGGGCCTACCCAGTGCCAGAGAGCCACGGGAGACAACCCGCATCCGGAGACCTCTCCACCCCTATTTTTCTGAAGAGAAAACCCGTCAGAACAGATTGATTTCTGTGCGTAAAGCTAGACATGTGGAGAGTGACCATCCCAGGCCTGGCTTGGGTCTGCGACAGTCTTGACTCTACGTGGCCCCAGCGAGTACCAGCACCACGAGCCCCATGGGTCCTGAGCACTGATGTCTTTCGAGTTTTATTAACAAAAATTACTCTGCTCCTGAGAACAAATTGGTGGCGGCTTGCCCCTGGCCGGGGAGGGGGGGGGCTGCTGTCCCATTTGGCCAGGCCAGGCTCCATTCACACCAAGGCGAGAGCAGGGAAGGGGAAGCTGGCCCCAGCTGGATTCCAGCAGCCTCTCCTGGGCTTTGAAGCCAGAGGGGGTGGGAGTGAAGTCAAGGTGTGAAGTTGGGGGGGGAAGGCAGCCATTTGGCAGAGGGGGAGGAGGGCAGAAAGTTGAGGGGGGCTACTGGTTGGGGGAAGGGAAGCAGCGGAGGTAGTTGGGGAAGATGCCACAGGGCTCTGCAGTGTCTCAGTACATTGGTTTAGAGCCCACATCCAGGAACCCTGAAGGTCCTGGGTAGGGGATGGGGAACGGCCCCCCTTGGAGGAAGTGCGGGGTAAAGGGTGCTGCGGGTGGAGTTGCCGCGAACCCTGATCCCCCCGGCCCCGGCTGCAGCTCCAGAAATGCAGCTGAGTAGGGGGCTGGGCGCCCGGATTCCACAGCCTCAGGGAAGCTGGGGTTCCTGAAGTAGAGAGAGGTGTCAGAACGGGGGGGGGGGGGGGGGGGGAGACGCCCGCCCTGCCCCGAGCAGCCCACCCCTGGGCCCTCACCTGGCCGGTAGGTGGCTGGGGGCCCCGTGGAAAGCTGCCGGGTGGAGGACGTAGGCCTCAGCACTGGGACCTCCACAGGGAGGCGCCGGGGCAGGAGCAGCTTCTCCGGGAGCTGGGACCTGCTCCGCGTCCGACTCCTGAATGTCCCCGCCCAGTGTGGAGTCACAGGGACCCCCTGGTGTATCTGGGGGAGACAAAAGGGATACACTGGGCCAAGGAGGATCGTGGTGGCAGGCCTCCCGGCACTCAGGACAGCACTCACCTCCATTCCCGTAGGCCTCTGTGGCTGCTGGCTCTGTGCCCCGAAGTCTCCTCTTCACACGGGCGTCTCGCTCCCTGGGGAACAGTGATAGTGATGATGATGATGGTGATGATGATGGCACTAATAGTACTTACCAGGTGCCAAGCATGTCACCCTCCTGGGGTCCCTGTCAGTTACGTGTCATTTATTGTGCCCATTTTACAGATGAAGAAACTAAAGACCAGAGAATTCCCATGACAAGGAAGCACAGAGCTAAGATTTAGGGCCCACTTGGAACTTTGCAGTGCTGTCCCTCTCCATGGAAACTGGGCAGTGGTGACACGGCCACTAGCACACCCAGCCTGATACTTGCGCTTTCCTCATCCCAGCCCCCCAGCAGCAACCTTTCTGGAACTTTCCATCACCTGTGCAGTTGCCCCACCCGTCCTCCTCAGCATAACTTCCAGCATATGCCACTTCCAACATCACTTCCTCCAGGGTGACCTGGCCTCCTTCCTGATGTTTCTTACAGTCCCACATTTTATAAGCACCCCAAGGGCAGGGGGCCGGACTCCGATGCCCAGTCCTTAGTAGGCCCTTACAGTCTAACCTAAACTCCTTTCCCATCACCATGTGACTTGCCACCTCATGCCACCACACCCAGCATTGCCAAGGCCAAGTCCTGCCTCAGGGCCTTGCGTGTCACCTGGGCCCACAGCCTCCCCTCCCCTTCCCATTCCCTCACGTCCTCAGAGAGGCCTTTGCAGACCTCTTAGCTAATACTCCACTCTTTCTCCCCCCCTCCCTCCCTTTCCTGTTGGGGATGGAATAGTGCATTACCACTGAGCCACACTCCAGCTCCACCCTCCTCCTCCTCCCCTGCTTTCTCTTCTCTAGGGAACTTAACATTCTAACCATTTGTTTCTCTCGTATACTTGCAATTCCATTCCATGAGGATGGTGATCTGAGCATTGACTGAATCAATGACTTAAAAAATGTTTTTACTCTTCATAATTGTTCTTGACGCCCAGCACAGGGCCTGACCACATCAGGACTAATAAATGGTGAAGAAGAGTGCAGGAATGAGCAAGGTGTGGCTCAGGTTAGTAAAGTGCTTGCCTAATAAGCCCCAAGTGCCTGAGTTCAAATCCCAGTAACCACAGGAAAAAACAAATACCCACCTCTTGCAGTTTCTGCCATTCTCCCGGAACCCTTTGGCAAAGGGATTGGCTGCAATCTTCAGTTGTGTGATCTGGGGACACACATCTGGGCTAAAGCTCCTTTGTGACCTAGGCAGAATCTCCAGACCCCCACCCCACCCCCGCCCGGCACTCACCCGTGGGTTCTGGTAGGCTGTGACAGAGATGAAAGTGGTCTCAGGGAAGCGGAAGGAGGCCACGCCCCCCCAGTGTTGGCTGCAAAGCTGGGCTGCCCGTACCAGGTGGATGCGGGGCTGATACTTGTGCATGGAATGCAAGATCAGCTGGAAGGGGAGATGCGGGTGACTCACTATTCTCAGCCTTAGCCTTTGTCCCAACATCACCCCCCCCACCCCTATTCTGGGGTCCCAGTCTGAGCCTCACATGGCCATGGGGGTCCAGTGTGCTGTTGGTGAGTTTGACCCGATGGAAGGACACCGGCTGCCGCATCCAGTGGGCCCCCGTGGCAGGGGAGTCGGGGTGAATGTACACACGATCCGGCAGCCGGGGCTCAGCCTTGCCGCTAGGCTCCCATCGCCGGCCCTGCCAGCGGTATCGAGCCCCGTCCACTGGAACCACATCCAGAAGGAATAGGTAGCGAGCCTCTGGGTCCAGGCCTGTGACTGACACTCGGCAAGCTGGAAACATGCGCCTGGCACCCGGGAAGAGGGGAAGAAGCCTGGAGCTACCCACTGCCAGAGGCAAGGCTGTTACCAGCAGGCGGCTCCAAATGAGCACTAGAGTTCTGCTACACAAAGTTCAAGGGAAGTAGAATTTTACCCCAGAGGGAGTTGGGCGCTGGTGGCTCATGCCTGTCATCCTAACTACTCAGGAGGCTGATGTGAAGATCACAGTTTGAAACCAGTCTGGGTAGGAAAGTCCATGAGACTCTTACCAAATGGCAGAGCACTAGCCTTTAAACACAAAAGCAGCTCAAGGACAGTGCCCAGGCCCTGAGTTCAAGTTCCAAGAACATCACTAGCCCCACATCCCCAAACCAAAAATACCAAGAGTCTAGGAAGGTAGCTCAGGCTTGATGGGGAAATAGGACAGATGGGTCAGGGGATCCTAAGCAAAGCCCACAGTCTTGACCCCAGCTCCTCTTGCAGAAGAGGTGCTATCTTGTCTTCCTAAAACCTTGCCAAGAAGCCTCCTACTTTCCACTCTGATCCCTTCACTTGGTCTCCACAACTGTTAGGCAAAATTGCTTAGGGAAAAAAAAAAAGTCAGCCCTAAACCATAGCGCAGGCCCTTAGATAGCTTGCCACCAGCCACACGCTGCTTCCTTGTCTCTAGGGTATGCCTGGATCTTGTCACATGCTGCCTCATACTTAAGTCACACACGCTTCTTGCTCCTGATCCTGGACAGATTTTCCGATGCTAGTCACTCGGCTGACCTTTGACCTCAGTCAGTCTGAATCTGATTCCAGCCACACACACTGATCACTGCCTGATCTAGGCCACACACTAACCTATAACATAGCCAGACCTTCTGCTACAGATCCAAAGTGGTTCTCAGTAGATTGGCTTCTAAACCCAGTCAGAGACCTCACAGACTGACAGTTGGCCCTTGCCACAGAATGATTCCCGATGCCATCCAGTGTCATCCTTGTCTAGGGCATCATCAGATTCAAAAGAGCTGCAACTCCAAGGAAATCCCCAAACACGGCCCCAGAGCCCCCAAGAACCTTGCCTTTCATGAGACCCAGCTCAAACTGCCTTGGCCATCCCTCACCTGCCGGCCTTGGTGATAATCATCTCTGTCCCCACAGCGCTGAATTCTTTCCACAGCTCCTGATTCTCCAGGCTCAGGCTGACCCCGGGGAGGGAGTGGAGGGCCTCTGGGGCTGGTGGGGCTGGCTCAGCACCCAGGGCTGGGGGCAGAAGGGGCAGAGGTGGGGGTGCAGCCAGGGTGCGTGGAGCAGCCTCAATCCCAGAAAGGAAGCAATCCATCTTGGGGGGGTCCAGATCTGGAGATGTTGGAAGAAGAAGAAATCAGCAGCGGGAAGCACAGCCCCAATCCTCTACCCAGAAAGGGGGGTCTCACTTCTCACCTGGGTAGCGATAGCCCTCTGCCAGGGCAGGTCCAAAACTGGAATCTGTCCCTGGCTGGGGAGGCCCCAGGCGGTAGCCTGTCCCCAAGGAGGGGTATAACTCTCGTGGATGGTACATGTTGTAGTCCCTTCTAGCCTCAGGGCACGTTGCTAGAGTCCCAGGGTGCTGAGAGGTGCCCCCTTTATAGCTCACAGCTCAGCCCCTTCCAGACCCGAGATCACAGCCCCTCCCCTCTTTGGGGCCCTGGAGGTGGGCTGGAGTGGAGACCCCTGGGGGCCTTGAAGGGGTCCAAGAAGGGGCCGGATACCTGGGTACCCTCCCCTCTCCTCTCCCCCCCCCACCTCCCCGTGTGGCTTCATTAGCCCCGACCCCCTGCCCCCTCATTACATAATTAACTCCTCGGTCTGATTGATCCCCAGGGCTTGGTCAGGGACGCAGTTTGGCCCTTCCGGCCAGCTGGTCCGGGTTCCCACGGCAGGAGCCTCGGCTAGCAATAAGCCTGAGGCGGGGCCTGGACCCTGAAACTGAAGCTGAGGCAGTCCTTGAAGACCCCGGAATTTTTGCCAGGTGACTCCCTATCACCACCCACAACACATTTCACTTGGACTGGCCTAGGAGGGGAGGAGGAGGAGTACAGGGTCGGAAAGTCACGGCCTGAGCTAATTACATGGGAGCACTGGGAAACATCAAGAAATCGGTCGCAAAAGACAGAACCCCGAGGTCCTCCTTGCTTTCCATTCCATAAACCCCCCACCCTCCGTCACGTCTCAAAAAGTTGAGGAATGAGCACAGCTCAAAAGTTCCTGACGTCTCACGCCTCAGAGTTGCTTAGAGGATCCAAGGGAACTACACTTCCCAGCAGGCCTCGCGCCAAAAGCGCGTAAGAAGGCCGGGAGCAGTTCGCGCTAGGATGACTGGGAGTTGTAGTTCGAAGAAGAGGTTCGGTTGAAATCGAGGCACGCCGGCCTGCTGATCGGGAACAGCCCCTAGGCGGCAGCCAAACACTAAAGCCAAAAAAAGCACAGACCAACAGCCGAGGTCAAGGCCTAGAGGGTCATTGTGGGCTTTGTGATCTCCACTGGCACTGGAAATGCACCAACTTGAGCTTAGGCTCAGAACAGGTCTATAGCGCAGGAGTCTAAATCCGAGTCTCCCCGTTCCCCACCCCACCCCCCTTCCTGGATTCCACGTGAGCCTGGGGCTGGTCTGCACTTCATTGTTTTATTATGTACAAACGCTACAGAACGAGGGGAACAGACACGCATGGGCTAAGGGGCCGATGGGAGTAGAAGGTCACAGGGCAGATAGTGCACTGGGGCCAAGACAGCAGCACACAGGCCATAACTATGGGGCAGGCGGGACAGGAAGGAAGGGGTTAAAAAAACAAAACAAAACGAGATCCAAGCCAGCCAGATCACAGGAAGGAAGGGGGGGGGGTTGTCATCCCCCTTCTGATTTCCCCCTCCCCCCCAAAGTCACAGTGCATGCAATAAAATATATGTACAGGAGCTGGATCCTTCCTGCCCTGCAGGAGCCCCGAGTGTCCAGAGCTCCCTTCTGCTGGAGGGAATCCAGTGGCGCCCCCTGGCGGCCAGGCCAGGCTGGCGCCACATGCGTCAGGAGCAGGGGTCAGTCCCAGCCGTTGTCTTTGATCATGTGGTTGAGTTCAATGATGTACTTCCCCTCTTTGTACTTCTGGCTGCTCTCAAAGGCCTGCTCCTGGAAAGGAGGGGAGGAGCCAGTCATCTCCCCGGCAAATGCTTTACCACCAGCCATACGAGTTGGGGAGTATGACTGGACCCATTTTACTCAGGAGGAAACTGGCCCCGGGGAAGCCAAGCAACCTGCCTACGGACATAGCTGGTAAATGGTAGGGCTGTTTCTCACTACCAGGGTGCAGTCAGAATTCTGAATCACAGCTACTTTTGGAGTACTAACAGCAGCTCCAATGGAGGACCTAGAAGAGCTCATAGGGTTGCAACTAGTTGGTGGCCCTGCGAGCCATTTCAACCTACTTGTGGTTGAAACAGCAGAGTTTAATATAAATAACTTTAGGTGGCTGAGCACTTGTATAGCAGGTACAAGGTCCTGGGATAGATCCCAGCACGTCAGACAGAAACAAAAGAAAACAACTAAATATTAAACAATCCTCATTTCTAGGTACGTGCTCACTTCCGTTTGCTAGTCTGCTTTCTTACCAGATACTATGATTCCTCTTTGACAAATCCAGTGTTTACTTGACTTTGCAAAGGTTAAGCATCTTTTGTTTTTGTGTGTGTGCCAGCATTGGGCTTAAACTCCGGGCTTGGACACTGTCCCCTGGCTTTTGCCACTCAAAGTTGGTGCTGTACCACTTTGAGCTATCCCACGACTTCTGGCTTTTCTAGTAGTTAACTAGAGATCTGTCTCACAGACTTTCCTCATCTGGGCTGGTTACCAACCCTTGGTCCTTAGTTCTCAGCTTCCTGAAGAGGTAGGTTTACAAGTGGGAGCTACTAGTGTCCAACTAAGATGAAAAGTTTTTAATCTCTGGATCTGGCCATCTCATTCTTTTACAGAGATTCTCAGAGAACCCAAGACACCTATCCAGAGACACAGAGCAAATCTGTGGCAGGGCAAGAGGTAAACTCAAGTCAGGTATCTCAGCCTGGGACATCCACCCCACGAAAATACTCAGAGCGAGGCCTCCCCCAATCCTTTCAAGATTCCCAAGAGCATCTCTAATCTGATCTCCAGAAAGGTGTGGGGTGCCTCCTGGCCGCATTATCTTCCAATGCCAGATAAGGAAATGAGACTCAGTGTATCGAAATCAGATCCTCCACCTCAGCTGAAGTAGGGAGAGGGTGGAAAAGGAGTCTAACTTCCATATTGCCAAAGGGGTCCAGGCAACTTCTCTGATTCTCTATGAATAACAGTATGAATGGTGACCCAGGGTTTGTTTTTGTTTTTAAAGTCAAAAGCCACAAACAAGCTCTGTAATTCTAGCCCCCAGGAAGCTAAAGCAGGTGGATTGTGGGATCTAAGCCAGGCAGGGCTAGATAGTAAAACTTTGTATCAAAAAACAATTATAACAATAGACAAAATAAACCAAGAACAACAAAACAAAACATCAACAAGCCAAGCAAGAGTCCGGTCCCTATCCTGTTACTAGCTGCTTGTTCTTGGGCAAGTTCCCTAATAATTCCAGGCCTCCTTCTCTTCTACAGAAAATAGATTCTACCATCAGCACTACTGTCAACAGGAGTGCTTGCAACAGTGTTGGCAAGGAACTGTGTTCAGTATGTGGTCTCTGCTTATACCTTGTCTCTAAAATAGGGGTGGAAGAAGTGAGTTAGGGAAAAAAAAATCCTAAAAGCCCTTGTAGGCTGTGAGGGAAGAGGTCATGGTCAGGAGGTGAAGACAGTTTGGTTTGTCTGCGCTGGCTCTATGCACTCTGAACGGTTACAGAGACTGTAAGGAAGAGGCGATGTGAGGTCGAATCAAAGGCCAGCCTGGGCACCCAGATCACTGACTCACATATTTCCAGCCCAAAGTGGTCTTGCAGTTTTCACAGTGGATGTCAGCGACAGCATGGAGGCCTGTCAGCAGCACCCGCTCCTCGGCTGGCCCGCAGCCCACGTTTACCCTGTGGGGACATGGGACAGTCCCAGGGAGAGTTGCACCAGCACACAGCCCTCCCCTGCCAAGCTGGCGTCCAAGCCCGTGTGTCCTTAGCCTCCAAGAAAAGGGTGATCAATGGCTTCCCGTCTGAATTCCTGAACCATGGAACTCTGGGATTCTCAGCATGATTTGGGGGGGAGGGGGAGGTCACAGGCCACAAGAGGTCAGGGGAAAGAAAGACAGCAGACTAATACTCACACAGAATTGAAGAGGTAGGCGCGCCCCTGACTGCCCTGGAAGGACTAAAGGGAGGAAAGCCAAGAGGGGATCAGGACGGCTGATGGGGAGTTGCCAAGTAGCCCTTGTGGCCCCCATTCTCGCCTGGGCTGTGGCCTGGTTACCTTGGAGATGAGGTCGTCGTGGTTGGCCAGGTGAGCGCGGCAGTGGGCGCAGCTATACCTCCGATGGCAATCATCCAAGTAGGCCTGAAACGTCTTGGGCTTTGATATCCGCACCATGGCGGGGGCCAGGGGCAATGGCCCCACGCGGGGAGCGGCCCACGGGGAGCAGAGGGAGCCCAGTGCCTGCCAGGGAGGGAGGAGAGGGCGCCATGAGGCCCCTCTGGCCACACACACACACACACACGCATGGAGGCACGCTCAGACCCGTGGGGACCGTCACACTTGGCTACTCTCCTTTCCCCAGAGCCGGCAGCCTCACCAGGGACCAGAGTCGACTCGGTTTGGCCTCCGTAAGGAGGCCTCAGGTTGCATCAGTGGGGAAACTGAGGCTAGGAGGAGCTGCAGGTGGGTCACCCACCTGCTTCGGGTTTCAGCGCGGCTGATGGGGCGGGTGAAGCTGGTTAAGAAGGGGCTGGCGAGTGGATGGGCTGTCCGTCTCCAGTTGAGGGGGGTGGGGGGGGCCTAGGCATCGCCGGTTCTTAGGACCCCATTCGTGCTGTGGGTGGGGCTATTTGGGGGGGTTCCAGGAGTTCACCTGGGGAGCGGGGTCCTCCACCTGCAGGCGGCCTCGCTGAAGGGTTAGCTAGGAAGGGGGGGAGGCTCTTACCTGGGCGCGCTGGGTCTCACCTCCGCCGAGGGAATCTTACCTGCGTCGCGGAGCCTTACCTGAGACCCCCCCCCCCCCCGAGCTCACCTGGGGGCGCGGGGCTGGGGGGGGGCGGGCGCCCGGGGAAGGGGGCTGTCCTCGCGGGCGGGCGGGCGGGCGGGGCGGGGGCCGACGCGCAGCCTCGACGGGGCGGGCCTCACCTCGCCTGGGCGCGCGGGGGTGCCCGGTCCGCGGGGTGGTGGCCTGGCCTGGGAGTGGGGGGCGCTCCTAGCGGGCGCCGTCCCCCCCGGCCCGGGTTCGCAGCCGCCTCGACTTGTTTACACCGAGACCAGCTGCTGCCGCGGCTGCGGCGGGAGGGGGAGGGGGCCGGCCTCCGGTCCCGGCGGCCGCCCGGGCCAATCGGCGTGCGGCATGCAAATGAGGGGGCGCGTCATAGGCCGGCCGGCGCAGGTCCCGTCTTTCCTCTCCTCCCTCCCTCTCCGCCCCTCGCCTCCCGACAGCCCCCACCCCAGGCTCCCGCCGGCCCGGAAATGCGGCTGCGGCGCGCTCGCTCGCACGCTGCTGCCCGGAGGGGGCCAAGGTTTGAGGGTCTTGACCCAGCGTGGGGTCCGGAGGAGGGTGGTGTCTGCACCACAGGCGTCATCGTATCTCGGTTTATCCACCCTCGGTGCCCGATCTTCTTCTAATCGGCAGCGATCCCGCAGAGCAGGTTCTCCTATTGTCTCCATTTTACCAGGGACTGAGGCCCAGTGAGGTCTAGCATCTCTCCTGTGATGGTCCAGCTCCCTTCCCTATGCCACCTGGAACAGATTCTTTACCTCTTCGGTGGGAAGAGGTGAAAAGTATCCCTTGGCTATTGGATTCTTAGGATCTAAAGTCTTGGGAGAAGCCAGTTTGCATTGAAGCCTGTCACCTCCTCCAGGCAGCCGCCTCTGAGGTCCCTTCCCTCCAAGGTGTGCAGGCCTCAGACAGAAATGTGTACTTAAACGTAATGATTGCCATTCTTTAGACCGAAGGCTGGTGTAGAGCACTCTCAATTCTTGTGCAGTGGGAATATTCGGTAATCAGGTTTCAGGCTAAATGGATGAGACCTGGGAGTGGAAATGATATGGTTGGCAGCAGGTGGCCTATGAACTAGGGGAGGGGGAGTGAGGTCCTTACTGAGTGTCTGGGGCTGTTAGTGGCCTGAAGAGAATGGGATCACAAGCTATAGCTCTCAAGAAGCTGGGGGGCCAGGGCACCTGGCTGGCCCTCTGAGACATTCCTGAGTGTGGAGGTCAGGCTGGCACAGGGTGTGGTGTTGCCCTGGGTAGTTGGAATGTAGTGGAACCAGTGGGCCGGGCTGGCTAAGGCCCTGGGCTCTTGCCCCAGGTCCTAAGGCTCTGGCCCCAAAGATTCCCTCTCTACCCCTCACTCCAAGCACAACAAGATGACTGATATAAAAATATTTATTTTTCAGGAAGAGAAACAGAAGAGAGCCTCAGACCCGGGGCTGCTGGTTAGTGGTCATCTAGGTAGCGCCTCAGGGCTGTGGGGAAATCTGTTATGATGCCAGTGGCCCCCAGGCCAGAAGCTACTTCAAAATCTGACTCTTCATTAAGGCACCAAAATATCACCTAAACAGGGAAGGAGGGGCTTGTTAGTTTCCAATAGTCCCCCTCTTTTTTTTTTGTTGTTGTTGTTGATTGTGGGGCCTGAACTCTGGGCCTGGGTGCTGTCTCTCAGCTCTTCAGCTCAAGGCGAGCGCTCTACCACTTGAGCCACAGTGCCACTTCCTGCTTTTCTGCTTATGTGGAGCTGAGGAATCAAACCCAGGGCTTCAGGCATGCAAGGCAAGCGTTCTACCACTGAGCCACCTTCCCAGCCCAGTGTGTCTCTTCTTAATTTCACTATTTTCCTGTTTCCTGTTTTCTTGAGGTTTCTGAGTTGGTTGAATCTGTGTAATGTATCCTGTGAAATGTACATCTCTTCCCTGTTCTGTATTTATTACAATACGTTGGCCGTCAGAATTTGGTCAAGGTAGGAATATTTGTGTGTGTGTGTGTGTGTGTGTGTGTGCCAGTACTGGGATTTGAACTCAGGGCTGAGCACTGTCTCCCAGTCTCCTACTCAAGGCTAGCACTCTGTTTCCACTTGAACCACAGTTCCACTTCTAGTTTTCAGGTGGTTAATTGGAGCTGGTCTCCCAGACTTTCCTGCTCTGCACTGGCTTTGCACATAGATCCTCAGATTTCAGCCTCTGGAGTTGCTGGGATTACAGGCATGAGCTACTGGTCCCAGGCCAGGCTTCTTTTGAGGTTAGTGACCTGCCAGCTTCAGCCAAGCTGTCCCTGGCCACCTCCCCCAGGTTATGGCCTGGGGAACTTCCATTATCTGATGGCTCAGCCTCTTGTTCCTTCAGCCCTCCTACTTGCAGAGCCCCTGGCCTTACATGTCCTCTCTCCCTCACACTCTCTGCTTCCAGACCCCAAAGCCACAGCACTGTTTCCTTCCTGTGACAGGTGGTGTTAGCCGGCAGAGCCTGCTTCTCTTCCTTATGCTACAGTGCCTAGATATTCTCTGTGAAGTTTGTTTTCAGATTTGACGCTCAGGGCTGTGGGACAGGATGGGCTGAGCCAGCCTGCTTTTCCCCTTCTTGGCCCTTAGGTTCCATTTGTCAGCATCCTCAAGTGGCTCCTCATCCATCACACCCTCAAGTACCAGGTCCACATGGCTACCAGGAAGGTAAAAGAACTCTCAGAAGAGGTGCCATGACCAAGATATTCCACCAGGTGGCAGCAGAGTGACCAGAGCCCTGCTACCAGCCAGGTGCATGCTGGGAACCACCTTCTGGCTCTGGAGGGGTTTGTGTCAATTCTCACCTGTATCCCTCGTGCCTCCAGGTGGCGGATCAGACTTTTCCTCATGATGAGCCTGGGTAGAAAGGGGATGGCAAAGGTGAAGAAGGGCAGTGGCAGATCCTTGTGGACCCCCATCCGTCTTTGGAACCACCTCACCATTTTGTAACCACAGCACACAGCCTGTTTAGCCTGGAGCAAGAAAATGGGAAGTAGGTCCTGCAGAGAGAAGATGGGGGGGGGGGTTGCGTGTCAGCCACTTGGGTGTCTGACCCCTGACCAGGGTAACCCCGCCCCCTCTAGAAGAACCTTTGCAATGAATTGTCTAAATTAATTGCTGTGCTCAGTGAGACCCTCCTGTGTGCCCTCCGCACCATCTTACACACAAGAGATTAGAGTCTTAGAGAAGCAATGTGTAGGTCACAAAGCACAGAGATTGTGCTGAGGTTGGGTCAGGACTTAATTCCAGAGTAGGACACTCCATTCAGAAGGCCACCTGGTTGGGATTGCCCAGCTTCGTGTGTGTGTGTGTGTGTGTGTGTGTGTGTGTGTGTGTGTGTGTGTGTGAGACGCATGCATGCCAGCACTGGACTTTGGCTTTTTCACTCAAGACTGGTGCTTTCTTAGGGCTGGGAATGTGGCTCAGTGGTAGAGCGCTTGCCTTGCATGTCTGAGGCACCAGATAAGCAAAAAGGAAAAAAAGCAGGAAGGCGCTATGGCTCAAGTGGTAGAGTGCCAGCCTTAAGCTGAAGAGCTGAGGGACAGCGCCCAGGCCCAGAGTTCAGGCCCCATGACCGGACCCCCCCCCCAAAAAAAAAAAAAAAGACTGGTGCTCTCCTACTTGAGCCACACCTCCACTTCCAGCTTTTTCCTAGTTAACTGGAGAGAAGAGTCCCACAAACTTTTCTGCCCCAATTAGCTTTACACCCCCAATCTTCAGGACTCAGACTCCTGAGTAGCTAGAATTACAGGTGTGAGCCACTAGTCCCAGGACTGTTTTTGTTTTGTGTTTTTTTGTCAGTCATGGGGTTTGAACTCGGGGCCTGGGTGCTGTCCCTGAGCTCTTTTGCTCAAGGCTGATAGTGGGCTACCAGTTTGAGCCACAGCACCACTTTCAGTTTTCTGGTGGCTCATTGGAGATAAAAGTATTAGGCACTTTCCTGCTTGGGCTGGCTTCAAACCATAATCCTCAGATCTCAGCGTCCTGAGTAGCTATGTTTTAGCTTCTTCTCTAGGGTGACTTCAGAGGGCAACTCCCAGGGTGGCTTTATGGTGTCCTCTGCACAGGACATACTTGCATTTTCTTGCCCTGGACTGAACCAGTGGCAGCTCTGGTTTCAAATGATGACGTAGATGGGAAGGCGGAGTGGAGTCCCCGCAGGATCTGAAGTCAGATCCAGCACAAACTTCAGTTCTGTACCTCCCACTGCGTCAAATTACTGAACCTCTCTTGCCTCTGTTTCTGCATGTGGAGATCATAAACTGGTGGGTGCACTGAGAAGATCCAATTCTTCTAAAGATGTGAAATCACTTTGCAATTTTTTAAAATTGAAACGTGTGTACCCAAAGCTTTGTTAACCGAGGGATAGTGGAGCTGGCTGAGAACTTCCCTTGGGACAAAGGACAGGAGCTGAGAATATTGGGACCACCCAGAAGCTGTGAGGAAGCAAAGGGAGGGGCCACGCTTGAGAGCCCAGAAACTATCCAAGCTTTCTGATACTCAGCTGTTACTTTGTTACACAGAGTCCAGAACTTAGAAAGGTTTCCTTTCCCTTCAGAGAATAGGAGTGTCTTATTCACTAATGTAAGCACTAGAGAAGGCCAACCTACAAGATTCTGGAAGGAGCTGGGCGCTGGTGGCTCACGCCTTTAATCCTAGCTACTCAGGAGGCTGAGATCTGAGGATCACAGTTCAAAGCCAGCCTGGGCAGGAAAACTCTGTGAGACTCTTATCTCCAGTAAAGCACTAGAAAACTGGAAGTGGCCCTGTGGCTCAAGTGGTAGAGTGTTCACCTTGAGGTGAAGAGCACAAGGACAGCACCCAAGCCCCATGACTGATCAAAAAAAAAAAAAGAGATCATATTTGAAAAGTAAACTAAAAGCAAAGGAGTATGGTGTGGTTCAAGTGGTAGAGGCCCTAAGTTCAAACCCAAGTAATGCCCCAAAACTCCAGCTAACCAATAACCAAACCAAAATAAAAACAAACATATTTGCAATAATGTCAGGATGTCATGGTCCCTCAGAGTTCATGAATGCTGAGTAAGAGCCACTGTCTTGTCAGATTAGTGGTGCATGCTTGTTACCATAGTAACTGGAAGGCCAAGGCCAGAGAAATGAGAGTTGATGCTAGCTTGGACTACATGGTGACATCTTGTCTCAAAAACAAACAAAAACCCCATTGTCTTTAAAAGACACTGTGGTGTCAGCTCACATCTGTAACACTAGCTACTCGGGAGGATGAGATCTGAGGATGGAAGTTCAAAGCCAGCTCAGGCAGAAAAGTCCATGAGATTCTTATTTCCAATTAACTATAAAAAAAAAAAGTAGGAAGTGGAGGTATGGTTCAAGTGGTTGAGCACTAGCCTTCAGCAAAAAAGTCAAGTGTGAACATGAGGCCCTGAGTTCAAATCCCATACCAGCATGCACGCGCACACACACACACACACACACACACACACACACACAAACAACACACAAACACACACACAAGACAATGTGAGGCTGGGCCAGTGGCTCACATCTATAATCCTCCCTCAGGAGGCTGAGATCTGAGGATCGTGGTTTGAAGCCAGACAGGATAGAAAAGTCCCCATGAGACTCTTTTTTTTTTTTTTTGGGTCCAGTCGCGGGGCCTGAACTCTGGGCCTGGGTGCTGTCCCTCAGCTCTTCAGCTCAAGGCTAGCACTCTACCACTTGAGCCACAGCGCCACTTCCGGCTTTTTTCTTTTTGCTTATGTGGTGCTGAGGAATCAAACCCAGGGCCTCATGCATGCAAGGCAAGCGCTCTACCACTGAGCCACCTTCCCAGCCCCCCGGCTTTTTTCTTTTTGCTTATGTGGTGCTGAGGAATCGAACCCAGGGCCTCAGGCATGCAAGGCAAGCGCTTTACCACTGAGCCAACTTCCCAGCCCCCCCATCAGACTCTTATCTCCAATTAACCACTCAAAAATTGAAGTGGCTCTGTGGCTCAAGGGGTAAGGCGCTAGCCTTGAACACCAAGAGGCTCAGAGAAAGCACCCAGGCTCTGAGTTCAAGTCCTACAACTGAATAAAAAGACAAAGTAGGTTTTCTAGGGGGCACCAGGGGGAACAGGGGAGCCTGTGATTCATCTTCCATAGCAGTCTCTGAGCAGGGTGTTCTGAGGCCTGGCCCCAGCACTCGTACCTGTTGATGATAGTTGGCAGGAAGCAGAAGAAGAACTGCTCAGGAAAGGAGACAAAGGGCAGCAGTCCCAGGTGATAGAGCAACACCATCCAGATTGCTCGGTTTGCCGTGAAGGATATGGGCATGTCAGGGTTCTAAGAAGCAAGAGAAAAGTGAGGGGCACTGTTGCCTGCTCCTGGGGGATCAAGGTGCAAGGTGCAAGGAACAGTATGCACTGGACAGCGGGAGGCCTACACCCTTGCCAGTGTGCTGATGAATCTGTGTGTGTGTGTGTGTGTGTGGTGGTACTGGTGTTTCTGGAGAGGATAACTTAAGGGATACACTAGTACTAGCATCCTATAGGAAAAAGGAGGAAATCCTACTAGGATCCTACTAGGTTCTTCCCCCCCCCCCCCCCCCCCAAATCTCCTGTACTCTCTGGCCTATAAAGACGGGCCAACCAATCACAGAGCCTCTGAAACTAAGTCAAAATAAATGTTCTTCCTGTCAGTTGTTTATCTCAGGTGTTCTATCTTCATAACAAATGGCCAGTGCCAGAAGCATGAATGGGTCCTTGTCATGGCCACCACCAAACCAGTGCACCTGCTCCCATTGCCCTAAATACCCCAAAGCCTGTCCTTGGGAACTGTGATCAAGGATCCAGAAGTAGCTCCTAGCTGGGTGCTGGTGATCCCTATCTATAATCCTAGCTAGTCAGGAGGCTGAGATCTGAGGATTGGAATGGCCCTAGAGCAGGGAGGGAAAGAGACTCACAGCGGCTTTGCATTTCTTCATAATCGAGCTCTTCTCTGAGGCCCATATGGTGATCTGGCTGCGGTGAAAGCGCTTTGCCAGGCTGGCTACCTAGGAGGAGGACAGGGAGGCTGGGGGGTGGGGGTGGGGAGGCAGGGGAATGGCCAGGTCTCTCAGGGACCTGGTGGCTACCCTGCCCAGCCCACAGCACAACACCTTGTGAATGAGCTCCTCATTCTTTTCTTTGATCTCCACGATGGCGGGCAACTGTGGAAATCTCTGGAACACATCCTCCAGGCGGATCATATGCCGGTCAGACCCAGAGGCAAAGTGGCCTGGGAGGGGAGGGATTCAGGCTCAGAGAAGGATCAGAATCAGGGCTGGGGAAAGCCAAGGGAGATCCACGACAATGGTCTGAAAATGCCTGCTCTCACCTGGTGAGAAGTAAATCTCTAGCTCCTTCTTGTAAAGCGGCAGATCCTGGAGAAGACAATGAGGAAAGTGACACGATTCATGCTGATGGAGATGGTGACTGTTTGTTTGCTTTGTTTTTTCTTGGGGCCTGAACTCTGGGCCTGGGCGCTGTCCCTCAGCTCTTCAGCTCAAGGCTGGCGCTCTACCACTTGAACCACAGCACCACTTCTGGCTTCTTCTGCTTATGTGATGCTGAGGAATCGAACCCAGGGCCTCATGCTCTCTACCACTGAGCTACCTTCCCAGCTCACAATGGTGACTCTGTGTATGGAGTTATGGCAGGACCCACCTGAAAATCCAGGCTGCTTATATCCTTGTTCAGGCCCGTCTGGCGCTTCAGGTTCTTGTCGTGTGATACCACCACGACGCCATCCCTTGTCAGGTGGCAGTCAAGTTCCAAGAGGTCTGCTTTCTGAGCTACAGAGCTATGAGGAGCAAAGGTTGTTTGCCACGGAGCTAAGAGGAGCAAAGGTGGGTGGGGAGGGGGGAGGAGGAGAGGGCCGGCTTGTGTGCTGGTGGGGAAGGGGATGGAAGGAGGCAGAGATTACCCAGGGGGAGGGAGGGGTGTGCAAGCCATCTGCACATTTCTTGGGGATTCCGGGCACCCAGGTGAGGATGCCAGCTCTTGGGTGTTGTGACTGGAACAACCTTACACAGCAATGGCGCCCTGGACAGGTGCACTCACTTCTCTATGGCCGCCATGGTGCTTTCCAGCATCTCTCCAGACCCTGTATAGGGGCAGCCAGGGTGGGTCCCTGGGGCCTGGTGGGGCTTAATAGTTACCTTCCTTCCCCCTGGCAGGCCTCCCTGCCTCAGGCCTCCTGGTCCCAGCAGCTAGATTGACCCAACCTCTCTTTCTCCCTGCCCTGCCCCTGGCCTTTCCCACTTGCTCCTTGTCCTGCTTTTCAGCATCCACTCTCCACCCCTTCCCTCCTCCCCCCCCCCATACTGCCCACAGTAGCCCTTAGGCCTCACTCCACCCCCTCCCTCTCCCTCAACCCCTCCCTCCCTCTCCCCTACCCGGCTCACCTCCTCGGTGCGCTGTCAGGCGGCCCCGGAAGGCTGGCGAGTGGGGTGTGTGCAGGAGGCGAGGGCGGCGTAGGAAGAAGATGGAGATCGTGATGTAGGCGGCCAGCGAAGGCAGGGCAAAGCACAAAAAACACAGGGGGCTCATGGCTGTACTCTGGGTCAGGTCTGGGATCCTTCTGCTGTCAGCCATCCAAGGGCACTGGGCTGCTTGGGGCTGGCTGCCTAGCTGGTATAGGCTGGGCCTGCCACTGGCCAGCGCCACGCCCCTTGGACCTGCTGAGCCTGCTGCCTGCTGCTGGCAAGAGGCCAGGCTGCAGGCCTCCCTCCCTCGGGCTGGATAAAGGCAGGAGGTCTGGGCGTCCCATTCTCAGACTCTTCCCAAAGCCCAGAACACCTCTGTCTTCAGCCACTACTTAGGGAGAATACAGTCCCCCTGCCCCAGGGGCTTGTGGCCTAGATAAGGTATACAAGAGCCCCTCCCTTGTTACTTCCATAAACATGGGGATGTAGAGTACATCCCTGACTCACCCCAAATCACCCCCAGCCAATTAGACAGGAAGCCATCCCAGCAGGGAACAGTGACTAAGGGGGAAACTGATCCCATTCTTTCAAAAGTCTGGATCTCCTTCCACCCCTCCACCTGCCACCCCTGGCTAGGTGGAGCCAAAGGTGCCCAGGGTCCCATACAGAATTGGTTCTCAGCCAGGCACCAGTGGCTCGCGCCTGTCATCCTAGCTACTCAGGAGGCTGAGATCTGAGGATCGTGGTTCCAAGCCAGCCAGGACAGAAAAGTCACGGTGAGACTCTTTTTGTGTGTGTGTGTTATTCATGGGCCTGAACCCTGGGCCTGGGTGTTGTCCCTCAGCTCTTCAGCTCAAGGCTAGTGCTCTACCACTTGAGCCACAGCGCCACTCCCAGCTTTTTCTGCTTATGTGGTGCTGAGGAATTGAACCCAGGGCCTCATGCATGCAAGCCAAGCGCTCTACCACTGAGCCACCTTCCCAGCCCAACCATGAGACTCTTATCTCCAAGGAACCACTCAAAAACCAGAAGTGGCTCTGTGGCTCAAGTGGTAGAGCACTAACCTTGAGCACAAAGAGGCGCAGGGACAGTGCCCAGGCCCTGAGTTCAAGCCCCACAATGGTGAGAGTCAGGCATCGGCGTACACAGACGGAGGCAGGACAGTCCATATACACATCTCTGTATTTATATATTAGATACAGGCACAGGGAGCGGGGGAGGGCGCCGGCTCTGCGGGGCCCATGTCCGCTTCTCACCCACACACAGAAGCAGCGAGGCGTTAAATGTGGCAGCTTTTGGGGAGGGGGGGAAGGGAAAGGCCTGGGGCCCAGCTCCTCAGGGATACTAGCCCTTGAGACTTGGGAAGGGTCCCACAGGGAAAAGGGGGTGGGGTTCTAATGGGGTGAGTGGGGAGGCCTTGTCCTGAGTCCCTACTCAGCACCCCAGCCCCTGGGTACTGGGGTAGCCACAGCCCTTGCACTGCAGAGTGGGCTAGCCTTGGGCTAGCCTGGGTAAGTTTTTACTCTGGAGCCTCTGAGCCTCTCAGGCCCTCGGGAAGAAGAGGAAGGAGTGGGGTGAAAGGGAACCTTGGCCTGCCTCAAGCAGGAGACCCCAGCAAAGGATGAGAAGGTGGACAGGCCCAGCTTTGGCCTGGCTGAGCTACTGGGGTCTGGGCTGAGCACAGTGTCCATTTTCTAACAGTCCGGCAGGGGAGAGTGGGCAGGTGGCAGGGCCTATGAAAGAAGCAGGCAGGAGAGAGCTGTTAGTTTGTGAAGGGAGCCCGCAGAGCCCTGACCCCAGGGCCGCCCTTCCTCCTCGGAGGGGTGTCTTTGTGGTAGATGCTCTGAGGGACCAGGGCTGGTGGCGCTGAAGGACAGTGGCAAGGTGTGTACAGTATCAGGCAGCCTGTACTAAGTGGTGGCGCTGAGGGATTCATCTGGGAGGAGTCCACTTCCTTCCCATCAGGCCCCAGCTGGCCAAAGGAGGCAGGTAGGCTGGGGAGGTTGCTTGTGGGTGTGTCAGCTGCTGACCTGGGCAGCAGGTGGGAGGAAGTTGGGCATCTGAGTCAGCCGGCCCAAACAATCATAGCCCCATCTGCCTCTCTGCCCACACTGGACAGCCAAGTCTGGTCCTGGCTCCTCAGGGGGAGAAAGAGGCCTCAGTGGCTTGCAGGGGATGGGAGGGGGTGCTGGAGTGGCTACTGGGCTGCAGGGTGTTGATGAGAGCCAGCTAGATGGGGCTGGGGAGAGACAGGAAGGTCTAGCTGGCCACCAGCCAGGTCCCAGGCAGGCTCTGCCCTTGTGCTGACACCGTCCCCATGGAGCGTGAGGTGCGCTGTGATTGTGTTCAGGCATTCTGGGGGGCAGCTGTGCTCAGCTGTGAGGCCCACTCACCAGACCCTGAGCAACAGGGATTTCTGACTGGGTTAAGGGGCGTCTGGGCCCCCTGGCTGGAAGCGGGCTGTCTCCTGGAAGATGAGCTCCTTCAGCCGCTCCTTGGGTAGGTCATCCAGCTCCATGTCGAAAGTGAAGGGCTCCTCAGCCACTGGCTGGGGGAGCAAAGACAGTAAGGCCCAGGCCCGGCATGGGGGACACCTATTCCTGTCTGGCCGCAGTGCTGGAGTGGCTGGCCCACCTCATCCGTGGGATCGTAGTACTGCTCCAGGTAGGGGTGGGCCAGTGCTTCCTCCACGGTGATCCGCTTGTTGGGATTGAAGGTTAACATCCGGTCCAGCAGGTCAAGAGCTAAGGAAGGGCAGGAGGCAGGGGTTCCACGGGAAGGTTCGAGAATCTTCTAGAAGAATCCCTTAGTGCAGCATCTAGGGACCTGTCTACTCAGGCAGCAGCTGGGGTCACAACATCCTTCACCACCCTGCACCCACACCCCTCACCTTTGGAGTCTGACTTGGGAAAGAGCTTGGCCCAAGCCACCTTGGTCTTGGATGGCAGAGACTGTAGGTAGTTTCGGGCCTTCATGTTGATGATACAGTTCAGGTCTTCCTGGGATGGGGAGCCCAGGATACCTGCGGACGGGATTGTGTCTGAGTGAGAAGTCTCAGCAAGGGAGGAATTACAAGGAGTCCCCAGTCCAGCCCCTGCCCCAACACCTTGGTCACCTCCCAGTCAACAGTGTGGTAAAGAGCAAGGGGCTGAGATTCGTGAAGCCCCTGGATTCAAACTGTAGCACTTTGGTGAGGTATGAGGCCCAGCCTTCCTTGCTTTTTCCAGTTTTTCCAATGGAGACAGCATGCGTACTTTGCTGCAATATCATGGGATACTGGGAGGGTTCCACACATGGGGACATCCATGATCCCAGCCCTCTGGAGAGCTCACCTCCACTAAGCTGATCACAAACACCCTCCCCCGGAGCCCTCCAGACCCCCCTCACCCAGAATGTGGTTGAGCTGGTCCAGGTAGTGCTTGCCAGGGAAGATGGGCCGATTGGAGAGCATTTCAGCCAGAATGCAGCCCACAGACCAGATGTCGATGGACTTGGTATAGCCCTGGGGAGGAGGGACAGGGTGGGCTCCTGGACCCACCTCCCTATGGTCCTCCCAGCCTCCCAGCCAAGCACCACTCCCAACCTGGATCCACGACCTGGCAGAGGGCAGAGGCGGAAAGAACCTCTGCTCAGCTTCCTGTCACGGCCCAAGAGCCAGAGGGATTTGCCAAGGCCCAGAAAGCAGACATTCTGAGTCACAGGGGCAGGACCTGGGCCCGAGATGGTTCGAAGGCTTCCTCTTCGAGGGGGAGAGCTCTCCTACCTTGGAGTTAAGCATGATCTCGGGGGCCCGGTACCAGCGTGTGGCCACATATTCCGTCAGAAAGCCGGTGTGGTCATGTTCAGGATCTGCAATGCGGGCCAGGCCGAAATCGCATATCTGGAATCAAACCCAGGTTGCTAAAGTCAGTGTGCACAGGGCTTCTGGCTGCCCTGCTTTTTACCTATTTATTTATATTTTTGGTCGGTTGTGGGGCTTGAACTCTGGGCCTGGGCCCTGTCCCTCAGCTTTTCAGCTCAAGGCTAGCACTCTACCACTTGAGCCACAGCGCCACTTCCATTTTTTTCTACTTACGTGGTGCTGAGGAATCGAACCCAGGGCCTCATGCATGCCAGGCAAGCACTCTACCACTGAGCCACCTTCCTAGCCTGCCCTGCTTTTTGCCTATGCTGTTCACCTTGCTTGCTACCTGCCAGAGCTGCTTCATTGGTCAGCTGGAGACCCAAGGCCCCATGGGAGGCCAGTGCCTAGCCCGCTAACCTTAAGGTCGCAGGTGGTGTTAATGAGCAGGTTGGAGGGCTTCAGGTCCCGGTGGAGCACATTGGCCGAGTGGATATATTTGAGGCCACGTAGGATCTGGTAGAGGAAGTAGCAGATGTGGTCATTGCTCAGCTGCTGGCTTTTGAGCAACTTGTATAGATCTGTCTCCATCAGGTCCTGAACAATGTAGCTGAGGAGGGCTCCGGAGACCCCCGGCAGGGGGGGCGTAGCAGGAGGCACTTGGTTAAGGAAAGCAGGCCAGAGCAACTAGGCTGCCCATCCCTTGTAACTGGGGCCCCTTGGACTCATGAACTGAGCAAAGCTCAAGGGGTCTCTGTCATATCTCAGCCTTGCAAGGCACGTCCACAGTTTCCCTACAGAGTAACTAAGACACCTTGGTGGGGAGGAGAACCTTGTGGTTAACAGCTTTGGAGTTGCCCACGATGTCTGCAGCCCCTGCCCCACTGCTAAATAGCTTTGTTGTTGATGGTATTCAAGTCTGAATTCAAGGCCTGTCCTTGACAGGCTGGTGCTCTATCACTTGAGCCATACCTCCAGACTCCAGATCTTTTTTTTTTTTTTGCCGGCTCTGGGGCTTGAACTCAGGGCCTGGGCACTGTCCCTGAGCTTCTTTTGCTCAAGGCTAGCACTCTACCGCTTGAGCCACAGCACCACTTCTGTTTTTTTCCGTTTGTGTTACTGAGGAATGGAACCCAGGGCTTCATGCACGCTGGGCAAGCACTCTACCACTAGGCCACATTCCCAGGCCCCACCACACCGGTTTTTTTTGTCAGTTGTGGGGCTTGAGCTCAGGGTCTGGACAATCCCTGAGCCTTTTCATTCAAGACTGGTGCTCTACCACGTTAAAGCACAGCTCCACTTCTGGTTTACTGGTGGTTAATTGGAGATAAGAGTCTTATGGGCTTTCCTGCCTGGGCTGGCTTTGAATCATGATCCTCAGATCTCAGCCTCCTGAGTAGCTAGAATTACGGATGTGAGCTACCAGCACCTGGCTTTCCTCATGTTTTGAATAGGCTTTGCTTTGTCCCTGGGCCACTCAGGACCTCCTATTTACACTTCCCATATAGCTGGAATGACAGATGTGAACCATTGCATCCAGCTATTGGTTGGGATGGTGGTCTTGTGCGAACTTTTTTGCCCAGGCCAGCCTTGAAACACATTGCTCTGGATCTCTGCCTCTCTCCAATAGCTAGGATTACAGACCTGTGCTACATGGCCAGGATCAGCTTTATGTTCTTAACCTGTCTGTCTATGGCTTAGTCCTTTGTCATCTGGCAAGTAGGAGAAATAACTGTTCTGCGTGGCTGTGCAGCTCAGACGTGATGGGCCATTGCGCACTGTCAGCCTGGCATTTGGCATGTTGTAAACGCTCAGCAAATACAAACTATTACTGCTACTACATAGGCCTGAGCCGCGTGGCTGTTGAGGGGGTTACATGAGCTAATGTATGAATACCATCTGGCATGCAATAAATGTTTGCTTCAAAATAAATGCCTGCCTTATGGGAATGATTTGTGCCACAGAAACGAAGAGACACTCCCAACACACTGTTCCCACTCAGTAGAGTACCTTGGCCATAGAGCAGAAGATGGGGGAAGTGAATGCTTGCACATAGATGCAGATAAAACACAAACCCGACATAAATAAAATTTAAAAGATGTCATGTGGCTTATCTCTGGGAGACTAAGTCAAGATTATCTTTCAACAAGAACAAGTGGACCAACCCTGTGGTTTTACAGGCAAAGGAGGCCGGTGGGGGGCGGAGGGGCGGGGATATGGGTGTCATACAGCAAGCTGGGGTTGAAAGTGGGGGATTTCCTGTCCAGTCTGTGGTGGAGGTTGGAAGACTACAGAATCAATCCCTGGTTTGGGATGGAGGTCTGGGACTGGCAGGGGTGGGTGGAGAAGAGGTGATGGGTATTATAAACTGCTCACTTTGGAGCCAGACAGGAAGTAGATAAAGGGGCAAGGTGCAAATCCACAGGTAACCAGGGTGGGGCTCTGAGCAGGAAATGTCAGACAAGGAAGAACAAATTCCTATAGGGGAGTTAAAGAAGTAAGAGCAGAAATACTTAGGTGTTGGGAGGCCTCAGTTTCCTCCTCTTTGAAATGGATCGGGTAAGGCCCAAGTTCATGGGGCAGGTGGAAGGTGGATTCAGAGCCATCAACTACTTGGCATGCATGGCATCTAACACAGAGTAGACCAGCAAGAAAAGGCAGTTTTCTTTGCTGCTTTCCTTCCAGTCTGAGACTCAAGAGGAAAGAATCATCAGTCTGTTAAGTAAGAACTGTGGGCAGAAGCTGGGTCATAGCACGGAATTGCAGATGTCAGAAGACAAAGCTCCCATAGAGATCCAGTCTCTCCCCATCTCCCCCCCTCATCCCCCAATGGAACACAGGGCAGAGGAGGACTGGTCCAAGGCCACTCTGCCTGCCTGGCTGCAACATGCCACAATCCATTTGAGGCCTCCACTCCAGCGCCTCTCCTCACTGGAAAGCTCTTTTGCTACATTTACTTGGGAGGGGGAGAGGGAAGGAAGATGGAAACAGGAAAAAACAAACAAACAAAAAATCCCCAGCTAGCTCTGAGACTGTGCCTGACCAGCCAGCTGGTCAAGGTGAAGGATACACATCCCTCATGGCTTCCAGTGTGGGTGCCCGAAGAATGTCTCGGATGCCTATGACATTCTCATGGCGGAATCGCAGCAGGATCTGGATCTCCCGGAGCGTGCGCTGGCAGTAGGTCTGATGCTCAAAGGGGCTGATCTTCTTGATGGCCACCCGAGTCTTACGCACGTGGTCATAAGCGGAGCTGAGAGAGAGCCAGAGAGATACATGTTGTTGGTAGTAGCCTTACAAAGGGGGAATCCAGGCCTGGTGACCCCACCCAGGCCTTAGAAGGGAGGGGAGCGAGCAGGAGAGGGCTCTAGCCAAGGCATAAACAATGCTGGTTCCTTCCTGCTATAAAGGCCTGGGATCTCTAGGGAAAAAGCTGGGGACCAGCCAGGCGGCCTTTCGGTGACTTCACAAACAGAGGAAAGGACTGATCACTCACTGACTTCCACTCATCGACCTCCTTCCATTCCAGTTGCCCTGACCCCTCCTCTTCCCCTTCTTACAAAAGGGCTCACTCAATCCCAGACAGGTCCAGGGGATGGAGATGTGATGAGGCAAAAGACAGCAAGGTAACAGTCTTTAGAGGGATCAGAGAGGAGGGACACGGAAGAGTGGGTCTGGGTGGGGAGGGGGAGCTACCTGGGTAGCAAATAGGAATAAAGGACCAGAACACACACACACACACACACACACACACACACACACACACACACACACGGTCCAGGAGGAATCTGAAGACCCCTCCCAAGAGATGCTGGGAGGGTCTTCCTGCCCACCTCCTTCTAAGGGAGAGGGAGGGAGGGGCGCTGGCAGGACACTGGGGAGGGGCTCAAAGGCTGGCCCCACCCAGAGCTCCGATCTTCTCTTCCCAAGTCCCCAGCACCGCCTCACTGGGGGGAAACCGAGTCATCCTCTACCCCCCCCCCACACCCCTTTCACTAAGAAGACTTCTGCTCCCAGCTCCCCTGCCTCAGTGGTCCCCCGCTCCCCCGAGGACACTCAGATGCCCCTCCCTCCAGGACGGAGAGGTCAGGGGGCCCCTGCGGGGACCCCACCCCGCCCAGGGAGGGGGGGAGATGGAGACAGCCACCTCCCCCCCCCAAAAAAAAACAATCAAACAAACACTGCACGGCCCCCTCCCTCCTTGGGACACTCCCCAGGCTTCCAGAGTCCCCGGCGTGCACGGGACGCCCCGAGTCCCCACGCCCCCCCCGGAAGGCAGCGGGCCGGGCCTCGGCCTGCCCGGGGGCGCCCCCTGCCCCCGGAACGCCCCCTCACCTGACCATGCCGTACGCCCCCTCGCCGATGTACTGCAGCTGCGTGTAGCGCGGGCCCACGTCGAACGGCTGCCCCTTCACGACCTCCACTTCCCCCGGGACCCCCGGGCCGACCCCATCGGCTCCCCGGGGCTCCCCGCCCCCGCCCCCCTGAGCCGCCGCCGCCGCCGCCGCCGCCGCCATCTCCACTCCTCCCCCTCCCTCCCTCCCTCCCTCCCCCCGGCGGCCCCGCCCGAGGCCCCGCCCCTTCCCGCCCGCCCTGTCACCCGCGGGGCCGCGCGCACGCCGGGCTCCGCCCCCGCCGGCCGCGCGCCCCCGCCGCGTCACGTGACCGCCCCGGCTTTTCCCGCCGCCCGGCCCCCCTCCGGGTTCCCTGCCCTGCCCCCTGCGCGTGCTCCCGGCTGATCCGGGCGCGGCGCCCGGCTCTAGGCCCCGGTGGGCTTTAGGCGTCTCTGCAGCCCAGAGATCGTCCCCGCCGTAGGGGTTCGGAACCCCTCACCGGCCCTTTCTCGCGCCTCCCCGAGTCAGCCCTAGGGGCCGGGTCGCGCTCGCTGCCTGCTGCAGGTGAGGACCCAGCCCTGGGTCACTCAGCACCACCCAGCCGCGGGGCCTCGGGGTCCAGAGGGGATCCAGGCGCCCAGCCTAGGAAGGTGTGTGTCGTCTCCCCGAACTTGCCAGAACTGGAATCCGGTTGAAGACCGTCATCTTGAATTCTGCACCTTACAGGGTCGAGTTTTGGTAGCTGGATGAACAGGGGTGTCTCGGGCTCTGCTGTCCCCGCCCTGCCTGGTGTGCAAGTGTTCTCAGCCTTTTGTGGTTTGTTTGAGACAGTTAGGTGGCCCCCAGGCCGTCCTGCAACTCACTCTGTGACCTAGGCTGGCCTCCAATGTGGGATCTGTCCGAGTGCCGGGATTGCAGGTGAGCACCACCACAGCTGGCCTGAACACTTTTGTTGTTTTGGTGGTGGAACTGGAGCTTGAACTCGGGGCCTCGCACTGAGTGAGGCCTTCTCACTCTTGCTTGTTCATGACTGGTGTTCTACCACTTGAGCCATGTCTCCAGCCCACGCATTCTTTTGCTGGTGAATTGGAGATGGAATCTCACAAATTTTCTGCCTGGGTTGACTTGGAACCTTGATCCTCCATGCTCAGCCTCCTATGTAGCTAAGATTACATGTGTGAACCACTAGTCACCAGTTTTATGTTTTTCTTATTGTTTGGTTAGTTTTTTGTTTTTTAATAAATGGTGGGGAATCTGAGAGGGATTAACTAGCTCGACCATGGTCACTGATGTCTTTAATGCAGAGATGGAGCCACTTTCTACTTCTTTGTTGTCTCAGGATGATAGACCCTTCTCAGGGAAGAAAGGGCTGGGAAGGTGGCTCAGTGGTAGAGTGCTTGCCTTGCATGCCTGAGGCCCTGGGTTCGATTCCTCAGCACCACATAAGCAGAAAAAAAAATCCGGAAGTGGCATTGTGGCTCAAGTGGTAGAGTGCTAGCCTTGAGCTGAAGAGCTGAGGGACAGCACCCAGGCCCAGAGTTCAGGCCCCCCGACCGGACCAAAAAACCCCAAAAAAACAGCCCCCAGCTCATCCCCCTCATATCCCAGTTGTTACGTGACCCAGAATCTTTACACACACACACACACACTTCCAGGGTTTCAGTAAGCAATTACATTGTTTTTCTCCCAGAGAAGTAGGAATACAGATATTACAGATCAAGAGACAAACAGAACAGTAATTATGATTCTGAAGTTGCTCATAATGAGATCCATCACTCTGGTGCTCTAACTCAGATGAACAATAGTGAGTTGCTGATTCCCAATAGCCCCTAAGTCACTGAAGGTTTAAGAGCTACTAATTAGATCAGTGACTCTTAGTTATTCATTTGATGCACCGTAGGAGCAAAGGTATGAGCCAGGCAAAAGCAACTGATGACAGATTACTGTATACTGTGGGTTCATGTTGAGATTAGAACTCCAGGACGCTGGGCCCTGGTGGCTCACATCTATAATCCTAGCTACTAAGGAGGGTGAGATCTGAGGATCAAAGTTTGAAGCCCCCAAGGCAGAAAACTACATAGGACTCATCTCCAATGAACAACTGAAAAGCCAGATGTAGAGCTGTGGCTCAAGCGGTAGAGAACTAGCCTTGAGTGGAAAAAGAAAAAAAGTTCACTGGAGCCAGATTGGTTATCCCATATTTGCTACTTGTTTGCTGTGTGGCTCTTGGCAAATGGCCTACTAGACTGTCTATTTATAGAATTTTTAATTTATTAAAGATGTGCAGGCATCAGTCAATGTAATGCTAGGTAAATGAATGTAAGAAATAGTTTGTGTGTGAAATTGGGCGGGCAAGATCACTGTGTGTCAGTGAGGAGGGAACAATGGAGCTAGTGGTCTCTGAGCCACTGAAAAGTAAGGTAATAGAAGGTTGGGACAGAGAAAAGGCATCAAGGAAGAGGAGTAACGAGCCAAAATACAGGGGCAGGCATGTCATTCATCAAGTGTAGTTTCATAAGCAGTATCCAGGGCCAGGTGCTCATGGCTCACACCTGTAATCCTAACTACTCAGGAACTGAGATCTGAAGATAGTGATTCAAAGCCAGCCTATGCAAGAAAGTCCGTAAGACTCTTATCTCCAATGAACCACCAGAAAACTGGAAGTGGCGCTGTGGCTCAAGTGGTAGAGCACTAGCCTAGAGCAAAAGAGCTCAGGGACAGCACCTAGGCCCTGAGTTCAAACCCCAGGATGGACCCCCCCCCCAAAAAAAAAAAAAAAGTATTCAGTATCTCTAAGCTGGAGATGCAGGTCAGGGCCAGATTGAGCAAGGCCTTGGACGCAGGCTGAGTTTGGATGTTACTCGGTGAGCAGTGAAAACCTTTGAGGGACTTCTGCCAGATCATTTTGCAACTGTGGGAGAGTATAGTGACTCAGAGAAAACATCTTGGAGCCAGGATTCCTGAGTGGGAGTGTTTGTCCCAGAGACTCACTCGCTGCTGGGAAAGGCTGAGCTGCTGGAGCCTCATCCAAGCCATGTGTCCTAGATTGCCCTCTAGTGGCTCTGGTTGGTATATCCTTACAGGATTGGGCTGGGATTTCTCAGTCTTCTTAAATTTGAGGTTTAACTAATGTAGACTGAACATCTAAATCTATACCAAATACTTTTTTTTTTTTTGGTCGGTCGTAGGGCTTGAACAGGTGTGAGCCACCGACGCCTGGCTATACCAAGCACTTTTATGTACATGGTCACCCACAGTCCTTATAATGGCCATGTGAAGTAGATACTATTAATATTAGCTAGGGAAAAGAAGACACTAACTACATAGGTTGAAGGTAATTGCAGTCATGACTGGGTCCATCTAGATTAAAATCATAAACCAAGCCCAGCCCAGTGGCTCATACTGAGATCTGAAGATTGCTATTCAAAGCCAGCCTGGGCAGGAAAGTCTATAAGACTCTTTTTTTTTTTTTTTTGGTGGTGGTGTGGTGCTTGAACTCTGGGACTGGGTGCTGTCCCTCAGCTCTTCAGCTAAAGGCAAGCGCTCTACCACTTGAGCCAAGCTCCACTTCAGTTTTCTGGTGGTTTATTGAAGATAAGAGTCTCACAGACTTTCCTGCCTGGGCTGGCTTTGAACTGTGATCCTCAGATCTCAGCCTCCTGAGTAGCTAGAATTACAGGCATGAGCCACCAGCACCCAGCTGTCTAGGAGACTCTTATTCCTAACTAATCACTAAAAACCCAGAAGTAGCATTGTGGCTCAAGTGGTAGAGTGCTAGCCTTGAGCAAAAGAAGCTCAGCGATAGTGTCCATGATCAAATGGATCATGATTTAAGTATTATTAGAAAAAAAAAAAACAACAGCAACAAAATCTTCTGTTACATTTTTCTCGTCACACATCATCATGTTTTAGAAAATAATCTGTGCTAGAGAGCATACTTGACATGTTCTAGACCCTTCCAGCATTTTGCTGGCTAACTGAAGATAAGTGTCTTACAGACTTTTCTTCCCGCCTGGCTATAAACCATGATCATGAGATCTCAGCTTTCCCATGCTAGAGTTACGGATGTGAGTCAGGTGCCCAGTTCTGTTCATTTTTTAAACTTTATTTTTTATATTTTTATTTTGTCAGTTGCAGGGCTTGAACTCTGGGCCTGGGCACAGTCCCGGTACTCTTCAGCTCAAGGTGAGTGCTTGAGCCACAGCACCACTTCCAGTTTTCTAGGGGTTTATTGGAGATAAGAGTCTCATGGAGTTTCCTGCCCAGGCTGGCTCTGAACCGTGATCCTCAGATCTCAGCCTCCTGAGTCGTTAAGGTAACAGGCATGAGCCACCTGTGCCCGGCACTGGTTTTAAAGAAACTGAGTCATTTTAGTTGGGAGCTAGTGGCTCACACCTGTAATCATAGCTACTTAAGAGGCTGAGATCTGAGGATCGAGGCTCAAAGCCAGCCCAGGCAGGAAAGTCCATGAGACTCTTTTTTTTTTTTTTGGTCGGTCATGGGGCTTGAACTCTGGGCCTGGGTGTTGTCCCTCAGCTCTTCAGCTCAAGGCGAGCGCTCTACCACTTGAGCTACAGCGCCACTTCCGGTTTTCTGGTGGTTTATTGGAGATAGGAGTCTCATGGTCTCTCCTGCCCGGGCTGGCTTTGAACCGCGATCCTCCGATCTCAGCCTCCTGAGTAGCTAGGATTACAGGCGTGAGCCACCAGCGCCCGGCCCATGAGACTCTTATCTCCAGTTAACCACCAGAAATCTGGAAGTGGCACTGTGGCTCAAGTGGTAAAGCGCTAGCCTTGAGCTGAAGAGTCCAGGAGCAGTGCCCAGGCCCAGAGTTCAGCCCCACCACTGACCAAAAAAACAAAAAACAAAAATCGGAGTCAGGGCTGGGAAGGTGGCTCAGTGGTAGAGCACTTGCCTTGCATGCATGAGGCCCTGGGTTTGATTCCTCAGCACCACATAAGCAAAAAGCAAAAAGCTGGAAGTGGCACTGTGGCTTAAGTGGTAGAGCGCTAGCCTTGAGCTGAAGAGCTGAAGGACAGCGCCCAGGCCCAGAGTTCAGGCCCCACGACCGGACCCAAAAAAACCCAAAAAAACAAAAAACAGAGTCATATCAGAATAAAGAAAAGACTTCGCAGACTCAACAGATTTTATTCTGGAGTCTGGGAAGGGCAATCAGGTCGCCTTCAGCATGGCTACCAATTATATAATACCTGTCTCTCAGGCAGCAACCCAGGAGCATGGCAAAGCCATCTTTTCTGCTCAAAAGTTTAAGACCCGACTCTGAGAACATAAGACCTCCCCGCCCCCACCTCCCCCCCACCCCCCCCCACCCCCCCACCCCCCCCCACCCCCGTCACTGCACCTCAGCAGGAAGTAGCCAGATACAACAACAGTGTCCCTTTTCCTTTGTTCCTTATGCGTTTCCAGAGTCAGGAATGATGGAAAGTGATTTAACCTCCAGAAGTGGAGCTGTGGCTCAAAGTGGTAGGACCTGCACAAAGAAATAAAATAATTATGTATATATATTATATATGTACATATAAAATCTATAGTGTATGTTTTGTTTTGCTTTGGTCAGCTATGAGGCTTGAACTTAGGGCCTGGGTGCTGCTGTCCCTGAGCTTTTGTGCTGAAAGCCAGTGCTTCACCACTTGAGTCACACTCCAGGCTTTTTGGTGATTAATTGGAAACAAGAGTCTCATAGACTTTCCTGCCCAGGCTGGCTTTGAACCACAATCCTCAGATTTCAGCTTCCTATGTAGCTAGGATAGCAGGCATAAGCCACCAGCACCCAGCACCGGTTGGTTATTTTTGAATTAGCTATTTAAAAAAAAATTATTTGCCAGTCCTGGGGCTTGAACTCAGGGCCTGACCACAGTCCCTAATGCTTCTTTTTTTGCTGAAGGCTAGCACTCTGCCACTTGAGCCACAGCACCACTTCTGGCTTTTTCTGTGTATGTGGTGCTGAGGAATCAAACCCAGGGCTTCATGCATGCTAGGCAATCACTCTACCACTAAGCCACCTTCCCAGCCCTCAACTATTTTTTTTAAATTAAATAAGCATTTAAGAAAATGAAGTTGTGGGCTGGGAAGGTGGCTCAGTGGTAGAGTGCTTGCCTCACATGCATGAGGCATTGGGTTCGATTCCTCAGCACCACATAAACAGAAAAAAGCCGGGAGTGGCGCTGTGGCTCAAGCAGTAGAACCCTAACCTTGAGCTGAAGAGCTGAGGGACAGCGCCCAGGCCCAGAGTTCAAGCCCCACGACCTACCAAAAAATAAAAATAAAAAAAAGGAAAGAAAATGATGTTGCAAAAACTTGAAGAATTTTGAAGAAAGAAGTTGAACCAGGCACTGGTGGCTCACGCCTGTCATTCTAGCTACTCAGGAGGCTGAGATCTGAGGATTGCAGTTCAAAGCCAGCCTGGGCAGGAAAGTCCATGAGACCCTTATCTCCAGTAAACCACTCAGAAAACTGGAAGTGGTGCTGTGGCTCAAGTGGTAGAATGCTTGCCTTAAAAGGCTGAAGAGCTGAGGGACAGCGCCCAGGCCCAGAGTTCAGGCCCCACGACCGACAAAAAGAGAAAAGAAAGAAGTGATTCTGATCATTTTTTTGGTGACTATTCTCATTGCTTAATGAAGAAATGAATTTTTTTTTTTTTGCCAGTCCTGTGCTTGAACTCTGGGCCTGGGCGCTGTCCCTCAGCTCTTCAGCTCAAGGCTAGCGCTCTACCACTGGAGCCACAGCGCCACTTCCAGCTTTTTCTGCTTATGTGGTGCTGAGGAATCGAACCCAGGGCCTCATGCATGCAAGGCAAGTGCTCTACCACGGAGCCACCTTCCCAGCCCGAAGAAATGAATTTTTACAGGTTCTTACTTTGACATTTTTGCTGGCCCTACAGAAGTCAACTCTTACTATTAATGTTCAAACAACCATCAACACAAGTTCCTCCACCTGTGCTTCTGCTTCTTTCTATGGTTTTCAGATTTACTGAAAGACTTGTCTATTTCTGACCTCAAGGCAAGAGTAAGTTAAGACCTTAGGGCTCCTGTGTCTGACAGGGTGGTAATCCTTCTGTGATGCTAGAGATAAGGGAAGGGAGATTTTTTTCCCCCCATTTACTGCTCACAAGTAAGCTAAGGAATCTAGCCTGGTGCTGGTGGCTAATGCTTCTAATCCTAGCTACTCAGGAGGCAGAGATCTGAGGATCATGGTTTGTAGCCAGCCAGGCAGAAAAGTCCCTATGAGACTCTTCTCTCCAATAAACTACTCAAAAAGCCAAAAGTGGTGCTGTGGCTCAAGTGGTAGAGTGCTAGCTTTGAGCACAAAGAGGCTCAAGGGCAGTGCTCAAGCTCTTAGTTCAAGCCCCAGGACCAGTGAAGAGAAGAAGGAGGAGGAGGAGGAAGAGGAGGAGGAGGAGGAGAAGAAAGAATATGCAATCGCAATCTTTTTTTTTTTTTTTTTTTTTGGGAGGAGGAGGAGGAGGAAGAAGAAGAAGGAGAAGAAGAAGAAAGAATATGCAATCGCAATCTTTTTTTTGGGTCCGGTCATGGGGCCTGAACTCTGGGCCTGGGCACTGTCCCTCAGCTCTTCAGCTCAAGGCTAGCGCTCTACCACTTGAGCCACAGCACCACTTCTGGCTTTTTTCTTTTTGCTTATGTGGTACTGAGGAATCAAACCCAGGGCTTCAGGCATGCAAGGCAAGCGCTCTACCACTGAGCCACCTTCTCAGCCCTGAAATTGCAATCTTAAACTTTGCTAAGGAGACTAATGCTAAAATCATGGGTAAATATGTGGTTTAGTGGTAGGATGCTTGCCTAGCATGCATGAAGCCCTGGGTTCGATTCCTCAGTGCCCCATAAACAGAAAAACCCAGAAGTGGCGCTGTGGTTCAAGTGGTAGAGTGCTAGCCTTGAGAAAAGAAGCTCAGGGACAGTGCCCAGGCCCTGAGTTCAAGCCCCAAGATTGGCAAAAATAAATAAAAAATAAAAACTGTAATGAGAACTGGGTGCTGGTAGCTCACACCTATAATCCTAGCTACTCAAGAAGCTGAGATCTGAGGATTCTGATTAGAAGCCAGCCTGGGCAGAAAAGTCTGTAAGACTTTTATCTCCAGTAAAAAAACTACCCTCAAGAAAAGCCAGAAATGGAGCTCTGGTTCAAGTGGTAGATCTCTAACCTTGATCAAAAGAAGCTCAGGGAGGGGCTGGGAAGGTGGCTCAGTAGTAGAGCACTTGCCTTGCATGCCTGAGGCCCTAGGTTTGATTCCTCAGCACCACATAGAAATGGAGCTCTGGTTCAAGTGGTAGATCTCTAACCTTGATCAAAAGAAGCTCAGGGAGGGGCTGGGAAGGTAGCTCAGTGGTAGAGCCCTTGCCTTGCATGCCTGAGGCCCTGGGTTTGATTCCTCAGCACCACATAAACAAAAAGAAAAAAGCTGGAAGTGGCACTGTGGCTCAGGTGGTAGAGAGCTAGAGCGCTAGCCTTGAGCTGAAGAGCTGAGGGACAGCGCCCAGGCCCAGAGTTCAGGCCCCACGACCGCCCCCCCCCCCCCAAATAAAAGAAGCTCAGGGACAATACCAGGCCCTGAGTTCAAGCTCCAGAACCAGCACACAGAACACACACACAGACACACACACACACAGAGTCATTAGGGTAAGAGCAACATTTACCCATTCCTTCCCAGTGTGTTTTCTATTTTTCTTTTAAATTTCTTGAGGTTTTTCTACAGTGGTTCCAAAACTATACATAGGGTTTCATCTAGCATCTTCAGGGATGGACTCGATTCAGACCTGCAATCTTGGACATTTTCTCCTCTTTGGGGTTTCCACTCCCTCTTGCTATAATCTTAGGGCATTTTCATTGTTAGCATCATTCTCTTTGCTGAAGAGACAAAGCGGATGAAGGCTGAACAGTTCTGCTTTCTTCAGTCATCTGTTTCTGTTACACCATCTTCTCTCAGCAATGGGCTTATTTCTTCCTTCTGCTTGTTCCAAATATAGCCTGGGTGCTGTTGATAACAAGTTTTGTAATCTTAGCTCATTCCCAGCTACAGCCGGATGGACACTGTTCTCATACGTTCATGCTGTTTTTTTGGGGTATGGTTTTCATTGGCTTCAGGGTGTGTTTGTGTGTGTGTGTGTGTGTGTGTGTGTGTGTGTGTGTGTGTGTGTGTGTGTGTGCCAGTACCAGGGCTTGAACTCAAGGCCTTCTCCTCTTGCATGGCTTAGCTTGCTCATATCTAGTGTTCTACTACTTGAGCCACACCTCCAGTCTGTCCAGTCTGGCATTTTGCTGGTTTATTGAAGATAGTCGCATGGACTTTTCTATCTTGGCTGGCTTTAAACTGCCATCCTTTGGGTAGCGAGGATTACAGGTATGAGCCACACAGCACCACTTCCAGCTCTTTCCGTGTATGTACTGAGACATCAAACCTGGGGCTTCATGCAAGCACTCTATAGCTAAGCGACCTTCCCAGCCCCCTGGTTAATTTTGTTGTTGTTGTTGTTGGTTATGGGGCTTGGACTCTGGGCCTGGGCGCTGTCCCTCAGCTCTTCAGCTCAAGGCGAGCACTCTACCACTTGAGCTACAGTAACACTTGCAGCTTTTTCTGCTTATGTGGTGCTGGGGAATTGAACCCAGGACCTCATGCATGCAAGGCAAGCACTCTACCACTGAGCCACCTTCCTAGCCATCCCCTCCTCCCCGCTGGGTTATTTTTAAAATGGAATCTCCCATCCTTCCCAGGCAAGTGTTAGACCACGACCCACTGTTTTGTTTCCACGGCAGGCGGGATAACAGATATGGCACCACACCCAGTTTCTTCCCTTAAGAGAGAATCTATTGGGCTTTTCTGTCCAGGATGCCCTGAAACCATGATCCTTCTGATTTCAGCTTCTCTTGAGTAGCTAGGATGACAGACATGAGCCATTGCCTAGCTAGTCACTCTCTAAAGTTAGCAATGCATGTGTTGGGAAATCTATGAGGCTTATCATGAAAAACTGGGGCTTCCCTATCACCTGCTTCCTGTTCCACAGAGACAGAAACATTTAACCCTTTAGCTCATTCTTTTGTACTCAGCCTTGTATCTCTAAATAGCACACGCATACTACTATTGATTTCTTTTGTTGTTTTAGGTATTATCTGTTGTTTTCTGGTTTTGGAGTGGAACTCAGGGCTTCCCATTTATCTACCATGTTGAAAGCTGCGGTGGTTTTATTGTTTGCTTTTGTTTTTGTCAGTTGTGGGGCTTGAACTCAGGGCCTGGGCGCTGTCCCTAAGCTTTTCGCTCAAGGCTAGCATTCTACCACTTTGAGCCACAGTGGCACTTCTGGCTTTCTGGTGGTTAACTGGAGATAAGAGTCTCATGGTCTTTTCTGCCCTGGCTGGTTTTGAACCACAATAATCAAATCTCAGGGGCTGGGAAGGTGGCTCAGTGGTAGAGCGCTTGCCTTGCATGCCTGAGGACCTGGGTTCGATTCCTCAGCACCACATAAGCAAAAAGAAAAAAGCCAGAATGGCGCTGTGGCTTAAGTGGTAGAGTGCTAGCCTTGAGCTGAAGAGCTGAGAGACAGCGCCCAGGCCCAGAGTTCAGATCCCACGACCGGACCCAAAAAAAAAAAAAAAAAAAGAAGACTGGAATTTTTTCTGAGGAGGGGGGACAGTGCTAGTCCTGGAGCTTAAACTCAGGGCCTGGGCGCTGTCCTTGAGCTCTTTTGCTCAAGGCTAGTGTTCTACCACTTGAGCCACAGCGCCACTTCCAGTTTTCCCTTGGTTTATTGGAGATAAGAGTTTCATGGACTTGCCGGGCATCAGTGGCTCATGCCTGGAGTCCTAGCTACTCAGGAGGCTGAGATCTGAGGATCACAGTTCAAAGCCAGCCCAGGCAGGAAACTCGGTGAGACTCTTATCTCCAATAAACCACTAGAAAACCGTAAGTGGTGCTGTGGCTCAAGTGGTAGGGCACTTGCCTTGAGCTGAAGAGCTGAGGAACAGCGCCCAGGCCAAGAGTTCAAGCCCCATGACCGACAAAAAAAAAAAGAGTTTCATGGGCTTTCCTGCCCAGGCTGGCTTTGAACCTAGATCCTCAGATCTCAGCCTCCTGAGTAGTTAAGGTTACAGGCGTGAGCCACCAGCTCCCAGCTATGTTGTTGGTTTTTTTTTTTTTATTTTTTTTTTTTTATTTTTAAAGATAAGCATCTCAGGGACTTTCCTGCCAAGGCTGGCTTTGAACCATGATTCTCACTCAGATCTCAGCCTCCTGAGTAGGATTACAGGCAGGAGGCCACTGGTGCCAGCGACCACTGGATTTCTTGCTAGAGGGAAGGAGAATATTTGATCATGTTACTCATTTTCAGAGTGTTTTCATCAAACGTTTACACATTTGAATGTTAATGAAGACATTGACAAATATAGACAAAGTGTGATAATTGGTACTGCTTCCTGATAAGAGCACCAGTTGGTGTTGGTGATGTCATTTGATTGCACCAGAGGCGCTGGGTGAAGGGGAACGGATATAAAGGCTGTACCTGCTGTCTGAGCATCACAAGTTAATTTTAAGAAAAAGGCAAATATTAGCAAAGACTCAGCAGTGTAGGCATTGAGAACATAGAGCTCACTCACCAACTGCTGCACTTTAGATGTGAGATATTAGCCAGGCACTAGTGGCTCACACCTCTCATCATAACTACTCAGATGGCTGAGATCTGAAGACTGAGATTTGAAGCCAGTCCAGTTCAAGAAACTCTCATTGCCTGGCACTGGTGGCTCACGCCTGTAATCCTAGCTACTCAGGAGGCTGAGATCTGAGGATGGAGGTTCAAAGCCAGCCAGCCCAGGCAGGAACATCCCATGAGACTCTTATCTCCAATTAACCACCAGAACACTGGAAGTGGTGCTGTGGCTCAAGTAGTAGATTGCTAGCCTTGAGTCAAAGAGCTAAGGACAGCACACACGCCCAGAGTTCAAGCCCCACAACTGACAAAAGAGAAAGGAAAAGAAAAGAAACTTTTTTATCTCCAATTAACCAGCAAAAGATCAGAAGTAGATGTAGGTCAAGTGGTAGAACACCAGTCTTGAGTGAAAAAGTCAAGGGCTAGTATGAAGCCTTGAATCTAAGCACACATACACACAAAACTTAAAATAAAACTAACCAAGTCTAATCATTATTCAATACATACTAAGAATCCCTGGTATCAAACACTGCTACATATAAATCAAAGATGACTACCTGCCTTCCTGATAAGCCTATATATAAGAAAATAATGCCGGGCGCTGGTGGCTCACGTCTGTAATCCTAGCTACTCAGGAGGCTGAGATCTGAGGATCGCGGTTCAAAGCCAGCCCGGGCAAGAAAGACCATGAGACTCCTATCTCCAATAAACCACCACAAAACCGGAAGTGGCGCTGTAGCTCGAGTGGTAGAGCGCTCGCCTTGAGCTGAAGAGCTGAGGGACAGCGCCCAGGCCCAGAGTTCAAGCCCCACAACCGACAAAAAAAAAAAAAAAAAGAAAATAATAATATGGCCAGGTGCTAGTGGGCCCATCTGTATTCCTAACTATTCAGGAAGCTGAGATCTGAAGATCGTAGTTTAAAGCCAGCCCCAGCAGGAGACTTTTTTTTTTTTTTTGACAGCCTTGGGGTTTGAGCTCAGGGGGTCATGGGGCTTGAACTCAGGGCCTGGACACTGTCCCTGAGCTTTTTTGCTCAAGGCTTGCACTCTACCACTTGAGCCATAGCTCTACTTAATGCTTTTTTTCTTGGTGATTAATTGGAGATAAGAGTCTCAGGAAGGGGGCTGGGAAGGTGGCTTAGTGGTAGAGCGCTTGCCTCACATGCATGAAGCCCTGGGTTCGATTCCTCAGCACCACATTAAAAAGAAGTCAGAGCCAGGGGCCGGTGGCTCACACCTGTAATCATAGCTACTCAGGAGGCTGAGATCTGAGGATCACGGTTCAAAGCCAGTCCGGGCAGGAAAGCCCGTGAGACTCTTATTTCCAATAAACCAGCACATACAAAAAAAGAATAATGATCAAGTACTTGCCTTCCACATATAAAGCCCTGGGCTCAATTCCCAACATTACAATAAATAAACAAATAATTATAATAAATTTCAAAACCAAAAAGTTGAATTCTCATTCTCCCATGTGAATGATAAAACTCAATAGATGAGGTGAAGCTCTGTCTTCTGTCTTCAGTTCTCAGAAGCTGGGTAGATGGCTTAGGCCTATAATCCTAGCTATTCAGGAGGCTGAGATCGGAGGATCGAGGTTTGGAGCCAGCTTGGGCACACTAATCTGAGAGACCTTCCTTCTTTCCTTCCTTCCTTCCTTCCTTCCTTCCTTCCTTCCTTCCTTCCTTCCTTCTTTCCTTCCTTCCTTCCTTTCTTTCTTTCTTCCTTCCTTTCTTCTTTCTTTCTTTCGCCAGTCCTGGAGCTTGAACTCAGGGCCTAGGCACTGTTCTCGAGCTTCTTTTGCTCAAGGCTAGCACTCTACACTCTACCACTTTTGTCTTTTTGTGTGTATGTGGTACTAAGGAATTGAACCCAGGGCTTCATGCATGCTAGGCAAGCACTCTATGGCTTAGCCACATTCCTAGCCCCTGAGAGACTGTTATTACCAATTATTCAGCAAAAGGCCAGAACTGGAGGCATATAGCTCAATAGAGTGCCACCCTTGAACGAAAAAGCCAAGCAAGTGTCAGGCCCTAAGTTCAAGCCTTGTCTCCAAAAACATAAAAAAGAAAGAAGACAAACCCTCCAGAGAAACCCAAGTCCAGAAATGTTGGCAAGGCTAATGCAAACTATTGCAATATGCTGGCTGGAAAATATTAGCAAAGTTCTAAGTTGTATTTACTTACAGAAATTGTCTAAAGTACTGGGTTTTATTCTTAAGTCCCAGCTTTTTGTGCAAACTGAAGTTTCAGAGGGAAGATGGAAAATCATGTTGGCTGTCTCAAGAACAAAAAGCTGTTCTGGCTTTTTACATTTTGGAGGAACAAAAGAAAATTTGAGTAGGAAGCTTCGTCAGTCTCATTGTAAATCACTTCCAACCAAAATGAATGACAAGTCAATGATGTCTCATTAAACTCCTACACTAGCCCTAGGAAATAATTTCTTATAACGATTAAATGGTTTCACAGTTCTTGACAAACAAAATGGTTTGTTTTTTGGAAGGGTTATAAAATAAATTGACAGCAAAGAAAGCATGTAATCTCTCTTCATAGCAGGGGAGAAATATACAGCAGGATTTAAAATTAGAAACAAGGCAAAGCTTAGTAATAATATTTGCCTTGTGCTTGTAAGACTAAAGCTCTACTACTCAAGCAATATCTCCAGTCTTGGTATCTGCTAGTACCAGGGTTTGAACTTAGAACTTCACTCTTTTTTTCTCAGTCAGTCATGGGGCTTGAACTCAGGGCCTGACTGCTGTCCCCAAGCATTTTTGCTCAAGACTAGTGCTCTACCATTTTGAGCCACAGTGCCACTTTTGGTTTTCTGCTGATTAATTAGAGATATCTTGAAGACTTTCCTACCTGGCTTTGAATCTTGACTCTCAGATCTTAGCCTCCTGAGTAGTTGGGATTACAGGCATGAGCCACTGGCTCCCAATTTAAAGCTTCCCTCTTGATCAGCTTTGCTTGCTGGGCTGACACTCCACCATGTGAGCCATACCTCCAGCCTGGCCTTTGCTTACTATTTTTGGAAATAGACTCTCATGGGCTTTTGTGCATGATCTGGCTTCAAACTGAGATCCTCAGGATCTCAGCCTGCTGAATAACTCGAGTTATAGAAGCCATCAGCATTCAGCCACTATATATATAATATATAGCCAGTGCTGGAGCTTGAACTCAGGGCCTGGATACTGTCCCTGAGCTTCTTTTGCTCAAGGCTAGCACTTTCTACCACTTGAACCACAGTGCCACTTGCAGCTTTTTCTGTAAATGTGGTATTGAGGAATTGAACCCAAGGCTTCATGCATACTAGGCAAGCACTCTACCACTAAGCCACATTCCTAGCCCTAGATAGCTTTTTGGGGGGGCTTGAACTCTGGGCCTGGGCACTGTCCCTCTTCAGTTCAAGTCTAGCAGTTCACCACTTGAGCCATAGCACCACTTCCATTTTTCTGGTGGTTTACTGAAGATAAGAGTCTCACAGACTTTAGTGCCTGGGCTGGCTTTGAACCAAGATCCTCAGATCTCAGCCTCCTAAGTAGCTAGGATCACAGGCATGAGCCACCAGCATTCAGCCCTAGATAGCTTCTTATGTTGCCCAAAATGACAATGATTTAGAGCTGTGCATGTGACTTATGCACGTAATTCTAGCATCCAGGAGGCTGAGGCAGGAGATTGAAAGTTAGAGACTAGCTTGGTTAAGTGAGACTCTGTCTCAAGAGAACCAAATTTAAAACATAGTGTCAGACCTAAAATATCATTTTAGATTCAAGTGATTTATTTCAACTTCAATTTAATTAAAGCTGATTTTCTATTCGTTACCTTGGAGACATTACTGTCATCCTTACCGAGGTAATGAAGGATTATACTATATGCCAATAAAATAAATTACTTAGATGAAATAAAGTAGAAAAAAAAACTATCAAAAGGAAAAAATTGAAAAACTGAATAAATAGCGAAGAAGTAAAGAAAACTGAATAATGAAAGAATTAACAGAAAGCAAAGCCTCGCTGGGCGCCGGTGGTTCACACCTATAATCCCAGCTACTCAGGAGGCTGAGATCTGAGGATCAAGGATCAAAGCCAGCCCAGGCAGGAAAGTCCATGAGACTCTTATCTCCAATAAACCACTAGAAAACCGGAAGTGGCGCTGTGGCTCAAGCAGTAGAGCACTTGCCTTGAGCTGAAGAGCACCATGACAGCGTCCAGGCCCAGAGTTCAAGCCCCATGACTGACCAAAAAAAAAAAAGAAAGCAAAGCCCAGGTCCAGATGGTGAATTTGTCCAACCATTTAAGAAAGAATTAATACTTGTTCTTTACAAACACTAGAGAATCAGCAGCCTCTTCCCTGTTCTTCCTATTAGGCAAGTATAACCCTGATACCAAAACCAGAAAGAGATCACAAGAAAGAAAATTGAAAGTCAATATCCCTAGTGAATACAGAGGCAATAGTCTTCAAATAAACATTAGCAAACAGAATCCAATATCATATGAAAAAGAACTGTATAGCTGGGCACTGATGGCTCACACCTGTAATCCTAGCTACTTAGGAGGCTGAGATCTGAAGATTGAGATTAAAAGCAGGGCAGGAAAGTCCTTGAGACTCTTATCTCCAATAAACTACCAAAAAGCCAGAAAACAAAGCTGTGGCTCAAGAGGTAGAGCATTAGCTTAGCCTTGAGCAAAAAAGAAGCTCAGGGGCTGGGAATGTGGCTCAGCTTGCTTAGCATGTATGAAGCCCTTGGATCGATTCCTCAGTACCACATACACAGAAAAAGCCAGAAGTGGTGCTGTGGCTCAAGTGCTAGAGTGCTAGCCTTGAGCATAGAGAGGCTCAGGGACAGCACTCAGGCTCTAAGTTCAAGCTCCAAGACTGGCAAAAAATAAATAAAATAAAAAAGAAGCTCAGAGATAGCAGGCCCCAGGACTGACACCAAAACTCCCCCCAAAACCAACAAAATGAAACTAATAAACAAAAAAGTATAACAGGACCATTTATCCTAGAAATGCAAGGTTAGTTTAATATCTGAAAATAAAACAATTTAATGTATATTACAATAAAGCAACAAAAAACCCATAATCATCTTGATACAGAAAAAAAAAACTGACAAAATCTAACAGCCTTTTGTAATTAAGACAAACAAGCATATAAGCATGTGTCAGGCACCAGTGGCTCAGGCCTGTAATTCTAGCTACTCAGGAGGCTTAGATCTGAGGATCACTGTTTGAAGCCAGCCTGGGCAGGAAAGACCAAGACTCTTATCTCCAATTAATAACCAGAAAATGGGAACAGGTGCTGTGGCTCAAAGCCTTGAGCACAAGAAGTTCATGGTCGATGCCCATGCCCTAAGTTCAAGCTCCATGACTAACAAAAAGAAGAAGCATCAAGTTGGGAGAATTTACATTTTTCAGCTTTAAGACTGATTATAAAGTTATCGTAACTGCAGACACTGGTGGCTCATGCCTGTAATTGTATCTATCTAGGAGGCTAAGATCTGAGGATAGTGGGTCAAAGTCAGCCTGGGCAGGAAAGTCCATGAGATGCTTATCTCTAATTAACCACCAGAAAACCAAAGTAGAGCTGTGGCTCGAAGTAGTACAACACTAGCCTTGAGCAAAAGAGCTCAGCATCAGTGCCCAGGTCCTGAGTTTAAGACCCATGACTGAAAACAAAAACAAAGCCATCTAAATCAAGAGAATGTATACCAGCTGCTGGTGGATCAAGCAAGGGGTACTGGGGGTTCATCCCCGTAATCCTAGCTATTCAGGAGACTGAGATTTGAGGATTTTGGTTCAAAGCCAGCTAGAGCAGAAAAGTTTGAGCCCCCATCTCAAAAATAACCAGTAGGGCTGGGAAGGTGGCTCAGTGGTAGAGCGCTTGCCTTGCATGCCTGAGGCCTTGGGTTCGATTCCTCAGCACCACATAAGCAAAAAGAAAAAAGCTGGAAATGGCACTGTGGCTCAAGTGGTAGAGCGCCAGCCTTGAGCTGAAGAGCTGAGGGACAGCGCCCAGGCCCAGAGTACAGGCCCCACAACCGGACCCAAAAAAAAAAATAACCAGTAAAAAATTGAGCTGGAAGCTTGGATCAAGTGAAAAAGGATAAGCCAAGAAAGCAAGCTGAGAAAGAACTTCAGGCTCTGAGTTCAAGCCCCAATACCAAAATGAAAACAGAAATAGAATAAAGCCAAAGCAAGGGGCTGGGAAGGTGGCTCAGTGGTAGAGCGCTTGCCTTGCATGCATGAGGCCCTGGGTTCGATTCCTCAGCACCACATAAACAAAAAGAAAAAAGCTGGAAATGGTGTTGTGGCTCAAGTGGTAGAGCGTTAGCCTTGAGCTGAAGAGCTGAGGGACAGCACCCAGGCCCAGAGTCCAGGCCCCATGACTGGACCCCCCCCCCCCACACCAAAAAAAAGCAAAACAATGAACTGTTAGAGCAAGGCATTGTAGCTCATACCTGTAATCCTAGCCTTTAGGAATCTAGGGCTAAGCTGGAAGATCCCTTGAGCTTCAGAATTCAACACTAGCTTGGACAACGTAGCAAAATAGGTACCTGTATTTATTATTATTATTATTATTTTGGTGTTAATCCTGGGGCTTGAACTCAGGGTCTGGTCACTGTCTCTGAATGTTTTTTTCTAAAGGCTGGCACTTTGCTACTTGAGCCACAACTCCATTTCTGGCTTTTTTGGTAGTTAATTGGAGACAAGAGTCTCACAGGACTTTCCTGCCAATGTGGGCTTTGAACCGGGATCCTCAGATCTCACCCTCCTGAGTAGCTAGAATCACAAAGATGAACTACCAGCCTGCAGCTCGTTGATTTTTTTTTTTAAACAAAACATATTGGCCAGAAAGACACATCCAAACCAAAGACATATTTAGTTTTGCTCATGTAACATTTTTAGACGTTTTGAAATTAGCTGCCAACACTGAAAGAGCTGCAGCTTTCTCATTAAAAATCTTCATTTCCAACTTCTGTTGAAAACCCAGGTTTGGTATTAGTGCCTGGCAACAAGGCCTAGGGAAGCTGTAATTCCTTCTCTCCTCTCCCCTCCCCTCCCTTCTCCTTCCTGCTACCCTTTACCTGCACAAGATGCCATGGTGGACTGCAGAGAGCGGCCAAGTGATCGTTGAAGACTGGCCACTAGGCAATGAGGGAGCTGGCATATTGGGACAATGGTGGTGATGGAGAGAAAGGGAAAGGTTCAAGTCATGACTTCCTTCTCCCCAAGGTCCCTGTTGGGAAATACAGGATAGAAGTGCTGAGCACAGACAGGAATGGGTCAGAGGCAGGCAGGTGTGTAGATGAGGCTTTCTTTGAGTGTAGATGACTCCTTAGAATAGGCAGTGTCCTGGGGATCCTGACATAAGACATTTAACAGAGGCACAGGGCTAAAGGGGTGGTATAGTGGTGGGGGTATGCCTGGGCCAGGCCAGGTCCTGGGTTCCATTTCCATCACTGTATAAAAATTAAAATGAATTTCTAAGCTGGGTGCAGGTGACTCATACCCATAATCCTAACTACCTAGGAGACTGAGATCTGAGGATAGCTATTTGAAGCCAGCCAGAAAGTCCATGAGACTCTCATCTCCAATCAATTATTTTTAAAAAAAAGCTGGGTGCCACACTTGTAATCCTAGCTACACAGGAGACTGAGATCTGAGGAACATGGTTGAAAGTCAGCCCAGGCAGGAAAGTCTGTGAGACTTTTGTTGTTGTTGTTGGTCATGGGGCCTGAACTCTGGGCCTGGGCACTGTCCCTCAGCTCTTCAGCTCAAGGCTTGCACTCTACCACTAGAGCCACAGCACCATTTCTGCCTTTTTCTGCTTATGTGGTGCTGAGGAATCGAACCCAGGACCTCATGCATGCGAGGCAAGCGCTCTACCACTGAGCCACCTTCCCAGCCCCTGTGTGACTCTTCTCTCTCAATTAACCACCTGAAAAGTGGAAATGGCGCTGTGGCTCAAGTTGCAGAGTGTTCACCTTGAGCTGAAGAGCTGAGGGACAGCGGCCAGGCACAGAGTTCAAGCCCCACAACTGACAATAAAATAAAATAATAAAGAAAAAACAAGCCCAAAACCTAAAGTGGAGATGTGGCTGAAGTGGTAGACCCTTTGCCTTGAGCAAAAAATAATAATAATAATTTTTTCTTTGTTGGTTGTAGGGCCTGAACTCTGGGCCTGGGTGCTGTCCCTAAGCTCTTCAGCTCAAGGATAGCACTCTACCACTTGAGCCACAGCACCACTTCAGGTTTTCTAGTGGTTAACTGGAGGTAAGAGCCTCATGGACTTTCCTGCCTAGGCTGACTTTGAACCATGATCCTCAGATCTCAGCCTCCTGAGTAGCTAGGATTACAGGCGTGAGCCACCAGAGCCAGGTTGAGAAAAACAAAACAAAACAAAACAAAACAAAACAGCACCCTAGCCCTGAGTTCATTAACCAACAAGAATTTTTGGTTAGGAATGTGGCTGGGTGGTAGAGTGCTTGCCTAACATGCATGAAGCCCTGGTTCAATTCCTCAGTACCACATACACAGAAAAAGCCGGAAGTGGTGCTGTGGTTCAAGTGGTAGAGTATTAGCCTTGAGAAAAGAAGTTCAGGGCCAGTGCCCAGGCCCTGAGTTCAAGCCCCAGGACTGGAAACAAAACAAAACAAAAACACAAGAATTTTTAAAGAAAGATACACCCTAATGGAGACTCAGAAAGCTAGAGAGGAAAGAGTGGGGAGAGTGGGGTCCCCCTTATATGACAAAGGGAGAGAGCCCTCAAGAAGTGGACTGGAACTAGTTAATAGCAGCAGACAATCATCAAGATGCGTTTGCTTGATTTGATCCGGAAGGAGACGGGGTGTCCCTGAGGACAGCAAGTCTGCACGGACTGGGAAAAGCAGAGACTCAAGTAGGAGGAAAAGAAGGCAGAGGAGCCAGCTGTTGGCAATTCTAGCTCATTCTTGTAATCCTAGCTCCTGGGAAGGCTGAGATCTGAGGATCATAGTTTGAAGCCAGCCTGGGCAGAAAAAAGCCGGAAATGGAGCTGTGGTTCAAGAGGAAGGCAGGCAGGCAGGCAGGAAACTAGAAAATCTGCTTGTGAACAGTAGGTTGGAGAACTGGTTTGAAATTTCCAAGAACATTTTTATATTATACCCTAAAAAGTGAGGGTTCTAGGGGAGAGAGAAAGGGGTTCAGCCTTGGAAAGAGGTCCCCAAGGGAATGAGAGGGAATGTATCCCAGGAGAGAGGAATCAGCCTTGGGCCCAGGAAGGCTGATGGTCTTTTTCATTATAGGTTATGGAGCAAGACTGACTCAGGCTGGAGTTGACAGCCTGTTTTATACATGTCGTTCTGTCTCCTGCTGAGGCCAGGCCCACCCCGGATGTGGTCAACCCTGATTCTGCAGATGCTAGGAGACGGTAGATCTGAGAAGGCCTGGGGCCACTCCATAGGGGTGAACATGAAATAAGTCCTGGAGACTTTACCTACAACTGCCTTTCACCAAGCTGCAGACTAAATATCTATCCCAAAACCTGTCCTTAGGAGGTGGACCTGAGCCCTGCTCTCCTGTCTCCATAGGTGGCTGCCTGGAGAAACTCTTCTTCTTGGGCAAAACTAGGTTAATTCAGTGATTGGCAACCTGGATGATAGGCAAGACCTGGCCTGGTTCCATACTGAAGCCAGGTCATAGCCACCTGGCTACTGAAAAAAAGTCCTGAGTTTCCTGGCCTTGCTGAGATTCTTTTTTTGGGGGGGTCATGGGGCTTGAACTCATGGCCTGAGTGCTGTCCCTGAGCTCTTTTGCTCAAGGCTGGCACTCTACCACTCTGAGCCACAAGGCTACTCCCAGTTTTCTGGTGGTTAACTAGAGATAAGAATCTCACAGACTTTCCTGCCTGGACAGGAAAAAATATTTACCAGCAATATATCAGACAAGAGGTTAATATCCAGTATGTACAGGAAATTCAAGAAACTAATTCCTCTCAAACCCAACAAACCAATTACTAAATGGGCAAGGGAACTAAAGAGAGATTTCTCAGAAGAGACAAAAATGGCAAAGAAACACATGAGGAAACGTTCACCATCCTTGGTTGTAAAGGAAATGTAAATAAAGACATCCCTGAGATACTACCTTACCCCAGTCAGAATGGCCCACATCCTCAAGTCAGCCGACGACAAATGCTGGAGGGGATGTGGAGAAAGAGGAACCCTATTACACTGCTGGTGGGAATCTACACAGATACAACCTCTTTGGAAAGTGGTCTGAAGGGGCCTCAGAAAGCTAAATATTGACCTCCCCTATGGCCCAGCCATACCACTCCTAGGCATCTATCCTGAACAACAGGAACTAGTATACAAGGGCACATGCACCTTCATGTTTATTGCAGCACTGTTCACAATAGCTAGGATATGGAAACAACCCAGATGCCCCACCACAGATGAATGGATCTAAAAATTGTGGTATCTATACCAATGGAATATTATGCAGCCATTAGAAAGGACAAAATAATGGCATTTGCAGGGAAATGGATGAAACTAGAAGAAATCATATTGAGTGAGGTAAGCCAAGAGCAAAGACACAAACGGCACATGGTCTCCCTGACAAGTGGATGTTAAATCCAAAACATAAGGTGATACAACAGTTAACAAGACTTGAGAAACAAAGGACCTCCACTCATTTGTCAAATCACTACTAAATAACCCCATGCTGCTGATCACATATATGGTATATATGTGCATATCGGAGGGAAATTAGGAGGAGGACACAGAACTAGAGGGAATCAGGGAAAAAAACATACAACCGCGGGACCCATCAGCTGCACTGGACATTGATCAAAATGAGCTAAACAACTCAATGGCAGTGATGGGAGGGAGGGAACGAGTGGGAAAGAGGGAACATATCACCTGATGTGGAAGAAATAACTGTATGTCAAAGCTCAGAGAACTTATCAACTTTATAGACCATGATAGACAATTTGCCCCATGAAGTTAGAATGTGTTTGTGACTTTAACTAAGCATCACTATCCCACAATACTGTGAAATTTGTGAAATTATGTAATCACTTAATCACAATAAAGAATTTGCAAAAAAAAAGTATCTCTTATGTCAGCCCAGGCTGGCTTTGAACCAAATCCTCAGATCTCAGACTCCTGAGTAGCTAGGATTTCTGGGGGCTTGAACTCAAGATCTTTGAGTTATGCCCCCAGCCTTTTTTGCTTTATTATTCAGATAGGGTCAGCCTCAGACTGTAATCCTTCTACTTACGCTTCCCACATAGCTGGGATGACAAGCAGGCACCACTATGCCTGGCTTGTTTCCTTCCTTTTCTTTCTCTCTCTCTCTTTATATTTCTTTCTTTCTCTCTCCTTCCTTTCTTTCTTTCTTTCTTTTTTCTTTTGTTGTTGGTCGTGGGGCTTGAACTCTGTGCTTGGGCACTGTCCCTGAGCTTTTCAGCTCAAGGCTCTACCACTTGAGCCACAGAGCCACTTCCAGCTTTTTCTGTGTATGTGGTACTGAGGAATCGAACTCAGTTCTTCATGCTAGGCAAGCACTCTACCACTAGGTCACATTCCCAGGCTGCCTGGCTTGTTTTCTTGAGAAGAGATTTTAACTTTTTTTTTCCCTGATGGACCTTGAACTTCGATTCTCTTGATCTCTCCTTCCTGGGTAGCTGGGATAACAGGTGAGACTCACTAATCCCAGAAAGAACTGAACTTTAAAATCTTTTATAGTTGATTTGTTTGAATGAAGATCCATAGAAAGTCTATATAGTACAGTTAGTTCTTCATTATTATTATCGTGTGTGTGTGTGTGTGTGTGTGTGTGTGTTGGGGCTTGAACCAACAGTAACATGCACTGTTGCTTGGCAACTAGCTGTTTTTAGCATTTCAGCTGGAGGCTGGACACCACAGTCCTAGGCCTCAAGTACAATTCAGCTCTTTTGTGGTTGACTGTTCCTTATATATCATTTTAGCCTCATTAACTGTGAGGCAGACAAGACAAATCTTACTTATCTCCTATTTACAGGTGAGGAAAATAGACCTTGGGAGAGGTTAGTTCTCTTGTGGAAGATCACAGGCCAGCAGTAGTGAAGGTATATAAAATTTGGGCAGTCTCATGCTATTCCTTGGGCTTGATCACACCAAGTTGACCTTGCCTGGGCTGTCAATGTCCCTCAGCCCACCAGATCCTCCTCTAGCCAGGCCTGCCTGGTAGCCCTTCCTCATCCTCTCAGGTCCAGTGCAAACCTCGTTTAACATAATAAGAACCAACATTAGGTTGGGAATGTGGCCTAGTGATAGAGTGCTTGCCTAACATGCATAAAACCTTGAGTTCAATTCCTCAGTACCACATAAACAGAAAAAGCCAAGGGCAGCCCCAAGGACTGGGGAAAAAAAAAAAAAAGCCAACATTAAACACCTACTACTCTGTAAAATGGGGTGTGAGTCAAGCTCTTGCTGGATTATTTATTTATTCAATGCTGTCTTGGGGCTTGACCTCTGGCCTGGGTCAGTCCCTTAGCTTTTACAGTCAAGGCTAGCCCCCTTTACCACTTGAGCCATGCCTTTACTTCTGGCTGCTTGCTGCTTAATTGGAGATGAGACTCTCACAGGCTTTCCTGTCTGGGCTGGCTTTGAACTTTTATTCTCAGATCTCAGCTCCCTGAGAGCTAAAATTACAGGCATGAGTCAATGGTGTCCAGCTTCCTTGGATTATTTTAAATTATCATCCCCATAACCGTGTGAGGTAGAAAGACTGTTACAGAGGGGAAACTGAGGCTGAGGGAGGTTAAGTATCTTGCCCAAGGTCACACAGCAGAGTGACAGCCAGGGGTCTGCAGGCCCCTAGGAACCCAAGGATGGGTGGCCTCCCCCTCGCCCCTCGTGGGTGCCTTGGGGCTTCGCCTGTGCTTGGCGCGCGCAGGCCGCCCTGGGTCCACCCGCGATGGCTGTCCAGGGGTTCAGGGGTTCAGGGGTGGGCGCAGGCAATCATGTTCAGGCAATGGATGATGGGCCAGCTATGCTCGCTCCTGGCCTCCAACCGGCGAAGCGGGAGGATCCGGGCGCCGGGGATGGAGACCTGCGACCCCGGGCGATTCCCGAGGCCAGCCACGCATGAGTGCGTTGCGGGGTCCCCGGCTGGGGTCCGGCGATGGGCGCGCTCGGGCTTCGCGAGCTTTCTGGAGCGCGCGGGGGCTGGGGAGGCGGGGGAAAGGACGGCGAGCAGGCCGGGGGCGGCTGCGGGAGAGAGGACAGAACAGAGTATTTTTGCATTTTGACATTCAAGGAAGAGCAGATCGGAGCTGGCATCTGTTCCGGCTCGGAGCCGGCGGCGCGGGCCCGGGCGGGGGCTGCGGGTGGAGGGTGGGGGGGGGGAGGCACGCGCCGGTCCCGCCGCCGGGGGCGTGGCCAGCCCCGAGGGGGCGTGTCCGGCCGCCGCGAGCCCCGCCCCCGAGGGGCGAGGCCGCCCGGGAGGCGGCGCACGGCCGCTTCTCATTCATTGTCTGACAGAGCATCCTCGGGCCGCCGGGCTGCAGCTCCGCCGCTCCCGCCGCCGCCTCCCTTCCTCCTCCGCTGGGGGGTCACGCTCGTGTCCGCAGCAGGTAGGGCTGGGCCCCGTCCGCTGCGGGGACCGGGCGCCGCGGCACCGGCCACCTGTGGGGCCGCGCGGGCGAGCGTGGGAGCAGCGGGCCAGGGGTGGCGGGCTGTCAGGTGCCCCCCCGCTCTGTCGGGGGCTGGGGGGGGGGACAGGGAGGGTCCTGAGCGTTCCGAGGTGGGGGCCGCCAAGATGGAGGTGGTCCGGGCGGGAGGGGCCCCCCGGAACGGGCGCCTCGGGGCGGTGGGGGGGGGGGGGCCGGGGTGCGGCGAGCCGAGCAGCTGCTCCGAGCTGGGAGACCGGAAGGGGCCGAGAGCAAAACAAGAAAAAGACCAAGTTCCCCTTTCTGTGGTTTCCAGGCCTGGCACCTGGGTGGGGAAGGAGGGAGGGTGGGGCAAGGCTTCCTGTCCCCCCATCTCTGGTAGGGGCTCCCTTCCCCGCGGGTCTGGACGGCTCACCTGGGGCTGGTACCCATCCTTTCCTTAGCTTGGCCATTTGCTTAGGCTGCTCCTCACTGGCTTTCTGGGCAGGCAGACCTGAGAGCCACCGTGTGTGTGTGGGGGGGGCTGGGGGGGACCTCAGGGTAGGGAAGGAGGGCTGGAACCCCAGAAGAAGCGACCAGGCCTGAAAGCAGAGCAGATGGGCCAGCCTGAGGAGGTGATGGAGGCTCTGCCTTGGCAGAGTAGCTGGAGCCCTTTGGCTGAGCAGAAAGGTGGAACACTTGGGCACCGGGATGGGGCTGTGGAGCTGGAGAACAGAGGTGATCTCCCTGGCTTCGCCCACTCTCCATCCACCCAGCCATCACAGGGAAAATCATACAAGCTAATCTCCAGAGAAGTCAGCAGGCCTTCCTCCTCCATCTCCCTTCCTGTGTGTGTAGTTCCAAGGAGGGTGGAGATGGCCCTGCAGGGCACCTGCTTTTTCTGAGTGGAGGTGGGAGGCGGAGATGTGGGGAGGAAATACTGGACCCAAGCCATGGCCATCACTGCTTCTGTTGGCCAGGGATCCACTGGGAAAGCCTCCTGGCCAGGCCCACGCTCTACTTCCTCCTGTGTGCCAACCCTAGGCCAGGAGGCAAGGGAGGGGCAGCTCTGCCCAGCCTTTAGGAAGCTCCCTACGTGGATGTGCGGTGTTTGTAGGCTCTGTAAGGTTCAGTAAGAGAGGACCCAGCCTTCAGGGCGGTCAGGGTGGTCCCCTGTGTTGTTTAAACCTTTTTAGGGGAGCATTCGGCCTCCATCAGCCAGGCAGCCAACAGCTGAGCTTGTGGTGTCATACCACACAAAGCTGTTTTAGGGGATGAAGGGGCAGTATTGAAAAGGTGGCTTGGAGGGCCTAGGGGTGGAGCATCTGAGCCTGTGGGTTAAGCAGGAGTGAGGCGCTACTGAGAAGGGCTAAGAGACTGCCAGCCAGGGGAGAGAATAAGGGCAGTGCCACAGAGATGATGCTGGGATTCTAAAATCCACATTGAAGGTGTCTGAGGGATGTGTAGCTTCTGAAAGGTCAGAGGTGACCTTTCAGAGGTAGTAAATGTCACGTGTGTTTTCCAGGATGAGCCGGCAGGTGGTCCGTTCCAGCAAGTTCCGCCATGTGTTTGGACAGCCAGCCAAGGCTGATCAGTGCTATGAGGATGTGCGGGTCTCACAGACCACCTGGGATAGTGGCTTCTGTGCTGTCAACCCCAAATTCATGGCCTTGATCTGTGAAGCCAGTGGGGGTGGAGCCTTCCTGGTGCTGCCCCTGAGCAAGGTGAGTCCCTGGAGTCCCAGACGGCAGCTCTCCTCCTGAGGATGTCACCAGTGTTGTCCCTGTGTAACTGAGCAGAGACAATGTGCCTAAGCTCCCTCCAGCTTCTGTGTGTAGTGGTGGTGTGGGAATGGAGGTCCGGAGGAGACAATGTGAGGGAGCCATACAGAGATGCAGGCTAGGACCGAGTCTCCCATGTCTCAGATTGGGGATCTCTGCCCTGGGAAGTACAGAGTGGGCTAGGAGGTTTCAGTGTGGATCCAGCAGTGTTCTCAGGCTATGGACTGCAGCTCTTGGCCTAAGGAGGAACCAGCCTTTGGGGGACCAGCAAGTTGCAGCCCCAGTTCACAGGCATGGTGATTAAAAGGCCAGTCTAATTGGGCCTGCTGTCCATCCTGCTTACCCTCTTCTGACCCCTGCCCCCAGCACACTCTTGTTTTTTTGGGGGTGAGACAGGAAGAGGAGATGGGCCCCAAGTTGTTACCTTAAAAGGGCCGATGGAAATACAGAGAAGAGGAAGTGGTTGTTGGGGTGAGAGCTGGGCCTGTGCTCTGAGCAGCTCTCCACACAGGAAGCCCTGCTGAGGCAGTTGGCCCCACAAGAGGCCATTTCCAAATCTCTGCTGCTGCCTGGGAGCCATGAGGACAGACCTTCTAGGTCCATTTGGCAAGACATATCCCTGCACCACCCCCACTCACATTTCCATAGGACCTCAACGCTACACCTGTATTGGGCCTGTTGTGCCCATGGAGGCCTTTCTGGGAAGCTGGGGTGGGGGAGGGGGGAGGGAGAGGCAGGGTGCTGGCCCTCAGAGTCCAGAAACAGGAAGGGCCCAAATCACACGTGGCTTAGCATACCCCACCTTCCACCACTTGTGGCCAGCCTGCTTGGGATGGGGGCAAAGATGATAACCCCTATCCACCCTAAGGTGTTCTGTCCATCTGCAAAGCAGGTAGGAAGGTTGGATTGGGTTTAGAGGGCCAAGGGCTCCCATCAAAGGCTCTGCTTCCTCTCCAGACTGGACGAGTGGACAAGAATGTGCCCCTGGTCTGTGGCCACACAGCCCCCGTGCTGGACATTGCCTGGTGCCCCCACAATGACAACGTCATTGCCAGTGGCTCCGAGGACTGCACGGTCATGGTGAGTGCTGCTGGGAATGCCGGCCAGGAGGGGGCTCCAAGATGAATTCAACATTTGGAGCCCCAGACTTAACTCACCCTTTCTCTGCAGGTATGGGAGATCCCGGATGGGGGTCTGACACTGCCCCTGAGGGAACCTGTTGTCACCCTGGAGGGCCACACCAAGCGGGTGGGCATTGTGGCCTGGCACCCCACAGCCCAGAATGTGCTGCTCAGCGCAGGTGCTGCAGGCAGAGGGGCAGAGGGCTGGGGGCTGACAGATGGCTCGTGGCTTCTGACACTGGGGCAATTGCACAGGTTGTGATAACGTGATCCTGGTGTGGGATGTGGGCACTGGAGTGGCTGTGCTGACACTGGGTCCAGATGTGCACCCAGACACGATCTACAGTGTGGACTGGAGTAGAGATGGGGCCCTCATCTGCACCTCCTGTCGTGACAAGCGCGTGCGAATCATAGAGCCCCGCAAAGGCACTGTGGTAGCTGTGAGTTGCTATGAACCTTGACTCTTTTCCTCAGGCCTTTATTCCTCCTACCCTACCCACTATCCACCAGCCCCTTGGGTGCTGCCCCCCTCCATGTCCCACCTATGCCCCTTAGTGGGGTGTGTGTGTGTGTGAGACCCTCTAACTCCCTCCCTTTCTTTGCAGGAGAAGGACCGTCCTCATGAGGGGACCCGGCCAGTACACGCAGTGTTTGTGTCGGAAGGGAAGATCCTGACCACAGGCTTCAGTCGCATGAGTGAGCGGCAGGTGGCGCTGTGGGACACAGTGAGTGCTGAGCCTGGAAATGGAGCCCTGGGCTGGGAATCAAGCCTTCATGCCTACTCTGCTAGTGCCTAGCCAAATGGCCACAGGCCTCAGTTTACCTATCTGTAATTTGAGTTTCCACTGCTTTGTTTGGAAAGCCTCTCCTGGTCATTGCCCCATGAAGTTCACTGTCTCAGGGCCTAATGAGGCCCAGCCTGTTAACTACCTTCCACCTATCTCTACAGAAGCATCTGGAGGAGCCACTGTCCCTGCAGGAACTGGACACCAGCAGTGGAGTCTTGTTGCCCTTCTTTGACCCTGACACCAATATTGTCTACCTCTGTGGCAAGGTGTCTCAGCTGAGTGGGTCAGGGAGGTGGGCAGGGGGCTTCGACAGGACTGGGCTGGAGATGCTATTGGTGCTGACACTCGCACACCCCTCCTGCAGGGGGACAGCTCTATCCGGTACTTTGAGATCACCTCGGAGGCTCCGTTCCTGCACTATCTCTCCATGTTCAGTTCCAAGGAGTCACAGCGTGGTATGGGTTACATGCCCAAACGTGGTCTGGAAGTGAACAAGTGTGAGATTGCCAGGTGACTGACCCCTGATCCTGACAGGAGCGTGCTCTTGGGCCAGCGCTGACCTCATGATGATCTTTAGGCCCTCAGCGGACATGCTGTGGCACCGCTCACCTTCCTCTCTCCACAGATTCTACAAGCTGCATGAGCGGAAGTGCGAGCCCATCGCCATGACAGTGCCTAGGAAGGTGAGACACTGGGGTGGCTCCCTGTGCCCTATGGGCTGTGGCCAGGGTGGGTCGCAGGGTGGGCTAGTGTTCCCCATAAACAATCTCATGACCAGTCTTCATCTCGCCTACAGTCGGACCTATTCCAGGAGGACCTGTACCCACCTACCGCTGGGCCTGATCCTGCCCTCACAGCTGAGGAGTGGTTAGGGGGTCGTGATGCTGGGCCCCTCCTCATTTCCCTCAAGGATGGCTATGTACCTCCAAAGAGTCGGGAGCTGCGGGTCAACCGGGGTCTGGACAGCACACGCAGGAGGGCAGCACCAGAGGCCAGTGGTACTCCTAATCGGGTAAGCCAGGATGGGGAAATAGGATAGGGCAAGAACTGCTGGATGGGACCAGTGCCCCAGTGGCAGGAGGTTGGCATTGGGACCTGTCATTGAGGGGCTAGAAGTAGGAAATGCTGAGATCTCAGAAAACGGGAGTGGGCTTATGGGTTTAGGCAGGTACTGACTAAGACACCAGGGACAAGCCCTGAGGTTCTCCAGAGGGCTGGCAGATGCCAGGGTAATGAGCTGGGGGTGTGGGTCAAGTGGTAGAGCACCGGCCTAGCAAGTGTGAAGCTTGAGAGTTCAAACTCCAGTACTGCTAAGGGGAGCCGAGGAAGGAGAGGGACCTGACACGGTGCTGGGTCTCCCAGGATGCCGTGTCCCATCTGGAGGAGGAGATGGGGAAGCTGCAGGCCACAGTGCAGGAGCTACAGAAGCGCTTGGACAGGCTGGAGGAGATGGTCCAGGCCAAGTAGAGGAACCTGGGGCCTTCAGTGGGGCCGAACATTCACATCCCTCACCTCGCTCCCTATATCCCAGGCCACCATGGCAGATAAGAAAAATAATAAAATGTTTTATTTTCTGGTACCTCCTCTCAGACGACTGTTTACTTGAAAGTCAGGTCTGTGGAACTGACCCGTGCAGAGCTTCTCCCTCCCTAGTCTTGATGGGTCTGTCCTTAGCTCGGGATCTCTTCTGAATGTAGTCTGCGGAGGAATGGCCTAAGTATCTCTCTTTGGTTCAGAGACTTCCTGCTGCTCAGTGCAGCTGCCCCTTGTCCCTTCCTGTGGCTTCTGTGAAGAAGACTTAGCAGAAATAGATCTGTGAGGCCCTATCAAGAGAGCTTGTGGGATTTCACTGCCAAATTTTCAGGAGCCTCTTGGGCTGGGCTAACACAGGCTCACAGTGTGGTTCATAACATGCAAGACCCATCAAAGGCTCCATTCCCAGAATATCCTATACAGCATGTCACAGGACAAAGAGGACTGGGTGGTGAGCTGCACAGGACAGACAAATGTCCTTGCCCACATTTAAGACTCTACCTCTGTGGAGGTCACCTGACCGTCGGCCAGGGAAGGCAATCAGCACAGCTTGGGAATACAGAGGTGGATTACATCAGGGTGGAGGCTGGGTTTCGCTTGCATCTCTTCTGTACAACTGACATGATAGGCCTTTCTGGGTAGACTCCAGTCACTAATTTTCTCCTGCTCCAGGAGAACAAAGTTTAGAAAATGATCTCTGGGATATAAACCACTCTGACTCCAACTTGGCCAGCCCATGCTCTCTGATGTGAACAAGAGGAGCAAGTGGAGAAGTTAATACATGGGTTAAGAAATAATCCTTGAAAACAGAAGAGCTAGATGTGGTGGCCCACAATGCTGTCCCAGTGATGGAGGGAGTGGAAGGATCATTTGAGCTCGTGAGTTGGAGATCAACTTGGAAAACACACATCAGGTCTCAAAGCATAAAGAAAAAGGCAAAACTAAGTATATGGCAAAACTAAAACATGTCATGCTCAAACAGCCAAGGCTCCAAGTAAATTACCTGATGTCAGGAATATCTCTACAAGATCCCACCAAACCTACCAATGGAGGATTTAGACTGACACACATATACCATCTGCCCTGTTATGTTGCTCAGGTTAGCCTTACCTTCCTGCTCCAATCCTGTGCCTGTCTCTTGCTCACAGGCCCCATTTTGAGAAGCCCAGGGAATTCCTAGGGGCAGCAGGTAAGGAAGAGCACTTACTGAACACTGGTACCCTGAGGACTGGGAGAACATGCAAGTCATTTTCTGTCAGGGCTCTCTGAAGGAAAGAGAGGTTTTGTTCAGCTACCAGAGCCTGAAAGAAACCCTATGGCCTTTCTCATAAATACATCTTTTTTTTTTTGGTTGGTCGTGGGCCTGAACTCTGGGCCTGGGCGCTGTCCCTCAGCTCTTCAGCTTAAGGCTAGCGCTCTACCACTTGTGCCAAAGTGCCACTTCTGGCACTGTGGAATCGAACCCAGGGCCTCATGCATGCAAGGCCACCTTCCCAGACCCTCAATACATCTTGAAGGAAACTCCTGCTCTCTGGAGGTGGAGTTGACAGTACACCACTGGAGAAGGCTTGCAAAGCAGACATGGGAAGGACACTAAGAAAGATAGAGGAAAGGCAGGAACAAGACTAAACTCAGCGTCTCTCCCCCTCCCCAACACCGATACAAGAAGCAACCCCGAGGGGCTGGGAAGGTGGCTCAGTGGTAGAGTGCTTGCCTTGCATGCCTGAGGCCCTGGGTTCGATTCCGCAGCACCACATAAGCAAAATGAAAAAAGCCGGAAGTGGCACTATGGCTCAAGTGGTAGAGCGCTAGCCTTGAGCTGAAGAGCTGAGGGACAGCGCGCAGGCCCAGAGTTCAGACCCCACGACCGGACCCAAAAAAAAAAAAAAAAAAAGAAGCAACTCCGATTTATGTTTTTGTCATTTAATAGCTGAGCAGGCTCCATCCCTCACTTCCGACACTCCCGTCTCCACTGCTCTGGGGTCAGGGTTTTCTGCTCAAAGGCATGGATGCACTGCAGCTCCTTCGCTAGGCACTCATTCACCAGCCTGGGGGAGACAGGACCGGACCTCGATGGTCCCCGAAGCCAGCGCGACCGCGGAGCCACCGCTTTCCCCGAGCTCGTGGGAATTCCCCGCGAGCCGTGGGAATCTCCGATGTCCACACAGTCGCAATCCAAGCAGCAAGGACCGCAGGGGCGGTCGCCGGGGCCGTGGGCCTCTCTGCGGGGCTGAGGGCCCCGGGCGGCCGGGGCTGGGGCTGGCGGCCGGGGCTGGGGCTGGCGGCCGGGGCTGGGGCCGGCCCGGGGGCCGCGCGGGGTGAGGGTCCCAGTGGCTCACCGGTGTCGCTGAAGCAGTGGCTTCCCTTCGAACTTAGCCGACACGACGAGGACTCGGAAGCTGGTGGCGCAACGGCTGCGCGTCGTGTCCTCCACTTCCTACGGGGCGGGAGAATGGACGCGGTCGGGGCGGGCCCGCCCCCGGGAGCCCTTGGGCCCGCGTCGCGTCGGGGCGGGCCCGGCGGCTCACTCACCACGTGCTCCGCCTCCAGGCCCCGCAGCAGCTTCTCCCGGAGGCAGTCGGCCGTGAGTTCCATGGCCGCAACCCAGCGGGGGCGGCAGCCCGGCGGGGACACGGCCCCACCTCGGACGGGCCCCACCACGCTCCCGGTCAGCTGGAGCCGCTTCCGCTTCGGCGCCCACTTCCGCCCTTACTGGGGAAGCTGAAAGGCGGCACTTCCGCCCTCACGCAAACCGGGTTTTCTGACAGCCGAGGGTGGCCGCGCCTTTCACTGCTAGCCAATCAGAATCAGCCTGAGGACGGGCCCTGCGGGGGCCGACGCTGATTGGTTCGCGCTGGCAGCTTTCAGCTCGGTCCGGAGCTGGGCAGCCTGCTGTGCACCGGTTCTTCCAGCCAGAAGAGGGTGCCCTAAACTGCATTGCTAGGTTTCGTCGCCCAAGTCCTCCCCAGGGTTCAGTTACAGAAATCAACCCCCAGCTTCGCTCCGACTCATAAACCCCAATGGGTCCCGGAGGGGGTGCAGTGAAGCCAGGGCGCTTCTTCGGGGTCTACCTGCTCTACTGCCTGAACCCTCGGCATCGAGGCCGAGTCTACGTCGGGTTCACGGTTAATCCTGCTCGTCGAGTCCAGCAGCACAACGGCGGTCGCAAAAAGGGCGGGGCCTGGCGGACTAGCGGAAGAGGGCCGTGGTAAGCTGGTGCAGGTCTCTAATGGAGTAGGGCTTTAGGGAGGCGGGCCTGAAAGGGCAGAGACCTCTGAGAGGGAGCGTAGGGCGGGGCTGGAGAAACTGAAGTTGAGCCCAGCAATTTGAATTCGCAATAGGGCGCTGTCTGGGAGGCGACTTGGTTGTAGCTCAAATGGTAGAGCCCTTGTCTGATGTGTGCAAAGTCATCGGTTTCATTCTGGGCTGGGGTTGGTTATTCTAGCACTATTCACAACAGCCAAGTACCATCAACAGATCAATGGAAGTGCCATCAACAGATGAATGGAAAAAGAAAAAAAATTTGTGTTTTGGAGTTTAATTCGGCCAGAAAGAAGGATGAAATTATGTCCTTTTCAGGAAAACAGACAGAACTAGAGATTGTTAAGAAAGGGAGGAGCCAAATAATGCATTTTTTTTCTTTTATATAATCTAGAATGGGGGGTGGATGGGAGCTAAGAGCCAGGCCTTGGGGCACAACACAAGAGGATCACTGGAATTCAAGCCTGACCTACATAGTGAGACTCTTTTCACAAGGAATGGGGGGCGGAGGGGGGGAGGGAAGAAAGCTAGACACTAGTGGCTAGGACTGTAATCCTAGCTACTCTAGAAGCTGAAGACTGAGAATCCTGGTCTGAAGCCAGCCTGGGCAGGAAAATCCACGAGACTCTTCAATTAATCACCAAAAAGGAGCTAGAAGTGGAGCTGTGGCTCAAATGGTAGACAGTGCTAGCTTTGAACACAAAAGCTCAGGGACAGTGCCTAGGCCCTGAGTTCTAGCCCCAAGCTTGAGGCAGTAGAAACGGAGGGATGTGGAGTATGCATATGCTAAAATTATTTTATACAAGCGTAACAAATGTCTTAATGAAGCCTATCACTTTGTACAGCTAATATATGCTAATTGTATAACATGCAAAAGGAGCTTGGTAAGCAATGCTGGGGATGGATTAGAGCTTGTGACAGTTAAGTACCTGAGATTGGAAGTGAGGACTGAGGACTGTAGTTGGGAGAGGTCTTAGCTGCACAAAAGGGGGGGGGGCCTTCATGGTCCTTTAAGGTCTGTAAGACTTGGGCTTAACTCACCTTGGAGGTCTGAAGTCAAAGCACGGCTTATAGGATTTGGCTTCTTTCAGAATGCGGGTGAACAGGGTCTCACAGGCTGCTTCCTTCTTCTCCTTTCCAGGGAGATGGTGCTCATTGTGCATGGCTTCCCGTCTGCTGTAGCAGCTCTTCGGGTAAGAGAGGTGACCGGGTGCTAAAAAAGGTGGGCAGAACTGGGGCTTGAGGCTTGGCCCGGGCCCTCTTGCCCTTTGTCTCCCTGACTCACTTGTGCACCCTACCACAGTTCGAGTGGGCCTGGCAGCACCCGCAAGCCTCGCGCCGCCTAGCACACGTGGGTCCGCGCATGCGCAGTGAAGTAGCCTTCGATTTCCACCTGCGCGTGCTGGCGCATATGCTGCGTGCGCCGCCCTGGGCGCGTCTCCCGCTCACACTGCGCTGGCTACGCCAGGACTTCCGCCGAGATCTTTGTCCTCTGCCGCCGCCGCACGTGCCACTGGCCTTTGGGCCACCGCCGCCTAAGGCCTCGGCCCCCATGCCCAGGGCTGTGCCTGTAGCTGACAAGCCTGCCCAAGGCTCTGAGACCGGCTGCACCCTCTGCGCATGCGCGTTCCAGGTCGGTAAGCCCCACCCCAAGCAGGGATGGAGTTAGGCCTGAGTCTTGGTACTGACTTTGCCCACCTGGCTTCATCTCTGAAACGGTGAGAATATAACTTTTGGCCCTTCCTGGCCTCCTCAGTTACTGCTCAGGGCCTTTACCCTTGCCCTTTGACTATGTCTTCCCTGGCCTTCATCTGAGATCGCAGCACTACCTTGTGCTACCCGTTCCTTCTTCCTCTTAACATATAGTTTCACGTTATATGTTATCAGTTTCCACTCTTCACGCGCATCTCCAGGAGGGCAATTCTTGTTCACTTCTGCACTGAGCAAGTAGTCCATAAATACATGGTGGGGCCTGGCTTCTGCTGAGCTCTCAGTAAAGCTGCTTTCTCTGTCTGCCACCTCTGACAGGATGAAGAGGGGCCCCTGTGCTGCCCCCACCCTGACTGCTCCCTCAGGGCCCATGTAATCTGCTTGGCAGAGGAGTTCCTTAGGGAAGAACCAGAGCAGCTTTTGCCCCTAGAAGGCCAGTGTCCTTGGTGAGTCCAGTCCCTTTTCCAACCTGGAGCAGCCCTGGGGAGAGGTGCTCAGCGGTCCACTGTGGGCCAGCTGGGTCCTCATTGAAGCTCATAGAACATAGACTGGAGGGGGCAGGAAATGCCTAACTACCAACTGCACCCCTTTGGTAGTTGTAAGAACTCACTGCTCTGGGGAGACCTGATCTCACTGTGTGGAATGAGCACTGAGGAGGAAGAGGAGGACTCAGAATTAGAACAGGTAAGAGGCTGGGGGCTCAAGGCCCAGCTTCCCCATCTCCTAACACCTACTCCCCAAGGCTTCATTTGATTAACCTTTTTGTCCCCACAGGAACACTGGACAGACATGTTGGAAACCTGATCCTCGGTGTCTCCAACCCAGCTACCTTTTTGTTCCCCTTGTCCATGGTCTGGGCAGTTTTTACTTGAATAAAATAAAAGGTCTGACTTTGGGGTACCTTTCTGGTGTTTTTTTGTGGAGATCTAGATGAGGGCAACAGAGGTGGGAGGAGGAGCTGCTGGTCTGACCTTATGACCCACCTCCTCCTTTTTCAGTTTTCCTTTGGTTACACAGTATCTCTCTCTCTCTCTCTCTCTCCCCCTCTCTCTCTCTCTCCCTCTCTCTCTCTCTCTCTCTCTCCCTCCCTCCCTCCCTCTTTCTCTCTCTGTATATGTGTGTGTGTGTGGTTCTGGGGTATAACCTCAGGAATATCCCTCTGGCTAAGTAGGGGATCTACCACTAAAGCAATGTCCTCAGTGCCTTTTTTTCCCCTTTATTTTTTTGGTAGGGTCTTGTATTGTTTTTGCCTGAGGTTAGCCTCACACTACAATCCTCCTACCTATGGCAGCTGTAAATCTCAGGTCCTCAGCACAACTGGTTTATTGTTCACCTTTACCCCAGGCTGGCCTGAACTATGATCTTCCTGATCTCTGTCTACCAAATAGCTGGGACTACAGGCATGGGCTGGGCCACTGCACCTGGTCTGGTTATACTGTACAACTTTTTAGAAGCTTGTAGACTCGCACTCATCATGCAGAGAGCCTGCATGTCCAGTGCTGAGCTTGACTTTAGATCTTAACCCCAAATGTAAGAAAAAGGTAAAGTAGGAGGGCAAAAGGTGGCCTCCTTCTATGGGACCCTGTGGTTTCCCTGCCCTGGCCTCTCTGTATATGCCTGCAGAGCCCTTGTGAACCTAGGGAAAGAAAAGCCCCTTTAGGGGGCTTGAATAGGTACCAAGGAGCCATGCACAGGGACTCCCTTCAGGTCTTTTGGACTCTAGTGCCCTTTTTCTGTCCTGTGAGGTGCTGCCAACTCCACTAGATTCAGATTCTTCTCAGAGCAGCTAGTTCCCGGAAAGCCTTGTTTGTCCCGCCCATTTCTTCTTACTCCTCCCCCTGACTGGGTCAGTTGTACTGACAGCCCCTGCAGGGTGGAGTTTAGATGAGTCAAACAGGACCTAGATTACAGCTGGAAGAACAAAACAATCTGCCCTGGTCCTTTCACCTACTCTCACCCCTTTTGTTTTCTACAGTCTAAACCTACTTACTGGATATTCAGACAGGTCTGAGGATATTTCTAGTTCCTGTGCTACAATGCATAACATTCCCCCACCCTTTCCTTCCGGAGGAGACTGCAGGGAGTGCCTACTATGGTCAGAAAACAACTTACTCCATTCCTAAACCCCACCTTTTCTATCTCTGTGGTAGCCGGTTCCAACACTGGCTCCACCTCCCTATTACTCAGGACCTATAAAACCGAGAGAGCTCTGTACTCAGTGCACAGGGCACTCGGCTCCACCACTGCTCACTCACCAGGGAGGCCACAGGGTGTTCCCTCAGATAAGGTGAGTGCCGGAGTCGGGAGGGGAGGGATTGACCACCAAGCAATGCCCAGCTCCTAGTCTCGACATCTTCTAGTTATGGTTTGCTCTTGTTTGACTGGACTTCTGTTTGATCTGTAGTCGGAGCCTCTATCCTCCTGCTCTTGCCCCAGAGATCTCCCAGCTCTACTAGCTGGCTTGGTAAGCTTGGACAAATCAATCTCCGGAAGCCTCAGGATCCCAACCCCAAAGCAAGAATTCAAATGAGACAGGTGTGCCAGTGGCTCCTATGTGTAATTCTAGCTATTCAGGAGGCTGAGATCTGGAGGACTGCAGATCAAGGCTAACTAACATGGGCAGAAAAGGCCACTAGACTCCATCTCCAAAATAACCAATAAAAGGCAGGGCTGGATGAGTGGTTTAAATGGTAGAATACCAGTTTAGCAAGCATGAGGCCTTGAATTAAACCCCTGATCCACATCCAAGATGATGATGATGATGATGATAATAAATAGGGCTGTTGTGGTTGTGTTAAGTGGGCAAGGCTGAGTCTCCTGAGGACACATGGAATTGGTCCAGGACACCTCCCGCCCGTCACTGGTAGATATGAAGGGCATACCAATGATCAAGTACTTTGCAGAAGGGACAAGGCTGCTACAGGACTTCCAGGCCCGCGATGACGACCTGCTTGTCAGCACATACCCCAAGTCAGGTAAGGAGGCAGGCCTACCCTCCTTTCTTGGGCTGCAGTTCACAACTGGTAAGTGGGGCCAGGCCCTTAGCCCAATTCATCCCAATTTCCCTTACTCTCCAGGCACCACTTGGGTGAGTGAGATACTGGACATAATCTACCAGGGTGGTGATTTGGAGAAGTGTCGCCGGGCCCCCATCTACATGAGGGTGCCTTTCCTTGAGTTCACAAGCCCAGGTGTTCCCTCAGGTATGTGGAAGAGTGAAAGGGGAAATAACAAGGTAGGAGGTAGGCCAGGGCCTCAACTCACTTGACCTTCCCTGCCTACCCTTAGGTCGAGAGGCTCTGGAAAGCGCCGAACCCCCCCGGCTCCTCAAGACACACTTGCCCCTGGCCCTGCTCCCCCAGAGCCTGCTGGACCAGAAGGTCAAGGTGAGAGGCAGGGCAGGGCCCTGGCCACAGCAGCTTTGGTCTTGGTCTGGGATGGACCCCTCCAGCCCTGTGACATTGCAAATGGGGAGGCTATGTGCCTGTTTAGAGGATCAGAAAAGTGAGATACTTCAGGGTGCCCCTGAGATATCTAGGTTCTCGTGGGACACTGAGAGAGCCTGGTCGGACCCAAGTCTACCTTGTTCCAGTCTGGGTGTGGAGATTGAAGGTGGTAAGATTAGTATGGAATATAATTCTAGCCACCAGCCATGACTTTGCATTTGTATTAGTTATCACTGAAAAAACACCTGAGATAAGCAACTCAAGGAAAGCTTTATTTTGGTTTAAGCTTCTAGTCCACGATCAGGGGCTTTTTTTGTTTTTGGCTTGTGGTGAAACATAGAAAGCTGTGGTGAAATCCACATTACGGTACAAGAGGAACCAGATAAACCCTTCACAGCGATGCCCAAAGTGACACCATCCTCTAATAAAACCTCAAATCCTAGTTACTGCCACCTACTAATAATGTTAAAAAATAGGAATCAATCAATGGATGTAAACAACCAATTAAGCCAGAGCCCTCAGAATTCAAACATTCTCCACAGTGCTATAAACAAGACCAGACAGACTTTCAACCAATGTGCTGTTTGGGGTGACACCCATATCCAAACCATAACAGCATTAAAGCAGGGTTTAAATGCCAACTTGGTGGCCCCAAACCAGCCCGCTTCCTCCTTAGCTACTATACCCAGACAAAACTCCTAAACTGAGTGCTGAGAAGGGAAACAGGAAGGCAGGATGGGGAGCTAGGACTAGTGTGGGGTGCAGTGTGGTGAGGGTTTGGGGTATGGGGGTCTGCCCCTGCAGGTCATCTACATTGCCCGCAATGCAAAGGATGTGGCCGTCTCCTATTATAACTTCCACCTCATGGCCAAGGTGCACCCTGACCCTGGCACCTGGGACAGCTTCCTGGAGAAGTTCATGGATGGGGAAGGTAGGTCTGACTGTGCAGGAAGGAGGGGGCTGGAGCTGAGGGGCAGCAGCTAAAACTAAGCCCAGCTGTGTTTATGCCTGTGTTGCTCCCCAGTGTCCTATGGGTCATGGTACCAGCATGTGCGGGAGTGGTGGGAGCTGCGCCACACGCACCCTGTGCTGTACCTCTTCTATGAAGACATGCAGGAGGTGAGACCACCTGCTGATGCTTCCTTCCCTGTGGCAGCTGGGGAACAGAAACCCACAGGGACTATGTCCTCCTAGCACCTCAGCCCAGGTCCCTGGTCTAGGATTTCCATTTCCGTCTCCTGTACATCATCTCCCCCACACCCCTGGAACTAGCATTTGAACTCAGGCCTCTCAATTGCTAAGCAGGTGTTCTTTCATTTAAGCCATGCCTTCAGTTTTGTTTTTCCAGTTCAGACTCTCAAACCCAGGGCTTTGTGAATGTCCAAAAGTGATTCAGCCCTAGCCTCTATCCACCAGCTGTGCCATCAGTACCAGCTCAGCAGAAGACACTGCAATGCTGGTCCTAATCTCCAAGCACATGCGTTACCCACATGTGTTGTGAACCATTAGCAATGGTGCTTCTGCTTCTCCCTCTCTCCCATGAGGTGTCAGCATGGGTCCCAGCAATGAATGCCTATTGCTGTACTCTCCCAGAAAGGATGCACTGGGCTCAGTCCTTGATGGCAGAATAGGAAATGATTAGTTTGCCAGGGAAAGAGGCCCAGAGTCTAAGAGCTAAGCCTGAGAGTTCTCATAGCAAGTAGGCAACTCCCTGTGGCCTTAAAGAGGGCAGCTGAGGGCATTTGCCCAATGTACAATCCAAACCTCCACTGAAGGGTCTCTATGTTGTTGCAGAACCCCAAAAGGGAGATTCGAAAGATCCTGGACTTTCTGGGGCGCTCTGTGCCTGAGGAAACCATAGATCTCATTGTCCAGCACACAACCTTCAAGGAGATGAAGAAGAACCCTATGACTAATTACACCACTATACCCAGTCACCACATGGACCACAGTGTTTCCCCATTCATGAGGAAAGGTAGGCCCCAGCCAGGGTGGGTATTTGGGGAAAGCAGATGGTAATAGTTAGCAAGTCCACTCTGGTCCACTTGGGGCCTCCTCTGTGGCTGAAATTCCATCTTCCTTCTGTCCCTGTCTAGGCATCACAGGAGACTGGAAAAACACCTTCACTGAGGCCCAGAACAAGCGCTTTGATGCCCACTATGCTGACAAGATGGCAGGCTGTGACCTCACCTTTCGTTATCAGATTTAACTATATTACCAGGAGTTACTTCAGAGCAGTTTGAACAAACCTATTGTTCGCATTCCCTCTCTACCAGCCCCTCCCACTCCTTCATAAAGCACTCTCTGGGGGGCTCCCACCAGCTCCTTTGGGACAGGTGGGCACTCCCACTCTCCACCAGACCTAGCTGCACATGCAGAGTACCTCCCACTTCTAGCCCTGGAGTTACAAGGATCCACCTGGATGGGGACAGGTGCTGTATTGCTCCCTCTCCCATGGGGAAGATGGCCCCTCTGATAAACCTCCTTCTGTATGTGGCTTGTCTCTGCATGGTCCTCTGGGATGGCTACCTACACCTATGGCCTCAAGAATTAAATATGATAAAGATAAGAGAAATGTGAGCTATAAGAATAGCTAGAAGCCGTATGCTGGTGGCTCATGCCTGTAATTCTAGCTACTCAGGAGGCAGAGATCTGAGGATTGTGGTTCAAAGTCAGCACGAGCAAGAAAGTCTGTGAGAGTCTGAGAGACTCTTATCTCCAACAAACCACCAGAAAAACGAAAGTGGTGCTGTGGCTCAAGTGGTAGAGCACTAGCTTTAAACTGAAGAGCTGAGAGACAGCAACCAGACCCAGACTTCAAGCCCCACTTAAAAAAAAAAAAAGAATAGCTGGAAGTATGGTTCAATTGGTGAAGCCCCTGTCTAGCCAACATAAAGCTCTGAGTTCAAACCCCAGTTCTATGCCCCACAAAAAGAAGAAAAGCTACTGAGACAGATGGGGCCCTCTACCCACTCAGTCTCCAGGGAGAAGACATTTCTTCTCAGCCCCAAGCTCTAGACAGAACTCCCAGAATGAGAGCTCCCTGTCTTTTCTGCCCACACTGCTACTCTGGGGCCATGGAGTCCACACCCTGCTGCTCAGAGCTCTCTCTCATGATCAGGAAGTAAGGAGAAATGCAAAGGGAGAGGCTGCCCCACAGTGAAGAATGGCAGGGGGCAAGTGCCAGTGGGAAGCTGTTGTTAAGGGAATGAACAACCTGGCTACCATAGGCCTTACCCAGCAGCAAGAGGCAGAACAATCTTTGGCTGCAGGAGTGAGCACAATCAAGCAACATGTCAGGTGCGCCAAAGCTGACAGGAAAGTAGGAGGTAGACCTGGTACGTTCACAGGGCTTAGGCGCCATTTCTCTACTTGCCAAAGGCCATAGTAGACATCTTTCCAACTCTAGGTGAAGGATAAAATGATCAAGAGGAACTTACATAAGGGAAAGCTTAGAAGCAATCCAATAAACTTGACCCTGGTTTTCAGATGAGAAAGCCGAGACGTAGAAGACTTGCTTGCTGAAGGGCAGACTGAATCCTGGACTAGGCCTTGATACTGCACACTGTAACTGTCTTTTCTGCTTTCTGTGGCCTCTACTTGCCCTAGCCTCTCAAAATAGCACAGGCAGAAATAGCACTATCAGGTCCTAACAAAAGGTGCTTGGGAGTGTGGGGTGGTGCTCACGATTCAATTTGTTCAAGACAGGAATATCACAGGGCTGTTGAGGTGGGTGTCTTGGCACCCAGGTCTTGGTTCATACTGTGTTAACTCCATCAAAAGCTTCATACTCAGCCCTTTCCTATACAATGCCATATTAGAAAGAGATATTTTGGTAAAGAACTTCATGAGTCGGGATGTCCCCTGCCCACCCACTTGGGCCAGACAGCCCCTGCTGTCTGGGAATTAGGGTGGACATTACACAGCGCTGGAGGCCTAGAGGCTTGCAAAGTTAAGTCCCAGGAAGGACTTAGGACCTAGAGGTGCAGATTCGCAGAGGAATTTGTCCACGGTAAGACAGGGATAGAGTAGAGCGTCCAACCCCCCCGCCCCCAACACCGATACAAGAAGCAACCCCGATTTATGTTTATGTCATTTAATAGCTGAGCAGGCTCCATCCCTCACTTCCGACACTCCCGTCTCCACTGCTCTGGGGTCAGGGTTTTCTGCTCAAAGGCATGGATGCACTGCAGCTCCTTCGCTAGGCACTCATTCACCAGCCTGGGGGAGACAGGACCGGACCTTGATGGTCCCCGAAGCCAGCGCGACCGCGGAGCCACCGCTTTCCCCGAGCTCGTGGGAATTCCCCGCGAGCCGTGGGAATCTCCGATGTCCACACAGTCGCAATCCAAGCAGCAAGGACCGCAGGGGCGGTCGCCGGGGCCGTGGGCCTCACTGCGGGGCTGAGGGCCCCGGGCGGAGGGGGACGGGCTGGCGGCCGGGGCTGGGGCCGGCCCGGGGGCCGCGCGGGGTGAGGGTCCCAGTGGCTCACCGGTGTCGCTGAAGCAGTGGCTTCCCTTCGAACTTAGCCGACACGACGAGGACTCGGAAGCTGGTGGCGCAACGGCTGCGCGTCGTGTCCTCCACTTCCTACGGGGCGGGAGAATGGACGCGGTCGGGGCGGGCCCGCCCCCGGGAGCCCTTGGGCCCGCGTCGCGTCGGGGCGGGCCCGGCGGCTCACTCACCACGTGCTCCGCCTCCAGGCCCCGCAGCAGCTTCTCCCGGAGGCAGTCGGCCGTGAGTTCCATGGCCGCAACCCAGCGGGGGCGGCAGCCCGGCGGGGACACGGCCCCACCTCGGACGGGCCCCACCACGCTCCCGGTCAGCTGGAGCCGCTTCCGCTTCGGCGCCCACTTCCGCCCTTACTGGGGAAGCTGAAAGGCGGCACTTCCGCCCTCACGCAAACCAGGTTTTCTGACAGCCGAGGGTGGCCGCGCCTTTCACTGCTAGCCAATCAGAATCAGCCTGAGGACGGGCCCTGCGGGGGCCGACGCTGATTGGTTCGCGCTGGTAGCTTTCAGCTCTGTCCGGAGTTCGGCGGCCTGGTGTGCACCTGTTCTTTCCGCCAAAAGAGGGTGCCCTAAGCTGCGTTTGATTTCCAAGGACTTCTTGAGATACGGGCAACTGCAGCCCCAACTGCAGAAATTCTGGATTAAAAACTCTGGCTGGAAACATAGAGCTCCATAAATAAGGATTCAGTAGCAAGAGCAGGAGGCCCCGAATTCAAGCCCTCGTATCGATTCACACAATCAATAAATACAATTTGGGGTGGACTTTTGTGATCGAAAGCCTGTGAGCCAAACCATGCACTGGGAGGCTCAATCCTGTAATCCCAGTTACTCAGAAGGCTGAGATCTGAGGATCGAGGTTCAAAGCCAGCTCGGGCAGGAAAGTCTATGATACTCTTATCTCCAATTAACCACCAGATACCCAAAAGTGAAGCTGTGGCTCAAAGTGGTGGGGTGCTAGCTTTGAGCAAAAAAGCTTAGAGACATCACCCAGGCTCTGAGTTCAAGCCCCTTGCCCTACAACACACACACACACACATATCCCTGTTAGCCAGGCTCTGGTGGCTCACATCTGTCATCCTAACTATTCAGGAGACTGAGATCTGAGAATTGCAGTTGGAAGTCAGCCAGAGCAGGGAAAGTGTGAGATTCTTTTTTTTTTTGGTCCGGTCATGGGGCCTGAACTCTGGGCCTGGGCGCTGTCCCTCAGCTCTTCAGCTCAAGGCTAGCGCTCTACCATTTGAGCCACAGCGCCACTTCCGGTTTTTTTTCTTTTTGCTTATGTGGTGCTGAGGAATCGAACCCAGGGCCTCAGGCATGCAAGGCAAGCGCTCTACCACTGAGCCACCTTCCCAGCCCGTGTGAGATTCTTATCTCCAATAAATCATTAACAAGCAAGAAGTAGAGCTGTCACTCAAGAGCACCAGCCTTAAGTGAAAAACAGCTCCCAGGTCCTCAGTTCCAGTTTTACACACACACACACACAGCCTCAATGAATGCTTAGTGAATCTGAAACTATTTTCACTCAAGCCAGAAGGAGGAGCACTTTTTTTTTGAGGGCCTTTTCAGGATCCTTCTTTTGCATGAGTCATTGATATGACTGGTGTCCACACATTTGCCACACTCCTTTTCTTGCTATATAAGCAAACTTTTCATCTTTGTGAACCATTTGCAAGTACCCTTTATGCTGCCACCTGGTGTTGCAGGATTGAGCCCCATAAGTGGCTTCCTGGAGTGTCATTTCTTGCCTACCTCTGATCTTCATCATTTAAACCACATGGAGCTGGGCACCAGTGGCTCATGCCTGTAATCTTAGCTACTCACGAGGCTGAGATCTGAGGATCATGGTTCAAAGCCAGCCTGGGCAGGAAAGTCTGTGAGACTCTTATCTCCAATTAATCACCAGAAACCACAAGTGGTTAAACATTCTTTTTTTTTTGGGGGGGGGAGTCCAGTTGTGGGGCCTGAACTCTGGGCCTGGGCACTGTCCCTCAGCTCTTCAGCTCAAGGCTAGCACTCTACCACTTGAGCCACAGCAACACTTCCGGCTTTTTTTTTCCTGCTTATGTGGTGCTGAGGCATCAAACCCAGGGCCTCAAGCATGCAAGACAAACGCTCTACCACTGAGCCACCTTTCCAGCCCATGTGATTAAAGATTCTATGTGACTAGAATAGAGTTTAAGCAGACAGACTAGCACAATGAACAAATGACTAGAGAGATTTTGTGAGCCAAAATGTCCAGCTGAGACTGCATTCTAAGGATGACAAGAATTATTCAGCAGAGGAATGGTATGACCTGATTCACAATTTCATCCAGATCAAAGTTGTGTCTGTGGCTCAAGTGGTAGAATGCTCACCTTAAGCTGAAGAGCTGGGGGACAGTGCCCAGGCCTAGAGTTCAAGACCCATAACCAAAAAAAAAAAACAAATAAAAAAATAAAAATAAAAATCACATGGAGCTGGTAACTGGAAGGAAGCAGAGGAAGGTGGAAGTATAGTCAGTAGCAACAGAAACATCCACAGCTCCTCCTGGCATTGGCAGTAGTAATGTTGACAGGTCCAGCAGTGCTAGTAGCAGTAGCACTGAGAGGCAGTTGAAGAGTTCCAGAGAGGGCAGGGGACCAGTGGCCCATATCTGTAATCTTAGCTACTCAGAAGGCTGAGATCTGAGTATTGTGGTTTGAAGCCACCTCCAGCAGGAGAATCCATGAGACTCTCATCTCCATGCCAGAAGTAGAGGTATGGTTCAAGTAGTAGAACACCAGCTGTTAAAAATGAATTCTATCCCAAGAAAGAGAGAAGACACATTTTGAGAGGTTGGATCAGGAGTCTATTAGAAAGCCAGAATCTGTGAGCAGACACATGTCCCCCCCCCCCAAAAAAAAAAAAAAACTTGCTGCCTTGAATGCACTCAATACTGTTAGGAACTGAGCCATGAGGGTAGAAACACAATCTCAACAAATCAGATCAATTCTAATGGAGAGTTGAAGAGGGACCCCATGGCTAGGCAGATCTGGGAACCTATTGTCCAAGTCCCTGTTTATCTATTTCTAGGAATTCAGGCATGCCTGTCACCTGAGAGTGGGGGGTGGGAATTCACCTCTAAGAGTTTTCAGAAATTCTTCATCATCTGCCAAGATGGCACCAGTAATTAGACCCAAAATCCATATTTCACATCCTTGTGCAAAAAAGTGAAGGGACAATGCCCAGGCCTTGAGTTCAAACTCCAGCAATGGCACTCTCTCTCTCTCTCTCTCTCACACACACACACACACACACAAGTTCCAGGCAAACTGGGTACCAGTAGTTCACACCTGAAATCCTAGCTACTCAGGAGACTGAGATCTGAGGATCATGGTTCAAAGCCTGCCTGGGCAGAAAAGTTCCTATGAGGCTATCTACAATTAACCACTTACAAACCTGTAGTGAGGCTATGGTTCAAAGTGGTAGAGCACTAGCCTTCAGCAAAAAGAGCTCAGGTGACCAGGCCCTGAGTTCAAGCCCTATAACTAACAAATCAACACAACAACAACAAAGCCTCCAATCTGTGTTCCTAGAGCTATAAATTGTGGTTTGAACCTAAGACTTTCCCCTTGCCAAGCAAGTGCTCTACTACTTGAACAATGCTTTATCCCTAATTCTCTGGTTACTGAAGCCTGGAGTGGTCAGGGCCCTAGATTTGAACTTGGATCTGTAAGCTAGGTCTGTCAATCCTGAACCTAGACTTTGGGTACTCAAGGGCCCAGTATTTCCAGTGCTGGAAGAATCCTTGCCTACCCCAAATTCCCATCCAGGTAGAGCAAAAGGATCTCTGTCAACTGAATGGTAATAGTATCTCTTGATGCTATTTTTTTTGCCAGTCCTGGGGCTTGAACTTGGCCTAGGCATTGTCTCTAAGCATCTTTTGTTCAAGGCTAGTGCTCAACCACTTGAACTACAACTCCACTTCCAGCTTTTTTAGTATTTAGTAGTTTATTGGAGATAAGATAAGGGCCTCAGGGCCCTGGGTTAGATTCCTCAGCACCACATAAGAAAAAAGAAAAAAGCCGGAAGTGGCACTGTGGCTCAAGTGGTAGAGTGCTAGCCTTGAGCTGAAGAGCTGAGGGACAGCACCCAGGCCCAGAGTTCAGGCCCCACCACCGGACCCCCCCCCAAAAAAAAAAAAAAAAAGAGAATCTCATGGTGCCTGGCTCCAGTGGCTCACCCTGTAATCCTAGCTACTCAGGAGGCTGAGATTGGAGGATCATGGTTTAAGGCCAGCCCAGGCAGGAAAGTCCATGAAACTCTTATTGACAATCAACTGTCAGAAGACTGGAAGTGATGCTGTGGCTCAAAGTGGTAGAGCACTAGCCTTGAGCAAAAGAGCTCAGAGACAGCACCCAAGCTCCACAACTGACCAAAAACAAAACAAAAAAAGGAATCTCATGGATTTTCCTGCCTGGGCTGGCTTTGAGTTGTATGCTGGCCTAGAACTGCTTTCCTCAGACTTTGAATCCTTGAGTGGCTAGGATTACAGATGTGAGCCACCAGAGCCTGGCTCCTCCTGATGCTATTGTAGAGACCTGGGTAAGGGAATATAGGTGAGAAGAGGGGCTGACCACATGACCTGCATCTCCCCTGGGTATTCCCATCACTCTGGACTTCCTTGACTTCAGAGAAGGCAGTCCTAGAAATAAGTGCTTATATCTTCCAGTATGGAACTTGGATACTTTTTTTTTTTTTTGGTCGGTCATGGGGCTTGAACTCTGGGCTTGGGCTCTGTCCCTCAGCTCTTCAACTCAAGGGGAGTGCTCTACTGCTTGAGCTACAGCACCACTTCCAATTTTCTAGTGTTTTATTGGACATAAGAGTCTCATGGACTTTCCTGCCCGGACTAGCTTTAAACTGACATCCTGAGATCTCAGCCTCCTGAGTAGCTAGGATTACAGGCATGAGCCACTGGTGCCTGGCTGAACTTTGATACTTTTGATATCAAGACCTGCCTGAAGCCAGCAGGAAAGTGAGTGTCTTTAATACCTTCTCTCTTCCTACTGCCCCATTGGACCTAGAGAAATATTCATCTGTTGATTGACAGTTCTTGCAGGGGTAGAGTTTAGATGATTAAGCCAGGAGCTAAATCACAGCTTAAAATATAAACAAGCCACCCTTTGGCCTTCTACATAGTTTGTCTTTTTTATTTCCCAATGGGCTGCACCCAATCTTGTGGTATCAGGTTGTTGTTAGTTTGGTTCCTGATGGGGTGGCTCTTCTGGACATCCCAACTCCACCCCTTCCCTCCAAGAGTACAGTCAGTTCCAGTCCAGGCTCCACCTCCCTACAACTTGGGACTCAGAAAGTGTGAACTCAGAGCAGCTCTACACTCCTGACTGTGCAACCCTGCGAAGCCACTGCTCCCCAACTGGACCGAAGGAGATCACAAGGCAGGATCCTTCCAAATCTGGTGAGTGAGCTCCTCACACACACTCCCTCCCCCAGCCCTACCGCCTAGTCTGCCCCAACAGATTCCTGTTTGATCCCTTGCTGAGGCCTCTATCCTCCCTTGCTCTTTCCCTGCAGATTTTTTTCAGAGCAGAAGACAATTCTATTCTCTCCTGAGTTCCCCTCTGCTCTTCAATTTTGCTCACTTTATCCCAAGATAAAGTCAGTGGATTCACCAGCTTGTTTGTTTAGAAACAAGCTGGAGCTTGTTTTTTCAAGTGGAATTTCAGGATTAGTTGGCCAGAAATGTTTCTATAAATTAACAGGTAGCCCGTGCAGTTCAAGGCAGGGAACAGGGGCTGGGAAAGTGGCTCAGTGGTATAGTGCTTGCCTTGCATGCATGAGGTCCTGGGTGCTAGCCTTGAGCTGAAGAGCTGAGGGACAGCGCCCAGGCCCAGAGTTCAGACCCCATGACAAAAAAAAAAAAAAAAAAGACAGGAAACAGATGGGGGAAACCCTTGGGTATAGGCTTGAAGCAAAAGCAGGAACTACTAAGAAGTAAAAAGCTGGTCCATAGCCTAGCTATTCAGGAGGCTAAGAGCTGAGGATCACAGTTGGAAGCCAGCCAATAAAGGGCAGTAAAGTCCATGAGACTCTTATTTCCAATTAACTACCTAATAACCAGAAGTAGTGCTGTGGCTCAAAGGGCTAGAGCATTAGCTTTGAGTGGAAAAAACTCAGGAGCACGCCCAGGCCCTGATGCAAGCTCCAGGATTGGCCAAAAAAAAAAAAAAAATGTATCTGCTAGAATCTTCTGGAGAGTTGCCAATCCCAAGTTACCCTCCCCTCCCCCAAGTGCTTCACTTGGCCCCTGCTGTGGTGCTGATTGGGGTCAGAGAAAGCTGTGCAGGCAAGCTCAGGTTATGGCAAGAGTACAGTTCTGAGCAGTTATACCGGTCTTTTCCATCAAGCTCCACCTCCTGTTGGCTTGGGAAGCTTGGCCAAAATTGCTCAACCCTTAGATACCTCTGAGTCCAAACCCCAAAGGAAGGGTTCAGGAAATAGTACTGTGACCATTTTAACATAGTGGACTGGGCTGTGTTCCCTGATGCAGCAGCATGGAGCTACTCCGGGACTTCACCCGCCCACCGCTGGTGCATGTGAAGGGAATCCCACTCATCAAGTACTTTGCAGAGGCAACTAAGTTGATGAAGGATTTCCAGGCCTGGCCTGATGATCTGCTCATTAGCACCTACCCCAAGTCTGGTAAGTGGGCAAGCTCGCCCTCTTCTCCCAGGCTGTAGTCCTTACTTTGCTGATCACTTTGCAGGATGAGGTACTCACTCAGCACCTTTCCCCCTGATGTTCCTCTTTCCAGGCACCACTTGGGTGAGTGAGATACTGGACATGATCTACCAGGGTGGTGATCTGGAGAAGTGTCGCCGGGCCCCCATCTACATGAGGGTGCCTTTCCTTGAGTTCCAATGTCCAGGCATTCCCTCAGGTGTGTGGAGGGGAGCTGGGAGTGAGTGACATGGCAGGAAGTGGAACCTGGCCTCAGCTCACTTGACCTTCCCTGCCCACCCTTAGGTCTACAGTCTCTGGAAAACACACCAGCTCCACGCCTGATCAAGACACATCTACCTCTGTCCTTGATCCCCCAGAGCCTGCTGGATCAGAAAGTCAAGGTGAGAGGGCAGGAACGCTGGACACGCCAGCTTTGGTCCTGTTTGGGGAAGGATTCCTCTAGCCCTGTGTCATTGTGAGGACATATGCCTGTCTTTTAAACTCTGTTAGAGTTTAAAAGACCAGGAAATTGAGACATTCACCTGAGATATCCAGGTGTTCACAGGACACTGGGGAGCTGGAGTGGGGGGAGGGTTAGGACCCCGGTCTGCCTTGTTCCAGTCTGAATGAGGTGTTATTGACGGAACAGATTAGAATGAAATATGCCAGGGCTTTGGTATCAAATTGGGGTTTAAGGCCAGTCTGGTTGCCTTATATCACAGAGTCTCAACAAGTCAGTCTCAGCCTGCTACCATACCTAGAGAAAACTCCTAAACTGGATGCTGACAAGGGAAACAGGAAGGCAGGATGGGGAGCTAGGACTAGTGTGGGGTGCAGTGTGGTGAGGGTTTGGGGTATGGGGGGTCTGCCCCTGCAGGTCATCTACATTGCCCGCAATGCAAAGGATGTGGTCGTCTCCTATTATCACTTTTACCACATGGCCAAGGTGCACCCTGACCCTGGCACCTGGGACAGCTTCCTGGAGAAGTTCATGGATGGGAAAGGTGGGTCTGACTGTGCAGGAAGGAGGGGGCTGGAGCTGAGGGGCAGCAGCTAAAACTAAGCCCAGCTGTGTTTATGCCTGTGTTGCTCCCCAGTGTCCTATGGGTCATGGTACCAGCATGTGCAGGAGTGGTGGGAGCTGCAACACACCCACCCTGTGCTGTACCTCTTCTATGAAGACATGCAGGAGGTGAGACCACCTTCCCTGTGGCAGCTGGGGAACAGGAAGCCCAGAGGGATCTACTCAGGGCCTTAGCCCTTGTACCCCAGGATTTCCCTCTTCCCTCTCATTGCTGCACATCAGCTCTTGCCAACAGGACCAGCTCAGCAGAGGACACTGATGACCCTTATCACCCATTAGCAATTCCATGCCTCTGCTTCTCTCTCCCTGATGGGGTATCAGCTCGGGCCCCAGAGATGAAAGACTGTCTCTATCTTCTCCCAGATGGGACATATGGTACTCAGGGCACGATGTCAGGGTAGAAAGGGATTACAGTACTGTCTCAGAAAGATGCCCAGAGTCTTGGAGCTGGGCTTGAGTTCCTCAGTGCAAGTGGGCAGCTCCCGGTACCCTTAGAGCGGGTAGACTTCTGCTGTTTGCCCAAAGTACAATCCAAACCTCCACTGAAGGATCCTTCTGCTACTACAGAACCCCAAAAGAGAGATTCGGAAGATCCTGGAGTTTGTGGGCCGCTCTTTACCTGAGAAGACCATAGACTTAATCGCCCAGCACACTTCCTTCAAGGAGATGAAGAAAAACCCTATGGCTAACTATACCACATTACCTTCTGAAATCATGGACCAAAACATTTCCGCCTTCATGAGAAAAGGTATGCCCCATCCAGGGTGGGTATTTGGGGAGATGGTTAATAGCAAGTCTACCCTGGGGGCCTCCTCTTTGGCTGAAACTCCTTCCTCCTTCTGTCCCCATCCAGGGACCACAGGAGACTGGAAAAATACTTTCACTGTGGCCCAGAATGAGCGCTTTGATGCCCACTACGCTGACAAGATGGCGGGCTGCAAGTTCACTTTCCGCTCTGAGATCTGAATGTGTCGTCAGAAGTCACTCCAAAGGAGTTTGACAAAACCTGATCATGACCTCAAGAATAAAATACGATGTGTTCAACACAGAGAGTCTGTTGGAGAGCAAGCGAAAACCTGAGCTGTGGGGATATACCATTGAAATCAGACTGGACCCTCTCTCCACTGCAGGCTCCCATCTCCACCTGCCCTGATGGTGGAGGGGAAAGGTGCTGGAAAAGGAAAGCCCTAGGAAACATGGAGTAGGAGGGGGAATATTTATTTGATGATAGAAATCCTTTGTTGCCTTCTCCCTCAGGGATGGCAGTGGCAGGCTCAAGTTTGCAGGCAGCTTCATTTTTTCTTGGGCTCCTTACAAGCCACCACGTACCTCTGGGCCACATTCAGGGGAGGAGAGTAGCCGTCTGCGTAGGAGGTATCTTCAAAGAGGACCGAGTAGTCATCCTGGGGCTGGCAGGACACATGCAGGAGTGGATCAGAGGCATCTAGGCCTGGACAGCCTCCTCCCAGCCCTAAGCTATAGACGGGGAGGGCGAGTGCTCTCCCACTTTTCCACTCTGGGAACAAGAAGCCAGTCTCTGTTGCTCCAGAGCTCTTCCTCAGCTACTCCCCAAACAGGGAGTTGAGAGGACAAATGCAGGGAGAGGAGTGGGGAGTGGCGTTGGTGGCGTGGCTCAGTGGGTAGAGCACTAGCCACTAAGTGAAAGTATCAGAGACTGAGTTTGAATCCTGGTCTTGAACCAAAAATAATAACTAAAAAAGGAAAGAGAAGAGCAGGGAAAAGGTGGGGGGGGTCACTGCTCCCCAACTCCCAGTGCAGAATTGTTGCTGTTAGGATGCTAGGGTAAGGACTTAAGGACAAGCCAGGAGCCACAGTGGGGTCCTGGAGAACGAAGCAGGACAGGGCGCTGGTGCTCAGAAGGCCCCTTGGTGGAGGCTGCCTTACCCGCTGAGGGGGCGTGTGGATCAGAGCACGGTAGAAGCAGGTGGTTTGGGGGTACAGTGCCAGCACAAGTTGCTCCTTCTGGAACAAGGCCTCAGGGTCCGTCTCAGGGTTAGCCTTCCACTGGGGCAGTGGGATGATGCGCCTGCGGCTCAGGGTGTGTCTCCTGGAGGGGGGGGAAATGCAAGCCATGGCTCCGGGAGGCTCCCCCCAGTAGCTTGCTTTCCCCTCCCTTTTCCCCTGGACACTCACTCTTTGCCTTCTTCATCAATGTCATCCACCTCGTACCTGTGGGTGACAAAAGGAGACGCCTGAACCAGTGTAGAGCGTGGGGAAGCGGCTGTGGGGAGGCCAGACAGCTGGCGGTCCACTCACTTGTTGGTGGCATGGCTGTAACTGACCACCTCGGCCAGGATCCATTGCTCATCGCCATCCACAGCCTTCACCCGAGCAGCCACCTTGTCTCCGGGCTTGGCCACATAGTCCCCTGAGGCTGGAATGGCACCACAGAGGGGCGGAGGCCTACAAGAGGAGGCAGGGTCAGTCCAGCTCCTGGATACCAGCCATCCCTGGGCGGCTCCCAGGCTCACTTGTCACCAGGCTTCCCAATCCACAAGGGCAGGGTCATGGCTGACTGCTGCAGCAGTGTCATCAGCACCCCTCTGCGCATGGTCTTCCGGGGCGGCTCTGAGTCATTGTACAGACCTGCGATCTTGGCCGCTGTGGGAAGGAAGGGGCCCGAGGCTCCTGAGTGGTACTGTGCCAGTGCCACCACCCCGCTTGGCAGTGGGGCCAACCACATGCGCATCCCTTCCACTAGGTGGCTGGGGTTGGAGAGAGGCAAACTAAACTTCTAAGAAGTCAGGATGGCAGTCATTCTCTTTAGAAGCAAGTAGAAAGGTATGAAGTGGGGGGTTCAGAGGGGCTGGTCATAAACTTAGGTACTTGAGCTCATGCTGGGTCAGTGGAAAATCTCATGGAGTGGGACCCCTCTGCATACTTTTCTATGACTATATAGGAATTATGCAGAAGTTGAAAACAAAATACCCAACATGGACCCTTGGTCTCAATACACCCCTCACTACCTCAAAACAAAATAGCATGTGGTCACCACACTGGGGAAGAGGAGGGCAAGAAAAAGGAAGGAGGGGCTGGGAAGGTGGCTCAGTGGTAGAGCGCTTGCCTTGCATGCCTGAGGCCCTGGGTTCGGTTCCTCAGCACCACATAAGCAAAAAGAAAAAAGCCAGAAGTGGTGCTGTGTGGCTCAAGTGGTAGAGTGCTAGCCTTGAGCTGAAGAGCTGAGGGACAGCGCCCAGGCCCAGAGTTCAGGCCCCACGACTGGACCCCAAAAAAAAAAAAGAAAAAGGAAGGAAAGCCTGTGTCTGAGAGACTCTGGAAGCCAGTACACTGGGACTCTACCTAAACCAGCCAGGTCTCACACCATGACAGTAGGCAGGTGTAGTTACCAAGGCTATGGCCAGAGCCTAGAGAAGGTGACAGGGTGACAGGCTGGGTAGAGTCATCTCTGTCTGTGGGGAGAACGACTCTCGTTGGCCCGTTCCAGAGGTGAGATCGCTGTGTGCAGCCCTCTCTCCTCCCTGAACATCCTTCTCACTTACCAATCCGCCTCTCTTCCAATAGAGACTTGATCTCAGCAATCTTGTCCAGGGCTTTGCGGAGGATGCTGAGGGCAGAGAAGCAAGAAAGGAGGCGGGTGAAGCACTTGGCAATGAGCTCCCTTCTCTGCTTAGAGCAGAGCTCTTGAGGCCAGCTCCGCTAGAAACCACTGACAGTAAGTGGAGTGGGACGCTGCAGAAAGATGACCCATGTGTATATATGTCACAGTGACCCACAGCAATGGAGCTGGAAATTCCTTTGTCTACTGGCATTTTCATGTCTGAGTGGAACACATCATTTGCCTGTGGCGATGCTGGGGGAGACAATCCCACTGTGATAGCCTGTCAGAAAATGGAGACCATGCAGCCACGTACAGCACATTGCACTTGACCATAACAATAACCACAGTGCCATTGCTATAGGACTCCCTGTATTGCACTTCATGCTATTTTTTTAACTGTGAAAATACCTTACAGAGGGGTTACAATTACATGAGCAAGGTAATGAGTACATTTCTTATCAAGCATTGTTGCTTCCTCCTTTGTTTCCCCTTCACTTCATGCTATTTTGTACATCTTTTTTTTTTTTTTTGTCGGTCATGGGGCTTGAAATCTGGGCTTGGGCACTATCCCTCAGCTCTTCAGCTCAAGGTGAGCACTCTGCTGCTTGAGCCATGCCACTTCCGATTTTCTAGTGGTTTATTGGAGATAAGAGTCTCACGGACTTTCCTGCCCGGGCTGGCTTTGAACCGTGATTCTCAGATCTCAGCCTCCTGAGTAGTTAGGATTACAGGCGTGAGCCACAGGCACCCAGCTGTTATTTTGTACATCTCTGGATTGAACCCAGAGGCCACCCTGATTAGCTTCCTAGAGCATCCAAGTTGGTGTCAAGTCTCTGTGATGTTTGCCTAACACCATCTCTCAGTGATTTAGGATTTTTAGGACTTTTTTTTTCTTTTCTTGTGGGTTGGGAATTCATGTGCATGTGAAGGTTTGTTTTGTTTTGAGACCTGAATTTGTGATCCTCCCACTTCCTAAGTGCTGGATTTACAGGCATGTGCTGTACTCAGCCCAGAAACGTTTAAGATTCAAAAAAATATAATATCAGCAAGAACTGCAAAGTGGGCCCTGAAATTATCAGACGAGCTTTTACAAGCTTACCTCTGGGCTAGTCAGTGCCAGAGACAGCACACATCAAGCCAGATCCAGAATATTTTTGCTTGGCTAGCCGTGAGTCTAGAAAAGGAAAGCTCACTTTTTCACTCTCAAATGAAGAGCCAGGAGTGTGGTTCATGGTAGAGCACTTGCCTAATATGTTGGCCTCAGGTTTTATCCCTGGCTGCTCTCCGCCTCCCCCCCACCCCCATCTCTGTCTCTGTCACACACACACACACACACACACACACACACTCTTCTGAGTCACTATGACTTACTCAAACCATTGCAGCCCAGGTGAATGAAAAAGGGCTAAATTTAGGCCAAATGGTAGGGAGGTCTGCAAATTAAGGTGAGCTGGAAGACACTGCCCATCAGAATCTCCTGTCTCTGTGAGTTGGCACTATTCTATTCTGCACCCCAGCCTGCCACAGGGAGCCCCATCAGACCTTTGTCTAAGGGGGAAACCTTGGAATTCTGAACTTCCTTTCCACCAACTGGCCCACTCATCTGATCTCAAAGCTACTCTGAACCCATCTTGGTTCTCCATATCATGCCTACTGTCCTGTCCACCTCCAATAGCATCACAGCCCTGGGCTCTTAACTGTCCCAGAACCGCATCCAGATCAGTCTTTTTCTTTGTTGCTTTGAATTTTCACTGGCTTCCCATGACCTCCAGGATTAGGCTGAGATATAGGGGACCATTAGGTTCTGCCCTAGTCATGCTGGTCTGCTTCTCATCCCCCTAAAGCAACATGCTCTTCAGACTCTCTCTCTCTCTCTCTCTCTCTTGCCAGTCCTGGGGCTTGGACTCAGTGCCTGGCACTATCCTGAGCCTCTTCTGCTCAAAGCTAGCACGCTACCACTTGAGCCACAGTGTCATTTCTGGCTTTTTCTGTGTATGTGGTACTGAGGAATCGAATCCAGGGCTTCACGCATGCTAGGCAAACACTCTACCACTAAGTCTTCAGACTCTCTCTGGCTTTTTCCCACTGTCTTGCTGCCTGGACTGCCTTCCTCATCTGCCTGATTCCCAGCTTACAGCCCAGATCAAGTTCTTCCTATTCTCTGAGCCCTTTCCAGATCCATCTCTGCTATAGGCCAACTATGCTGTCCTGTAACTGTTTACCTAGGATGTATCTCCTCTCTGAATTGTGCTCTTGAAGGCAAAAGTCCTCTCTAGTCTCATGACGTCTATGGGGATGGCCCAGTGCCACAGCTAGATAAGCACCAGCCAAGCCCTAAAAGAATGGCCATGGGGTCTTTTGCAATGCTTACTTAGTGTGCTGACCTCGGAACCCATGGTTGAAGCCTCTGAATGCAGTTATTACATTCTCCTCCTCCTTCCCCTCCCCCTCCTCTTCCCTCCTCCTCCTCCTTCTTTCCCTTCCTCCTCCTCTTCTTCTTTTTCTTTTTTGCTTATGTGGTGCTGAGGAGTCAAACCCAGGGCCTCAGGCATGCAAGGCAAGCACTCTTCCACTAAGCCACTTCCCAGCCCCCCCCCTTTTTTTTTTTGGCAGTTGTGGGGCTTAGGCACTATCCCTGAGCTTCTTTTGCTCAAGGCTAGCACTCTGCCACTTCAACCATAGCACCACTTCTGGCTTTTTCTGTTTATATGATACTGAGAAACTGAACACAGGGATTCGTGCATGCTAGGCAAGCATTCTACCGCTAAGCCACATTCCCAGCCCCTCAGTTATTACAATCCTAAATGTGCAGTTGCCATTCTTAGCGTAATAAAATAAATTCCTTGGGTTTAACAGTTATTACAAAGTAAATAGATAAAACAGGTAAGGAGCTGGGCACCAGTGGCTCATGCCTGTAATCCTAGCTATTCAGGAGGCTGAGATCTAAGGATCATGGTTCAAAGCCAGCCTGGGCAGGAAAGTCTGTGAGACTCTTATCCTCAAAACCAGAAAACAGCAAGTGGTGCTGGCTGAAAGTGGTAGAGTGCTACCCTTGAGTGAAAAAATTCAGGGATAGCACTCAGGCACTGAGTTCAAGCCCCAAGACCAACCAAAACCATCCAATTAACAGATAAGGCTATACATAATAGCAGTAATAACTAAACTCATCCTAATCTTCTGATATATATTAATATAAAACAAATGAGTATCCTATGGAAAAGCACTATTATATCACCTAGTAGGGTATTAAAGTCTATAGTCACAAACATGGACTTTGGATTTAAAATTGTGCTTTATGGCTAGGAACCAGTGGCTTACACCAGCAATCCTAGCTACCCAGAGAAGGCTGACATGTGAAGAATTGCAGGTGGAGGTCAGTCTTGCCAGAAAAATTTGCTAGACTCCATCTCCAAAATACCCAACAAAAGCAGGGCTGGAGGTGTGGCTGAAGTGATAAAGCACTAGCTTAGTGAGTGTAAGGCCAAGTTCAAACAACCACAACAAAAAAATCAGGTATTCCCAGTAGTTATATGGCTTTTTGCAGATTTTATAACCCCTGTGGGCTTCAGTTTATGACTGAAAAACTGGGGGCAATACTACAAAGTATCTAAAAAAAAAGTGCCGTGAGGATTAAAGGAAGTAAATGTGAAAAGCACATGGAGTGGTACCAGTCACAGTGTGCCACACAGTGGTTACTATTACCATCACTGGGCCTCCCGGCAGAGGATGGTCAGAAGAGGTTATGGAAGACCGGATTTTGGCATTTCCTGTGCATTCTCCATTTTCTGGTCATAAAAGTGTACTTATTATTCTTATTCTCAAAAGGAGACAACTGAGTTTCAGAGGAAGTAACAGTCCCAGGTCACGTGACTGGTGAATAGTTATGCAACACCTGGCATCTGCAAAGCAGCTGACGGAGCAGGGAGCAGGGAGCAGGGAGGGAGCCAGGGGGCTGTCTTCTCCACAGCTGGAGAGGCCAGCTGGGCTGGGCATGGGTCATAGGCAGGGAAGGCTGTAGGCGGTACTTACTTGCACTCGGCCTCAGCATCAGCCTTGGCAGTTGTGTAGAGGCCACGCAGCTTTGTCCGGAAATAAGGAGAAACTGTGGAGTAAGCACAGGGTAAGGAGGCTGGGCAAAGGGAGGCAACAGCAATGCACATGGTTTATGGGACACTGGGATCAGCCTTGGGAGAGCAGAGGTCAGAGCCTAAACTGTGGTCTTTGTAGACTTTTTTTCTTTTTTTTTGTGCTGGTCCTGGGGCTTGAACTCAGGGCCTGGGCACTGTCTCTCAAGGCTAGCACTCTACCACTTGAGCCCCAGCTCCACTTCTGGCTTTTTTGGGTGCTTACTTAGGGATGAGAGTTTCACAGGACTTTCCTGCTAGGGCTGCCTTTGAAACTCAATCCTCAGATTTCAGCCTCCTGAGCAGCTATGATTACAGGCGTGAACTACCAGCACCTGGCTTGAGGAGAGCATTTCCATAACATTACATGTACGGTAATGTTTGTTAGCATAAAGAGAAAAGATTGAGAGCAGGAAAGCACCAGCAGAGGGATATGAGCACCTGTGGGCCCTGGGTACATGCAAGGGCAGCTGGAGGGAAAGCTCTGCCCTAGGAAACCCTGGCTGGCTGGGCAGCGGTTTATACCAAGGGCAAATTTTCCTAGATACAGCCTTGCTTTGCTGCCTTCCCAGTCCTCATGGAGGGAATCTGAGGTTTTTTGGTGCTGAGCAATATGTGGTCAGTTTCCTGTCACTACTGAAGGACACACTGTTCCTCTGGCCTCAGGAGCAGTTCATTTGGAAGTATGCAAACAAACATGCAAGTCTCCTTTGAGAATAGGTTTGGCTTACCCCTCCTTCCTGTGTCCAGATACTCATTTTTTTTTTTTTTGGTTGTTCATGGGGCTTGAACTCTGGGCCTGGGCACTGTCCCTCAGCTCTTTAGCTCAAGGCTAGTGCTCTGCCACTTGAGCCACAGTGCCACTTCCAGTTTTCTGGTGGTTCACTGAAGAGAAGGGTTTCATGGACTTTCCTGCCTGGGTTGGCTTTGAACCTTGATCCTTAGATCTCAGCCTCCTGAGTAGCTAGGATTATAGGTGTGAGCCACCGGCGGCCAGCATCTTTCTTTTTTCTTTTTTTTTGGCCAGTCCTGGGGCTTAAACTCTGGGCCTGAGCACTGTCCTTGAGCTTCTTTTGCTCAAGGCTAGCATTCTACCACTTGAGCCACAGCACCACTTCTGGCTTTTTCTGTTCATGTGGTACTGAGGAAATTGATCTCAGGGCAAGTACTCTACCACTAAGCCACATTCCCAGCCCTCTTTTCTTTTTTTTTTTTAGGTCTAAGACTGGGTCTTGACCTTGGTACCTGCTGGTTTTGTTCATTGGCTAGTACTCTACCAACTGAGCCACACCTCCAACCCCAGATACTCACTCTTGTTCTCCGTCTGCATACGCTCATGAGTCTTCTGAATGTTTACTAAGTTGTGCTCACTCCGTGAACGCTCCTCCTGTGAGGGAGATGAAGAGTATGTGAGGTGCTGGGAATGTGGCTTAGTGGTAGAGTGTTTGCCTAGAATGCATGAAGCCCTGATTTGATTGCTCAGTACCACATAAACAGAAAAAGCCAGAAGTGGCACTGTGGCTCAAGTGGTAGAGCCACGCAGTACCACAATAAATAAATATAAATAAATAAAATTATTCCTTTCACCATTCTCATAGAATTTTTAAGGGATTGAAGAATAGTTTGTTCCTGTATTTCTGGTGGCAAATTGAGCTGCATGGCAGAGGGTATCAGGTAACTGGATCCTGAATGAGCAGGAAGGGACAGGGCTGTATGTGGAGATTGCTAAACTGGTACAGCTGCCAGCAATCTAGATCAGCACAGCAGCCAAACCTAACATTCTTCCTGAGGGAAGAGTAGGAGTAAAGCTACTGACCAATAGAAAGGAGGACTGTAGTCGAGGGGAAGAATGGGTTATGTAATTAGGGGAATCTAGTATCAAGACCTTGAGAGAAGCCAAAAACAAGAGAATAACTGGCATTCCTTAGTTATATCAGATCCTTGGATGCTTGCCAAGACTATGTCTGGTTTTGAAAGCTGTTAAGATCACAGTCGCCTACAACCCTGAGTGGCTTCCTTGAGAGATATCATGTTAGATAAGGTGATAATAAAATGAACTCTCAGGTGATGGCCCAACTAAATCAAATGATATGCCAGCATCTTTTTGTTGTTGTTGTTTGTTGTTGTTGCCAGTCATAGGGCTTGAACGCAGGGCCTGGGCACTGTCCCTGAGCTTTTGCTCAAGGCTAGCACTCTACCACTTGAGCCACAGTGCCACTTCTGGCTTTTTCTGTGTATGTGGTACTGAGGAATTGAACCCAGGGCTTCTTGCATGCTAGGCAAGCACTCTACCACTGAGCTGCACTCCCAATGGCATCCCCCACAACCCTTGATCTTTTTTGTCCTTAAAATTTTATTAACTACTTTAAGAAAAGTTTTCAATTTACAAAAATTGAATAGCTACTGGAGAGTCCCAATGTACCAGTTCTCCTCTGTGCAGTTCCCCCCTTTATTCACATCTTGAGTTCCTGTGGTCAACTTTTTTTTTGGGGGGTGTGTAGGGGGGTTGGTCAGGGGGCTTGAACTCTGGGCCTGGGCGCTGTCCCTCAGCTCTTCAGTTCAAGGCTAGCGCTCTACCACTTCAGCCACAGTGCCGCTTCTGACCTCTTCTGCTTATGTAGTGCTGAGGAACCCAGGGCCTCCTGCATACAAGGCCAACACTTTACCACTAAGCCCCCTTCCCAGCCCCTCCTGTAGGAAACTTTTTAAGTTTTGTGGTGGTATCAGAATTTGAATTCAGAGCCTTGAGCTCTCTCTTGGCTTTTTCTGCTCAAAGCTGACACTACCATTTTCATTTCTGGATTTTTGCTGGTTAACTGGAGAAAAAGCCTCTTGGGTTTGTCTGCAGGGGCTGGCTTTGAACCAAGATCCTCAGATCTCTGACCCCTGAGAGTAGCTAGGATTACAGGCGTGAGCCATCAGTGCCTGGCTAGTGTGATTTATTTTATAGCTGATGAACTAATACTGATTCACTATGGCCAAACAAAGGTGGTAGTTTACAACAAGGTTTTTTTTTTTTTCCCTGTTATACAGTCTGAGGGGTTTTGGCAAATATTTCATGTACCTAACCCTCGTATGTCTGTACCAGTACAGTAGCATTCAGAATAGTTGCCCTTCCTAATCATCCTCTATTCTCCAGCTATTCATCCTCCTATCTCACCCGCCCATCCATCCCATTCATCCTCACACTCTGGCAATAACCTAGTTTTGCTTTTTTTTTTTTTTGCTACTTAGGAGGCTGAGATCTGAGGATTGTGATTGGAAGCTGGTCTATTCTTTTTATTTTTAATTTTTTAAATTTAAATTTTTTTTTGTCAGCTGTGGGGCTTGAACTCTGTGCCTGGGCACTGCCCCTCAGCTCTTCAGTTCAAGGCTAGAGCTCTACCACTTGAGCCACAGCGCCACTTCCAGTTTTTCTGTTTATGTGATGCTGAGGAATCGAACCCAGGGCATCATGCATAAGAGGCAAGCACTTTACCACTGAACCACCTTCCCAGTGCCTTAGTGGAGATTCTTTTTTTGTTTTTTTTTGGGTCCAGTCGTGGGGCCTGAACTCTGGGCCTGGGCGCTGTCCCTCAGCTCTTCAGCTCAAGGCTAGCACTCTAACACTTGAGCCACAGTGCCACTTCCGGCTTTTTTTCTTTTTGCTTATGTGGTGCTGAGGAATCGAACCCAGGGCCTCAGGCATGCAAGGCAAGTGCTCTACCACTGAGCCCTTAGTGGAGATTCTTATCTCCAATTAAACACCAAAAAGTTGGAAATAGAGCTGTGGCTCAAGTGATAGAGTGCTGTCTCAGGGACAGGACCTAAGTCCTGAATTCAAGCCTCAGGACTGATCCCCACCTCCCCCCACACACACCAAAAAAAATAAAAATAAAAAAATAGAAGAAGAAGAAGAAGAAGAAGGGGCTAGGAAGGTGGCTCAGTGGTAGAGTGCTTGCCTTGCTTGCCTGAGGCCCTGGGTTCGATTCCTCAGCACCACATAAGCAAAAAGAAAAAAGCCGGAAGTGGCGCTGTGGCTCAAGTGGTAGAGTGCTAGCCTTGAGCTGAAGAGCTGAGGAACAGCACCCAGGCCCAGAGTTCAGGCCCCACGACCGGCCCCCCCCCCCCCAAAAAAAAAAAAGGAAGAAGAAGCAGGAATAGATCCCGTGCACAATAGAAAATCCAACAGGAAAAGCAGTCACTCCCAAGATTCCCTTCCCCTCATCTTCATGACATCACCTTAGCTTCTTCTTGACCATCTCCAAACACAAGCCTCCCACAGCTCAGTATCACAGCCCATTTTCCCCTCTAGGAGGGACATGTGGCTTTTTTCTTTCTTTTTTTCTTTTTCTGTCAATCATGGGGCCTGAACTCTGGGCCTGGGCACTGTCCCTCAGCTCTTCAGCTCAAGGCTAGTGCTCTACCACTTGAGCCACAGCACCACTTCTGGCTTTTTCTGTTTATGTGGTGCTGAGGAATTGAACCCAGGGCCTCTGTATGCAAGGCAAGCACTCTATCACTGAGCCACCTTCCCAGCCAGATATGACTTATTTCTTACCTGAGTTTGCTTGATCAGCTGATGGAGCTCTGTAAGAAGTTCCGCAATTCGTGAATCAGCAGAAACAAGGGCCATAGTATATGTGAGGTTCCTGACGGAAGAGGAAGAACAGAACAGAACTCTGTTAGTGACTACTGTGGGTTGAATTGCATCCCTTCAGAGGACAGGTTGAATGTGATCTTATTTGAATGTAGGATCAGAACTGGAGGTATGGCTCCAGTAGTAGAGCAACAGCCTTAAACAATTAAAGCCAAATGAGGGCTGGGAATGTGGCTTAGTGGGAGAGTACTTGCCTAGCATTCATGACGCCCTAGGTTCAGTACCACATAAACAGAAAAGGCTGGAAGTGGCACTGTGGCTCAAGTGGCAGAGTGCTTGCCTTGAGTGAGAGAGCTTAGGAACAGTGCCCAGGCCCTGGGTACAAGCTCCAGGACTGGCCAAGAAAAAAAAAAAAGTGCCAAATGAGAGTCTAAAGCTTTGAATTCAAGTCCCATATGTGCGTGCACATACACATGCACACCACTGCCATAAACTTCTGAAAATACAATCATTGCAGATGTAATTAAGATGTTAAGAGGAGGTCATATCAAACAAAGTAGGGTGGACCTTCAGTCTAGGGTAGCCAGTGTCCTAATTTAATGAGAGGAAAAGAGGGCTGGAAGAATGGCACAAATATTACAGCCTTACAAGTGCAAGGTACTGAATGTAATCCCTAGTACCGGAAAAAAAAAGAAAGAAAATAAACAAGAGACACAAAAGACTGGAATTATGTAAGGAATTCTGAAGATTAAAGGCAATTACCCAACCAGCTGGGAAGACCATGGAACTTACGTTCCTTGGGAGCCCTACGAGGAAACAAGCCCAGGTTTTCAAAACTCTTTTTGCTGTTATTGTTGGTTATGGGGCTTGAACTCTGGGCCTGGCACTGTCCTTCAGCTCCTCAGCTCAAGGCTAACACTCTACCACTTGAGCCACAGCACCACTTCTGGTTTTCTGGTGGTTAAAAGGAGATAAGAGTCTCACAGACTTTTCCTGCCCCAGATGGCTTTGAACTGCAATCCTCAGATCTCAGCCTCCTGAGTAGCTAGGATTACAGTCATGAGCCACCAATGCCCAGCTATCAAAACGCTTAAAAGATAAAAACAAAAACAGCTGATGTCTTGATTTGGGTATTGGACCTTCAGAACTTTGAGAATTTGTACTTTGTGTCATTTACTATGGTAGCCCTAATAAACTGAAATACTGGCAAGTTTTCCTGGAAGTCTACTCTACTCCAAGGGTATGCATATTAACTCTGAACAAGCAAGCCAAGGAGTATTTATTTATTTATTTATTTTGGGTCTGGTCGTCAGGCCTGAACTCTGGGCCTGGGCGCTGTCCCTCAGCTCTTCAGCTCAAGGCTAGAGCTCTACCACTTGAGCCATAGCGCCACTTCCAGCTTTTTTCTTTTTGCTTATGTGGTGCTGAGGAATCGAACCCAGGGCCTCTGGCATGCAAGGCAAGCGCTCTACCACTGAGCCACCTTCCCAGCCCCCCAAGGAGTATTTATTGAGTGCCTTCTGAAGGAAGTTCTGTTGCTAATAACCTGACATTTTATTTTTCAGTCACTTTGGTTATCACTTTGGAGTTTCAAAATAAAACTTTTTTTTTTAGTACTGAATGAAACCTAAGACCTTGCACATGTAGGCAAGTGCTCTACTTCTGAGCTATATGCCCAGCCCTTTTTGATTAATTAATATTGCCAGTACTGGGACTTGAACTCAGGGCCTGGGCATTGTCTCTGAGGTTGTTTTTGTTGTTGTTGTTGTTTTCTCAATGCTAGCACTCTATCACTTGAGCACACAGCGCCACTTCTTGCTTCATCTGTTTATGTGGTACTGAGGAATCAAACCCAGGGCTTCACGCATGCTAGCAAGTACTCTACCACTAAGCCACATTACCAGCCCTACTTTTCTTGACATAAGGTTGCAATGAGTTGCTCAGGCAGGCCTCAAACTTGTGCTATTTCTGCCTTAACATCCTGAAATCATATGCCTCCATGTTTGATTTCAAATAAGGCTTTATATGAAGACCTTGTCCAACTATTAAAGAACTTATTTTCCTTACTGTAGAGGTAACAGCAACTAACTATTGATAAATATCTTGTTGCTGGGAATAGGTGGTTCACACCTGTAATCCTAACTACTCAAGAGGTTGAGATCTGAGGATTGTGGTTCAAAGTCACCCAAATATGAAAGCATATGAGACTCTTACCTACAAGCCACCTAAAAACTAGAAGTAGAGTTGTGGTTCAAGTAAAAGCATGTGAACTTTGAGCAGAAAGGCTAAGGGTCAATGCCAAAGTCCTGAGTTCAAGCCCCTTTACCAGCACAGAATTAAAGGAATAAATAAGTAAATCAAACAAATTAACACCTTCAAAGCATTGCTTCATATCCTGGAGCTCTTTAGCAGCTCTCTTCTACTAACCCTACCTTACGAAAATATACATTGAGTGATACCAGGCCCTCCATCCCAAACAAAATGAGACATTCCCCCACCCCAACTTTCTTGTCTCACAATATCTAAATCAAATGGCAGCTGTCAAATGAACACATCCACAGAAGTACTTGTCAATAAAGTACTTGTACAAAGAGAACATGGTAATACGTATACAGCACACTAGGGTAAAACCACAAAACTGCTCAACAGAGAGCCATTGTTTTCTATGGGAGCCTGGCTATCCCAGGTCCCTCCCATCTACCCCAATGTCAAATGTAATGGCAAGTTCTGGAAATGCCCTAAGTCCTGTCTGTATACAAACGTCTTGATTTTTTTTTTTTCCAAGTAGGTAGTCTTGTCCAGGACAAGACTTGACCAGGACAAGTGTGTTGGATAGGGAAAGGTATTTCGAAGTACAGGCTGCTGAGAAATGGAGCAAACAGATGAAGAAAAGTTGGCTGGAGAAAACGTGAAACGGTTCTTAACATGGACACGCTTAAGCACATCTTAAATCCCAGCTTGTGGCAGGCTGAGGTATAGGATTGTGAGTTCGTGGCCCACCAGGGCTACATAACGAGGCTTTGTCGAAAGAGAAAAAAGAAGAGCACATTTTGGGAGACACCTTTAGGTACAAACTGCTGGTTTTCATGGACATTCATCATTCCAGATCACTCACCAGGTGAATTTCTCCAAAAGTAGCAGGCTGAGTTGGAGATGACAAGAGTAGGGCCCCGCCCACCCAGGCCCCGCCCCCTCCAGGCCCCGCCCCCCACGTCGCTGCGCACGCGCCGCCCTCCAGGCCGCCTCAGCGAGGCCGAGAACCCAGCGCTAAAGGAGAGCCTCGTCGTGGTTCTCGCGCTTCCCCGGAGGTCCCAGGCCGCGGCCCGACCCCGCCTACCGAGTCTCGGGCGAAACAAGCCACGTCGCGCTGGAAACTACGACGGCGGGAGCAGGCGCGTCCCTCGAACGCTTTCCCAGAGTCTGAGGATGGTTACGCACTGGCGTTCGAAGATTGGCGGCACGTCGAGAACCACACACGCTTTTTTTTCCCCCCTTTTAAGAGCTCGGGCCAAAACGATGAAAGGCTCTGCGCATGTGTGGTCCTCCCTCCGTGACGTGCCGCAATGCCCCCTGGGAAATGTAGTTTTTGTGTTGACACCTTGTTCCCTACACGGATGCACTTTGATTTAACAAAGCAGGTTGCATAGTTTTCCTCCCCGACCCCAGTGCTTTCCCTTACTCTTCAAAGCTTCTACATAAAGCAAACAAATTGAAAAGCGAGCATAGAGTTTTTGGGTAGATGCATGAGGATAGATTGGATCCTCCAAAAGCAAATAGTTGCGGGTGGAGGGGACGAGTCTTCATGAAAAGTTGGTATAATCAGCTCAATGTTCCTGTGAATCTAGAAGTGTGTGTGTGTGTGTGTGTGTGTGTGTGTGTATTCCAATACTGAGGCTTGAACTCAGATCCTGGGCACTGTCCCCGGAGCTTTTCCCCTCAAGATAGAAGCTCCACAGCTCCACTTCTGGTGGTTAATTGGAGATGAGTCTCACAGACTTAACTTTCTCAGCTAGTCCTTAAAAAGTGTTTTCAATTTAAAAATTTAACAAGCAGATTATTGAATCCAGAAATCGCACTTTTCCAGAATCTTCCCAGGATATTAAAATGTGGACATGCAAACATTTAACTACAATAGTGTTCCTGAAAACTATTCTTGTTTTATTTCCAATGTAATTCCTACAATGTCTTTAATTATATATTGTCCAATTGGTTATTTGAAAGACTTGTTTGTTTGTTTTTTTTTGGGGGGGGGTCTGGTCGTGGGGCCTGAACTCTGGGCCTGGGTGCTGTCCCTCAGCTCTTCAGCTCAAGGCTAGCGCTCTACCACTTGAGCCACAGCACTGCCACTTCCGGCTTTTTTCTTTTTGCTTATGTGGTGCTGAGGAATCGAACCCAGGGCCTCAGGCATGCAAGGCAAGCGCTCTATCACTGAGCCATCTTCCCAGCCCTATTTGATAAACTTGTATAAGGTCAACAGGTAGATATATTCCCTGTACCTAGCACAGTACATGATACATATTAAACTTCATATTTTTCTTTCTTTTTTTTTTTTTTTTGGTTCAGTCGTGGGCCCTGAACTCTGGGTCTGGGCGCTGTCCCTCAACTCTTCAGCTCAAGGCTAGCACGCAACCACTTGAGCTATAGCACCATATCTGGCTTTTTTTTTTTCTGCTTATGTGGTGCTGAGGAATCGAACCCAGGGCCTCATGTATGCAAGGCAAGCACTCTACCACTGAGCCACCTTCCTAGCCCCTATACCTCATATTTTTTTATTTGTTACAGAACTCCAAACCACTGAAACTGTTCCAGCCCCCAAGCTTAATACATCATTTTATTCCACAACCTCAAATTTCTTCTCATGGCTCAATGTATGGCACAACTCTTCATCCAGTGTCAGTTCTGCAGTTTGTGAAGATATGAATAAGGGGTTCACAAACTTTATATTTGTCATAGTCTTGGATGATACCCCCACATCCTTGCCTCTTATTAGGAGAGACTTGATGCTAATAATTAAATTCATCTTTATTTCTGTTTTTTTGTGTGTGTGGTTTTTTTTTTTGCTTCTTGCCAGTACTGGGGCTTGAACTCAGGGCCTGGGCACTGTGCCTGAGCTTCTTTTGCTCAGGGCTATCACTATACCACTTGAGCCACCTTCCCAGCCCCTCTAACATTTATTTTTATGCCAGTCCTTGAACTCAGGGCCTGGGCACTGTCCCTGTGCTTCTCTTGCTCAAGACTAGCACTCTACCACTTGAGCCACAGTGCCACTTCCAGCTTTTTCTGTTTATGTTGTACTGAGGAATTGAACCCAGGGCTTCATGCATGCTAGGCAAACACTCTACCTCTAAGCCACCTTCCCAGCCCCTTGTTGTATCATTTGAGTTACACTTCTAGTTCTAGCTTTTTGCTGGTTAATTGGAGTTAAGGTTCTCTTGGATTTGATCCTCATATCTCAGTCTCCTGGGTAGCTAGGATTATAGATGTGAGCTACCAACACCCAGTATTTTTTTTTTTTTTTGGATCCGGTCATGGGGCCTGAACTCTAGGCCTGGGCACTGTCCCTCAGCTCTTCAGCTCAAGGCTAGCGCTCTACCACTTGAGCCACAGCGCCACTTCCGGCTTTTTTCTTTTTGCTTATGTGGTGCTGAGGAATCTAACTCAGGGCCTTGAGCATGCAAGGCAAGCGCTCTACCACTGAGCCATCTTCCCAGCCCACCCAGTATTATTTTTAAAATCGGGTCTCACTTCCAGCCTAGGGAGATGCTGGGGTCCTCCCTCAGTCTCCTGATTAGCTAAGACTATAGGTTGAATACAACCACACCCAGCCTCCTTCCTTCCTTCCTTCCTTCCTTCCTTCCTTCCTTCCTTCATTTATTCCTTTCATTTTTTTTTTTTTGTTGTTGTTGTTCATGGGGGCTGAACTCTGGGCCTGGGCTCTGTCCCTCAGCTCTTCAGCTCAAGACTAACGCTCTACCACTTAAGCCACAGCGCCACTTCCAGCTTTTTCTGCTTATGTGGTGTTGAGGAATCGAATACAGGGCCTCATGCATGCGAGGCAAGCACTCTACCACTGAGCCAACTTCCCAGCCCCAGCCTCATTACTTTTTCCATCGTGGGACTTGAACTCTGGACCAGGGCGCTGTCCCTGAGCTTGTCAGCTCAAGGCCAGCACTCTACCACTTGAGCCACAGAGCCACTTTCAGTTTTCTGGTGGTTAACTAGAGATAAGAGTCTTACTGGAGCCAGGCACCAGTGGCTCACGCCTGTAATCCTAGCTACTCAAGAGAGGCTGAGATCTGAGGATCTCAGTTCAAAGCCAGCCCGAGCAGGAAAGTCCATGAGATTTATCTCTGGTAAACCACCGGGAAACAGGAAGTGGTGCTGTGGCTCAAGTGGTAGAGCGCTACTTGTGAGCTGAAGAGCTGAGGGACAGCACCCAGGCCCAGGGTTCAAGCCCCACCACCAACCAAAAAAGAAAGGAAAGAAAGAAAGGAAATGTGTTCATGTCCTGTCACCCCTGTTCTATTTCTCATCTTTCTCCCAATCCACCCTATCTTCCTCTCTGCCTCACACCCCTGGATTCTCTTTAAGTCCCTTCTCTCTCCAGAACCTTTGCAAGACAGTCTGTAGCACCTTTCCCTCCCTCCTTCTTCTCTGTGCCTCCTATGGGTCTGCAGATCTTCTTGAGTGGATCAAAGGCCTCTACTCTCTATCCACATACACTGCTGTTGTGACAATAACACAAAGGTCATTATTTTGTATGTGGTTGAGACATAATCCATTAGTCCTACTCCTCACACCATAGATTCTAAACTCCACATCTCTGCTTGTCTCTGTCTTCAGCACTTAGCCTGGTGTTTGGCACATAATACACATACTTGTGAAATGAAAGGGTAGATACGAGTTTTATCTCTGTGCAATGGAGGGGATGACATTCCCCCCCCCCCCCCATCCCAGTCCAGGGTCTTGAACTCAGGGCCTGGGCTCTGTCCCTGAACCTCTGTGCTCAAGGCTAGTGCTCTACCACTTGAGCCACAGTGCCACTTACAGCTTTTTCAGAGTAGTTTATTGGAGATGAGTCTCCTGCCTGGGTTGGCTTCAAACTGTGATCCTTAGATCTCAGCTTCCTGAATAGCTAGGATTACAGGTATGAGCCACCTGCACCCAGCAGGGACAGCATCTTAGTGGGCCAGCTGCTGTAGAATATGGTCTTTAGCTTTGTAGGACCAGAAATTTCACTCCATCAGGTTTTATTTTTTTGGGGGGTGGGGGGTGGGGGTCCAGTCGTGGGGCCTGAACTCTGGGCCTGGGCGCTGTCCCTCAGCCCTTCAGCTCAAGGCTAGCGCTCTACCACTTGAGCCACAGCACTGCCACTTCCGGCTTTTTTCTTTTTGCTTATGTGGTGCTGAGGCATCGAACCCAGAGCCTCATGCATGCAAGGCAAGTGCTCTACCACTGAGCCACCTTCCCAGCCCCAATCCATCAGGTATTTTTCAGGATAAATTTCTACTAACGCAACTTCCAATGACAGGTATATACCATGGATCTGCTGTGCACTAGTGAGTCATGCCTGTAAGATGAGAACTGAGGATCAAGATTTTAAGCCATCCCAGGCAGGAAAGTTCCTGAGTTGCTTACCTCCAATTAACCACCAAAAAGCTGAAAGTAGAATCTTGGCTCAAGTTGTGAAGCAGTAAACTTGAGCAAAAATAGCTCAGGGACAGTGCTCAGGCCCTGAGTTTAAGCCTGGGGACTGGCACAAAAACAAAAACAAAAACATGGCATTTAGGAGAATCAATATTGCCTATTACCTTTATCTGGGAAATCACAGCGTGGCAAAGAAAAATCTGAGTGCTTTCTTGCATCTTCCTTAAATGTCATTGCCTGAGTATAACCATCTAGAATCCTTCTGTAGAGAGCTGTGATTGATTGATTGATCGATTGATTTATATTGTGAAAATACCATATAGAGGGATTACAATGACATGGGCAAGATAATGAGTACATTTCTTATCAAGCATTGTTGCCTCCTCCTGTGATTTTCACGGACATTTTTTACTGAAGATCTCTTGAGGATGGTGAGGAGAAAGTTGTTGAAAATCCCCTTAACAAGGCGATGAGTTCCACTGGGAAGAGAAAGCTCCGATCTCTCTCTCTTCTTTGCCTGCCTCACATTCAGAGCTGTCTTCTTGCAAAAGCGCTGCAGATACCTTTCGGGTAAAACTAGCTGCCACCAGGCTGTCCACCCACCTGTTAGAACAAAACCAAATTGTGAATTGTAAATTGTGACTACCTAGGAGTTTTTTGGTCCATGCTGCATAAACAGAAAGTCATGTTGTGACCAGAAGGTGGCGCAATATGCACACCATCCAAGGTAAGAAGGCTGAAATGATCATTAATGTACTATCTGCTTATAAATTACACAAAGAATCCCCCCCCCCAAAAAAAACCCTAGAATCCATAACAAAGAAAATAAAATTCTCCATAACCTCAGTCTAGGATACAGCCACTACAAAGAATATGGTATACTCATTGTCTTTCTTTGAATTTCAGCAATTAAATTCTCTACAACAAATAGGACTTTAGGCATAGCCATGTCCAGTGTGCTTTGCTAGCTCCGGGCTCCAGACTGCCCACCTGCAGCCATGCCCCATGGCCCTACCGCAGGCTCCTGGCTGGGCGTTAGGAAGATGCTCAGGGCCTCCAACACACTTTCCTCTTCAGGAGTGGTTCATGTTTGAGCCTAAACAGGCCTCCAAGTGGAGGGCAAAGATCTCCCTAATGACCTTCCAGAAAATTCTTGATATTTCTCAGAACCCCATATTTAAAGACTAGTAAATGACAGGGTACCCCAACAGCTGGCCACCACCCGGGAGTGTTCACCAGAAAGATAGCGAGGTCATTTGAAGCCTGGAATATTATTCTTTTTTTTTTTTTTTGGTCAGGTCGTGGGGCCTGAACTCTGGGCCTGGGCGCTGTCCCTCAGCTCTTCAGCTCAAGGCTAGCACTCTACCACTTGAGCCACAGCGCCACTTCCGGCTTTTTTCTTATGTGGTGCTGAGGAATCGAACCCAGGGCCTCAGGCATGCAAGGCAAGCGTTCTACCACTGAGCCACCTTCCCAGCCCCATGAAGCCTGGAATATTATCTGTCCAAACATTCCTCACCAAAAATTACAGTACTATGGGGCTCACCTGGCTTAATACTGATGCTTAAATTCTTTCTTTTCCCTTCCTTCCATCCTTCCTTCCTTCCTCCCTCCCTTCCTTCCTTCCTTCTTTCCTTCCTTCCTTCCTTCCTTCCTTCCTTCCTTTTCTCTCTCTCTTCCTCTTTCTTTCCTTTCTTTCTTCTTTCTTTCTTTCTTTCCTTCACCAGTCTTGGTGTTTGAACTCAGGGCCTGGGCACTGTCCCTTAGCTGCTTTTGCTCAAGGCTACCACTCTTAACCACTTGAGCCACAGCACCACTTCCAGCTTTTTCTGTTTATATGGTACTGAGGAATTGAACCCAGGGCTTCATGCATGCTAGGCAAGCACTCTACCACTAAGCCACATTCCCAGCCTCTGACGCTTAAATTCTGGGCCTCACGTTCTTGTTCAAGTTTTTTTGCTCAAAGCTAAAGCCCTACCACTTGAGCCACTCCACCACTTCTGGCCTTTTGCTGGCTAATTGGGGATAAGAGCCTCTCCGATTTGTCTGTCTGGGCTGATTTCAAGCCATGGTCATCAGATCTCACCTTCCTGATTAGCTAAGATTACAAGCATGAGCCACCAGGTACTGAGTTCTTTCTGGATTTTTTTTGAACTCAGGATCTCATGCATGCTATATGAACTCAAACTACATACCTCTACCATATCCACTAAGAATTGTAAACGACAGTATGATGATTGTCCCTGGTCTATTATTAATGATTAAGTTTTAGCCAAGTGTGGTGGCATTTGCCTGTAGTCTTAGCCCTCAGGAGGCTGGCTTTAAGGCCAACCTAGATATCCTAGGAAGACCCTGTCTCAAATCAAACAATAAAACGAATATCTGCATACACCACAGTCCCTTTGTTACCTGCACCCTGGTGGTAGAGCTGGGAGTGGGACTCAGCCTATGCATGTTAGGCAAGTGCTCTACCAATGAGCTATGCCTCCAAGCTTCTTTTGATTGGTTCTTTGGAGATTGGTTCACATTACACACTGTGCTGTGTGATAATTTTTTTTTTTTTGCTTCCTCAGTAAATCCATTTGTTTAAAAGAATATGTTACAATTAATTACACTAAGTGACATTGCCAAACAACTTTAGAGTGGATAGCTCTAGAACAAGGAATGAAAGGAACACTGTTAGCCTTTATGTGTCTGTGTATCTTTTCCCTTCACATTTCTTAAATCACAAATAAAAAATACAAGATACTGCAGTGAAAATACAATTGGAGTTTCTCTCAAATAAATTAGAAGTGTGCATGGTCCAGCTCACTGGCTTAAAAGAGGGCATGATATAAAAGTGTTGTCCAAGTTTTACAGTTGGCCAAGGGCTGATAATTTTCTTTTTTTTTTTTTCTTTTTGGTCGGTTGTGGGGTTTGAACTCTGGGCTTGGGTGCTGTCCCTCAGCTCTTCAGCTCAAGGCCAGCACTCTACCGCTTGAGCCACAGCGCCACTTCCAGTTTTCTAGTGGTTTTTGTTGGAGATAAGAGTCTCACAGACTTTCCTGCCCGGGCTGGCTTTGAACTGCGATCCTCAGATCTCAGCTTCCTGAGTAGCTAGGATTACAGGTGTGAGCCACTGGCACCCAGCTTGATAATTTTCTTATTGTGCAGTATTGGCCACTATCCTGGCCAGAAGTTACTTGAGTACAACTTTCTATCATCTATCTGTCTGTCTGTCTATCTCCCCCCCCCCTTTTTTTTTCTGCTAGCATTGGAGCTTGAACTCAGGAGCCTGGGTACTGTCCCTTAGTTTTCTCATCAAGGCTAGTGCTCTACCACTTGAGCCACACCTCCACTTCTGGATTTTTAGTGATCAAAGGGAGTTAAGGATCAAATGGACTTTCCTGCTCCAGCTGACTTTGAAATGCAGTCTTCGGATCTCAGCCTCCTGAATAGCTAGGATTACAGGCGTGGGTTACCAGCACCTGGCTTCTCCCTCACACCCTTTCTCTCCTCTCTCTCTCTCTCCCTTTTGCCTTCTTTCCTCCCTCCCTCCTTTCCTTTCCTTCCTTCCTTCCTTCCTTCCTTCCTTCCTTTCTTCCTTCCTTCTTTCCTACCTTCCTTCATCTCTCACTTTCTTTCTTTCTTTCTCCCTCTCTCTCTTTCTTTCTCTTTTCCTTCCTTCCTTCTTTCTTTTTTTTTTGGGGGGGGGGTCAAGTCGTGGGGCCTGAACTCTGGGCCTGGGCGCTGTCCCTCAGCTCTTCAGCTCAAGGCTAACACTCTACCACTTGAGCCACAGCACCACGTCTGGCTTTTTTCCCCCTGCTTATGTGGTGCTAAGGAATCGAACCCAGGGCCTCATGCATGCAAGGCAAGTACTCTACCACTGAGCCACCTTCCCAGCCCCTCTCTTTCTTTCTTTCTTTCTCTTTCTTTCCTTCTTTCTTTCTTTCTCTTTTTCCTTTCTTCTTCCTTTCTTTCTTTCTATGTTTAGACAGTACTGGTGTTTGAACTTGTACAAGGGCCTTGAACCCATTAGACAAGCACTTTACTGCTCCAGTCCTTTGTGCTTTAGGTATATAGGATCTTCTGCTTTTCACTTGGACCTCATAACTTCCTACAAACCTTCCACATGGCCGGAATTACAAGTGCATACTACCATGACCAGTTTTTTTTTTTTTTTTTTTTTTTGGTTAAGAAGGAGCTGTCATTAACTTTTTGTCATAGCTAGCCTTGACTTTTGATCCTTCCAATTTCTACTTTCTGAGTAGTTGGTATTACAGGCATGTACCACTATATCCAGCTAATTAATTAATTAATTAAAATAGTAGCCTGATCACTTGTCACTCAATATGTAGAAGAGGCTAGCCTCAAACTCTCAATCCTCCTGCCTTAGCTCCTGAGTACTGGGATTGCAGGAATATATCACCGCATCTGACTTCATTCTTTGGCTTCAAACCTTGATCTTCAGATCTCAGATTCCTTAGAAGCTAGGATTATAGACCTGAACCACCACATCTGGCTTATGTAGGATATTTTGGACAGGCAATGTCTGATAATACTGAAGACCCAGCTTCTCATTGTATAGGAATTGCAGAAGGACTAGGAAGTTCCCTATGTCTTCAGCACTGGGCCTGATTCAAAGCAGGGAGGAAGGAGGGAGGGCAGGAGGAGCCTGGCAGGTGTCTCCATGCACAGACTGATACACCTTTGCCAGTGTTTGCCCACCTGTGCTAACAGACAGAGCCCTGGAGGTCACGAGGAGTCAGGTGGTCGGAGGGGTGGAGTCAGATAGTCAGTGGGGCGGAGTCCTCCACAACTCCTCCAGTGACCTTGAGCCAACCATTCCCAGAGCCTCCTTTTCCTTCTTTTCTGAGTGAATAACAGCATGCCAAATAAACAAAGTTAAAGAAAAATTCACAAAAAAGGGCAAGAAATATGGCATAGTGGTAGAGTGCTTGCCTAGTATGCATGAGGCCCTAAGTTCGATTCTTTGGTACCACATTAACACAAAAAATAAATAAAGTTAAAGAAATGACAGCATGTTGGGCTAGGAACATGGTCTAGTGGTAGAGTGCTTGCCTAGCATGCAGGAAGCCCTGGGTTTGATTCCTCAGTACCACATACACAGAAAAAGCCAGAAATGGTGCTGTGGCTCAAGTGGTAGAGTGCTAGCCTTGAGCAAAAGCAGGTCAGGGACAGCGCCTAGGCCCTGAGTTCAAGCCCCAGGACTGGCAGAAAAAGAGAGAGAGAGAGAGAGAAGGAAGGAAGGAAGGAAAGAAAGAAAGAGAAAAAAAGAAAGAAAGAAGGAAAGAAAGAAAAGGAAAGCAAGAAGAAAGAAAGAACAGCATGCTACGTGCCTAGCTCTGACAGGCATGAGTGCTAGTACTATTCTCAATTTCCAGATGAACAAACAGAAACCAGGAAGCTCCAGGGCTAGGGTGGAGCCCCAGGATGTGTGTCCACAGACTCCTCATGAGTCACCAGCAAGGCCTGCTGGCCCAGGTCAGGGAATGAAACACCTCCTTGCTCACAGCGCTTATGGAAATTGGGGGTGGTTTGTGTTGTCACATTAATGGGGAGAAGAGACACAGAAAAGCCAAAGGTAGAACAGTTCTGGATAATACTGCCCAACCCCAGGCTTGCACAAGGTGGGACTGTCCTGCTAAACATTCTTTTATTTATTTAGTTTTGATCGGTTGTGGGACTTGAACTCTGGGCCTGGGCAGTGTCCTGATCAGCTCTTCAGCTCAAGGCCAGCTCTCTACCACTTGAGCCACAGCACCACTTCCAGTTTTCTGGAGGTTAACTGGAGATAAGAGTCTCAGGGACTTCCTGCTTGGGCTGGCTTTGAACTGTGATCCTCAGATCTCAGCCTCATGGGTAGCTAGGAGTACAGGCAGGAGCAACCGGCACCCATCCTGCTAAACATTCCTGAAAGTAAAAAAAATGTATTTATGGGGCTGGGAATGTGGCTTAGTGGTAGAGTGCTTGCCTTGCATGCATGAAGCCCTGGGTTCAATTCCTCAGTACCACATAAACAGAAAAAGCCAGAAGTGGTGCGGTGGCTCAAGTGGTAGAGTGCTAGCCTTGAGCAAAAGCAGCTCAGGGACAGTGCCCAGGTCCTGAGTTCAAGCCCCAGGACTGGCAAAAAAAATGGATTTAAGGCTGGGATTGTGGCTCAGTGATAGGGTGCTTGCTTAGCAGGTATGAAGCCCTGGGTTTGATTCCTTAGTACCACATAAACAGAAAAAACTAGAAGTGGTACTGTGGCTCAAGTGGTAGAGTATCCTTGAGCTAAAGAGCTCAGGGACAGCACTCAGGCCGAGTTGGCAAACAAACAAACAAACAAAAGGTATTTATGATGACCTGGACCTATTTGATGGATCTGGTGACCTGACCTTGTATATGATCACCTGAACGTCATCATGACTGTCCAATGTCACCATGGAAGTGACTTGTCTCCCTTCATGCCAATGTTGGCCACATCTCCAAATCTCATGTTTTATGGATGCCGGTTGTTTACGCCTATCATCCTAGATGCTCAGGAGGGTGAGACCTGAGGATCTTGGCTCAAGGCCAGCCAGCTCGGGCAGACAAATCTAAGAGACACTAATTTCCAAATAACCAACAAAAAACTGGAAATGGAGTTGTGGCTCAAGAGGTAGAGCACTCAGTTTGATTGTTTTGCTGATACCAGGATTGCAATTTAGGGACACAAAACTCACAGCTGGTGCTTTACTACTCAAGCCACACCTCCAATCTAGTTTTCTTTTTTTTTTGCTGGTTAATTGGAGATAGAGTCTCAAGGACTTTTCTGTCCCAACTGTTTTTTTTTTTTTTGTTTGTTTGTTTTTTGGGTCCGATCATGGGGCCTGAACTCTGGGCCTGGGCGCTGTCCCTCAGCTCTTCAGCTCAAGGCTAGCGCTCTACCACTTGAGCTACAGCGCCACTTCCAGCTTTTTTCTGTTTGCTTATGTGGTGCTGAGGAATCGAACCCAGGGCCTCATGCATGCAAGGCAAGCGCTCTACCACTGAGCTACCTTCCCAGCCCCCCCAACTGGTTTTGAACTGAGATCTTAACCTTCAGAGTAGCTAGGATTATAAACGTAGCGTCATCAGTGCCCAGCTTCTGTTGTTGGTGTTGTTGGTCCTGGGACTTTAAATTGGGGCTTGGGCACTAGCTAGCTCTGAGCTCTTTTGCTAAAGGCTAGAGCTCTACCACTTTCAGCCACTAGGCTACTTCCAGTTTTCTGGTGGTTAATTGGAGACTCTCATCAGTCTCCTGGGTTTTCCTACCTGGGCTGGCTTCAAACTGCAATCCTCAGATCTCAGTGTCCTAAGTAGCTAGGATTACAGGCGTGAGCCACCAGTCCCTGGCTTTACTTTTGTTCTGACACAGGGCCTTGCTATATAGCTCAGTCTAGTTTTAAACTCATGATGATGATGTTCCTGCCTCAATGTTCCAAGTACTGGGAGTACAGGTGTGTGCCATAATATCCACCTGACATGTTTGTTTTATTAAATTAGTTTTATTTTCCTCTTCCTTTTACCATCTAGTCTGCTACTATCCCAACTCTGCTTTGATTCTTGCATTGTTTGGTCTGGCAGAGGCAAGCAGGATGAAGGAACAGAAGAAGCATAGTGTCTTGTCAAACCAAAGGTCATTTGGAGTCACTTGGGCTTGTGGGAAGGACAAATTTTAGGTATTAGAAAAACAGAACAAGCTGGGGACTGGTGGCTCACACCTGTAATCCTAGCTACTTAGAATGCTGAGATCTGAGGATCATGATTCAAAGCCAGACAGAGCAGGAAAGTCCATGAGACTCTCATCTCCAATAAACCACTCAAAAACTGGAAGTGGTGCTGTGGCTCAAAGTGGTAGAGCACTAACTTTGAGCAAAAGAGCTCAGGGACAACACCCAGGCCTCAAGTTCAAGCCCCATGACTAACAAAAACAAAAACAGATCAATGGTTAAGAGGTTCACAGCCAAGTGGGGGTGTGAGCAAAGAATTACCATCTAGCTTGAGCTGAGGAAATATTGTTTCACTGGAAACCAGAGTTTTGTTGTGTTGTTTTTGATGTAGAGTGTTTTATCTGCTTACCTCCTTGCTTAGAGCTACCGCAGGGCAAATGAAATTAGAGACAGTACTCTGTCCAGCCAAGTGACTCACACAACTTGTACAGTTGAGATCTGCAGGCAGAGTGGAGTATTCCATTTCTACTCCTTCCCTTCCTTTTCGGGTTTTTCCTTTGTTTTTGTTTGTTGTTATTACCTGGTTTTTGGGGGGTTTTTTGGTGCCAGTCCTGACACTTGAATTCAGGGCCTTGTGCTCTTGCTTGGCTTTTTTGTTTGGTCGTGGGGCTTGAATTCTGGGCCTGGGTGCTGTCCCTTCAGCTCAAGGCTAGCACTCTACCGCTTGAGCCACAACACCACTTCCAGTTTTCTGAATGATGTATTGGAGATAAGAGTCTCATGGAGTTTCCTGCCCCTGCTGGCCTTGAACCCTGATCCTCAGATCTCAGCCTCCTGAGTAGCTAGGATTATAGACGTGAGCCACTGACACCCATGTGGCTTTTTTGTTCAAGGCTGGCTCTCTACCACTTACTTCACAGCGCTATTTTCAGCTTTTTGCTTGTTAGTTGGAGATAAGAGTCTCTCAGATTTGTCTATCCGGGCTGGCTTTGAATTGGGATCCTTAGCTCTCAGCCTCCTGAGGTTAGATTACAGGCATGAGCCACCAGCACCCAGTTTCCCTGCTTCTTCATTCCATATTCTACCACAATTTTCTATGCTTGAGGCAGATTAGGGACAGGAGGGAGACATCTGATGGCTGTGACCCTGGCCCCAAAAGGGGCAGAGGGCAGAGTGGAAGAACGGGAAGGAGTGACCCGTCTAAGGCCCTCTGTCCCAGCTGTCCAGGCTCTCAAGGATTGTTTGTATCAGACCTTGTCTGCTCCCTCCTCCCCCACAGGCTGGAGTCTCTATGGAAAAACACCCACTGGATGAGCCCTGGTGTGGGAGGAGGCCCTGTGGCTCCCAGAATTCAGCTCCTTTCCCTGTTCACTGGCGATGATGGGCTGGCTTCTGGGAAAAAGAGCGGATTGCATCAGACAGGCTCGTGGGGCGGGAACCAGCCTGTGGGCTTAGGAGACATAGCTTTATAAACTGAGCCAGGAACTGGGAGGGAAGTGAAAGCCAGACAAAACAACGCTTAGAGAGGAGACCAGGCACCATGGCCACCTTGCCACCAGCAGACAGCTCCCCTGGGCAGCCCCTGAGCCCTGAGGACGAAGAGGCCAGCTTGGATGAGTACGACCTGTATAGCCTGGGCCATCCCTATGTGGGTAAGACTTGCTCTGCCATCTGCTCTGCCTTGCTCCTTCCCCTCTACCCTTCCCATCCCCTTCCAAGGACTCTGGCCTCCAAGTCACTCCTTCTAGTCCCTTACCCATAAAGTGCTATCATAGTTAACCTTAGGGCCTCAAACATCTGGGAACAGCTGGCTGAGGTTGTGATTGTCCCAAAGTGATACACACACACACACACACACACACACACACACACACACACACACACCTCCCTACCTTCCCTATCCTGCATCCCAGGCTGCTGATCTCTCCTCTAAGGTTTCTGTCCACTTCTCCTCCCTCTCCTGGCCTCGCCACCAGCTGGTGGCGGCCGGAAAGGTCGCACCAAGAGAGAAGCAGCTGCCAACACCAACCGCCCCAGCCCTGGTGGGCACGAGAGAAAACTGGTGACCAAGTTCCAGAACTCAGAGAGGAAAAAGGCCCAGCGCTGACTTACAGGTGAGGAGGCCCAGCCGAGGGAGACTGCCCAGGCCTCTAGGGGACAGGCCTGGGCTTGTCTCAGGTGGGTGGGGAGGGGCAGCTGAGAAAGGCCATCCCTACCTAAAATCAAGCGAGATGCGTGGTTGACTCAGAGCTCCCTCGTGACCAGAGATAAGGGGGAACATAGAGCCTTTCCAACTAGAGGGAGATCTGTGTCATCAGACTGGGGACACGGAGGCCAAAGAGGGTGGGGGTTCGAGAGAAAAGAAGAGAGGCAGAATTAGAACCCAGGTCTCTTGCTCCTTTTACCACCTGCTTTCCCTCTCCACAGATGAGGCCAACCATGACTGCACCCACCATGGCATCAAGACTATGAGGGAATGAGGACCTGGAGGGGGCAGGACCCAGGCCCATCCTCCCCCTCCCCCTGCTTGTACCCTCTCCCAAGACTTACCCTACTTAAGAAAGGACCCAAGGGGGGAGGGGCATCAGAAGTGCTTCCAGGCCCAAGCAAAAGAGCAAGAGGCAGAGAATGAACCAGAGAGTGAGAAAGGCACCCCCAAAAAGAAACAGAAGAAACTGGAGCCCCCAGGGCAGCAGCAACAATAAACAATTCAGCAGCTGCAAGTACCCAAGTCTGTGTGTGTGTGTGTGTGTGTGTGTGTGTGTGTGTGTGTGTGTGTGTGTGTGTGTGTGTGTGTGTTACCCTGGCGCCAGGTGTGTTTCTGGGAAGAGTCTGCCTGCACGTGTCTATATTTGCGCAAGCCATCGGCACCAGCTAGACCTTTGTGCTCGCTGTAGGCATGGAGTGGGAAGGGGTTCCGTCCTGTCCTTGTATATGGTTAGGCTGTGAACCCCACAGCTCATATTGAGTGTAAGGAAGTTTCCAGTCTCACTGCAATGGAGCTAATGAGAGGAGCCACTCACTACCTCCTATCCATCCAGGTATGGATAGATGTTCTTGTAAAACTTCCTTTATAAGGGTGTGTGTGTGTGTGTGTGTGTGTGTGTGTGTGTGTGTGTGTATGTGTGTATATATATATATATATATATATATATATTCCATGCTGGGAATGTATTTAAGTTATTACTTCTATTATGGCCCTAGGGTTTGAACTCAGGACCTTAAGCTTGCTAGACAGGCACTCTACCAATTGAGCCAACCCCAGCCCTTTTTGCTTTTTAGTTATTTTTCAAATAGCGTTATCCTAGGATTACAATTCTTCTACCTATGGCTTCTCACACAGATAAGACCATAGGTGCACACCACCACATTCAACCAGTAATTCACATGGCGTGTCCCTAACTTTTTGCCCAGGCTGGCCTTGAAATACTATCTTCCAATCTCTGTCTTCTGAGTAAAGATTTCTGCAGTGTGCCACCCCATGGCCAGATTAAAATATTATTTATTAATGGTATTTGCAAGAAGGGGAAAAAAAAAACATGAGACTTTAACTACAGAGGGACTTTCCTTAAGTTATAAGCAGAGTTCAAGGATTTGTATTTTCCTTAAGTATATCAAAGGGTTTCGAGCAGAGGGTTCAGGGAGGAAAATCTGGGGAGCAAGATTCTCGTCCATTCTGGTAGGTCTGAGAAACAGAGTTCTAGAAGAATGTGGAACAAACAAGAAAGTGATAGAGGGCTGGGAAGGTGGCTCAGTGGTAGAGCACTTGCCTCACATGCATGAGGCCCTGGGTTCGATTCCTCAGTACCACATAAGCAGAAAAGGCCGGAAGTGGTGGTGCTGTGGCTCAAGTGGTAGAGCGTTAGCCTTGAGCTGAAGAGCTGAGGGACAGAGCCCAGGCCCTGAGTTTAAGCTCCACGACCATGCACACACACACACACACACACACACACACACACACAAATATCTTCTAGGCTGAAGGTGTGGTTCAAGTGGTAGAATGCCTGCTTAGGACCTAGATTCTCTTACTTAGGACTCTTAGGAACTGGGATTACAGATAGGACCCAGGACATCTTTTTTTTTTTTTTTGGGTCCTGTCGTGGGGCCTGAACTCTGGGCCTGGGCACTGTCCCTCAGCTCTTCAGCTCAAGGCTAGTGCTCTACCACTTGAGCCACAGCGCCACTTCCGGCTTTTTTCTTTTTGCTTATGTGGTGCTGAGGAATCGAACCCAGGGCCTCAGGCATGCAAGGCAAGTGCTCTACCACTGAGCCACCTTCCCAGCCCCCAGGACATCTTTGTTGTTGTTGAGATAGAATCTTTTTGTTTGGTGTGTGTGTGTGTGTGTGTGTGTGTGTGTGTGTGTGTGTGTGTGTGCACTCACACTGCTCCTGGGAGCTTGAACTCAAGGCCTAGGTGCTGTCTCAGATTTTTGCTCAAGTTTAGCATTCCACCACTTGAGCGACAGCTCTAATTCTGGCTTTATTGATGAGTCTCTCCCACCTGGACTGGCTTAAAATTGTAACACTCAGATCCCAGCTTCCTCAGTAGCTATGATTACAGATGATCTACCAGGGCCCAGCTGGAGTCTTTTTTTTTTTTTTTAAGTCAATCATGGTACTTAAACTCAGGGCTAGGCACTATCCCTGAGTTTTTTTTTTTTGTTTTTTTTTTTTGCTCAAAGCTTTGAGGCACAGTTCCAGTTCTATTTTCAATATTTAGATGATTAATTTAAGATAAGGAGCTCACAGACTTTCCTGCCTGAGCTGACTTCAAACTTTTTTTTTTTTTTTCTGGTTAATCGTGGGAACTTGAACCCTGGGCCTGGACGATGTCCCTGAGCTCTTCAACTCAAGGCGAGCGCTCTACCACTTGAGCCACAGCGCCACTTCCAGCTTTCTCTGCTTATGTGGTGCTGAGGAATTGAACCCAGGGCCTCATGCATGCTAAGCAAGCACTCTACCACTGAGCCACCTTCCCAGCCCCACACCTACTTATTTTTAAGAGTATTATCTATAAATAAAACACATTGAGGCTCCAAATTTAGTCACATGCCACGCCCAATTACAAAAGAGGCTAGGAAATGTCACTGCTAACTGCTCAGGCACAGTAGCATATGTGGGTGAGGATGGAGTTTTCCTATTCAAAGAAGCAGGAGAAAATGAGTACTGGAAACACAAATGAGGCATGGCTGTTACACAGACTCAACCAAGGGGCGGGAGAAAGCCATCACTCGGGGCCTGGGCAGATCTAAGCCTGCTCTGGCATGTAAGCCCTCAGTGCAGGATGCGGTAGGTAATTACTCTTACGCCAGGACAGAGGCAGAAGCCACTCACAGCAGATCACAGGCTTGAGCGGCTGGAACCCTTGAGAACCATTTCTATCTGCCTCCTAAATCCTCTTCTGGGAAGAGGCTCAGCCACTTGAGTCATGTTTCCAATATCACGTTATTTTGCTTTTTTGTTCAGATAGTCTCCAATTTTATCATTCATTCTTTCTTTTTGCCCAGGGCCAGTCCCAGGCTAGGATCTTCCCTATCTCTATCTCTGGAATAGCTGAGATTACAGGCATGAGTCACCACACTTGGCTCATATTACTTTTCACTTGACCCCTGCCCAAGAACAAATCTTCAGTTTTCCTGATCCTTCTGTCTGAAATGCCTTTGATCCCACTTTTTTTTGGGGGGGGGGAGAAGGAGGGGTCGGTCATGGGGTTTGATCTCTGGGCCTGGGTGCTGTCAGCTCAAGGCAAGCGCTCTACCTCTTGAGCCACAGTGCCATTTCCGGTTTTCTGGTGGTTTACTGGACTTTCTTGCCTGGGCTGGCTGTGAACCCTGATCCACAGATCTCAGCCTCCTGAGTAGCTAGGATTACAGGCGTGAGCCACCAGCGCCCGGCTTGATCCAGCTTTTTGAAAAGGCTTCTATGCCCTCTCTCTTCAAAGTCTTTCCTAACTTGTACCTCTGAGATACCACCCCTCCCCTTCCTGTAGAGGCTCATTTCTCAAGACGGAGTGAATCTCACATTTGCTGTGGCTATGGCTCCTTTAGAATCAAGACCCTTTTTTTGGTCTTCTGCTCAGTGAAAGATTTGTTGTTTTTATTGCTGTGTGTGTGTGTGTGTGTGTTTGTGTGTGTGTGTGTGTGTGTGTGTGTGTGTGCACGTGCACTCTTACTCCTAGAGCTTGAGCTCAGGGCCTAAGCTGGCACTCTACCATTTGAGCCACAGCCTTTTCTGAGTAGTTTATTGGCGATTAGAATCTCTCAGACTTTCTGCCTAAGGTGGCTTCAAACCATGATCTTCACATCTCAGCCTCCTGAGTGGCTAGGATTTCAGGTGTGAGCCACCAGTGCCTGGCCAGCTTTATTGCTGTTTGTTTGTTTGCTTGCTTGCTTGTTTTCCAGAACTGGAATTTGAACTCAGGGCCTTAGACTTGCTAGGCAGAACCGCTGTCACTTCAGCCACTTTGCAAGTCTTTTTTTTTTTTTTTTTTCTTTTTCTGTATATTAGTTATTTTAAAACTTGGAATCTTATTTTATGTCCTGGGCTAAGCTAGACTGTGATCCTCCTATTTGTGCTTCTCCCATCATTGAGATGACAGGCGGACACCAACACACCCAGTCATCGATCAAGATGAAGTCTCATGAACATTTGTTTTTTGTTGCCTGGGCAGACACTGAACCACAATCCTAAGTAGTTAGAACTAGTAGCTAGAAAGTAGATGCTATACTATCTAGTACTAGTAACTAGCTAGAACTAGTAACTAGAACTTAGTTGCTTCCCAAGTGGCTAGGATTACAAGCTTGACCTTGAAAGCACCCGTCCCAGAAGACCCCATGGACACAGAAGAAGGAGGATCGTCAGAGGAGCTGACAAGGCCAACTCCTTATGGGAGAGAGAGTAATATGGTGCCTGTCCCTAATCAGGGGCATCCTTATAACACCACGGGGCTAGAGGCGGGCAGCTAGGTCTGGGCAGAGAGTGGGAATGCAGACCTATCCTGCAGAAACTGGCGGGAGCCCTGGGAGAGTTCTTTGTGAAGGGCAGGGTAGAGTTCAGGTTTGGGTGGAGGGTGCTTTGCTGATGGATGCTAGAGATACAAGCTGCTCTGGGAAGTGAGGTGGGAGGGCTGAGTTGCTGAGCGGAGAGCATGCTGATAGACCCATTGCTCCCAATTTGGTTTTTAGTGGTTCAAGGAGATGGAGCCTAGGGCCTTGGGCATGCTAAGAAAGTTGCATACCAGGGGCTGGGAAGGTGGCTCAGTGGTAGAGCGCTTGCCTTGCACGCCTGAGGCCCTGGGTTCAATTCCTCAGCACCACATAAGCAAAAAGAAAAAAGCTGGAAGTGGTGCTGTGGCTCAGGTGGTAGAGTGCTAGCCTTGAGCTGAAGAGTTGAGGGATAGTGCCCAGGCCCAGAGTTCAGGCCCCATGACCGGACCCAAAAAAAAAAGAAAAAAAAGAAAGTTGCATACCATTGAGCTACATGCCCTGCCCTGCAACAAGCGTTTTATAAGACATATATTTAGGCCAGGTGCTGGTGGCTTACACCTGTATTCTTAGCTACTCAGGAGGTTGAGATCTGAGGATCAAGATTCAAAGCCAGTGGGGTAGGAAAGTCCGTGAGACTATTATCTCCAATAAACTACAGGGAAAAGGCTGGAAGTGGCACTGTGGCTCAAGTGGTAGAGCACCTGACTTGAGCAAATGAAGCTCAGGGACAATTTCCAGGCCCTGAGTTTGAGCCCCAGGATCACCACTAACAACAAAAAGGACATGAATTTACTGGCTGCATCTTTTTTTTTTTTTTTTTTTCAGACTAGAGATTCAGAGAAGTCAAGTAATTTGTCCAAAGTCACAGAGCATGGAGCTGGGAGCCAATGGCTCACACCTGTAATCCTAACTACTTAGGAAGCTGAGATCTAAGGATCGAGGTTCAAGGTATCCCAGGCTGAAAGTTCATGAGACTCTTATCTTGAATTAACCACCAAAGAGCTGGAAGTGGAGATGTGGCTGAAGAAGCTAATCAAGAGCATAAGGCCACAAGTTCAAGCCCTAGTACCAGCATAAAAGACAAAGTCAGAGAGCCTCAACTTGTGGGACATGGTGTTAACATGGGACTACAAACTTAGATTTGATTTTTACGGTCTATACTTTTGCCTCTTTTTGTGCCGATACTGGGATTTGAACTCAGGGCCTGTAGCTCTCACTTGGCTTTTTTGCTTAAGGCTGGTGCTCTACCACTTGTGCCATAGCTTTGCTTCTGGCTCTTTCATGGTTAGAGATAAGCATCTTACAGACTTCCTTGCTGGGGCTGACATCGAACCACGATCCTCACATCTCAGATTCTTCTGTAGCTGGGAGTACAAGTGTGCACCACCGTCCTCTAGCTGAGGAGAACCACAGGGTATTGACAACGAGGGAATGAGCGATTTTTATTTTTATTTCGGTCAGTCTTGGGCCTGGGCACTGACCCTCAGCTCTTCCACTCAAGGTGAGCACTCTACCACTTGAGCCACAGCACCACTTCCGGTTTTCTGGTGGGTGGTTCATGGGAAATAAGAATGTCATAGACATTCCTGCCCAGGCTAGCTTGGAACTGAGATCCTCAGATCTCAGCCTCCTGAGTAGCTAGAATGACAGATGTGAACCACTGGCACCTGGCAGCAAGGGATCTTATAGTGCAATTAATTCCTGATCAATTAGTTCTCTGCCAAGGGACAAGGCCAGCTCCCTTCTGTCCAGGAAAAGAGCAAGGGCCGGAAAAACTATGTCCATGCCCCTTGCCCATGTGGCCACTCCCAGTGTGCTGGGTCCTTTGAGGGGACCTCACAAACCACCTCTGCTCCTGGCCTCTGATCAGCTTCACTGGCCTCCTCCCCAGCAGTTCTGGCAATTTTTAGACTCTCCATATTTTTGGATCAGGGAGAATCCTGTGTGAAACCTCCCATGGCTATCTTAATCCCTTCTTGCCAATTTCTTTTCTCTCCCCCTCAACCCCCAACTTTCCAGGTTACATGTAATGTCTGTTTCCCCAGTTTTTTTTTTTTTTTTTTTTTTAATGGGGGAAGGGAGTTCCCTTCTACAATGGGAGAAATCACTGTTTCCCTTCGGGAGCTGACAGAAACTTCCCTGTGAGCTTTTCAAACTTCAGTGTGTCTAACCCCTGGCAGCGAATTAAGAAACCCCAAAGCCAGCTGCATAAGCTGGGTTTAAATTTAAAGTTTTTTTGTTTTTTTTTGTTGGTCGGTCATGGGGCTTGAACTCTGGGCCTGGGCGCTGTCCCTCAGCTCTTCAGCTCAAGGCTAGCGCTCTACCACTTGAGCCACAGCACCACTTCTGGTTTTCTGAGTGATTTATTGGAGATAAGAGTCTCACAGACTTTCCTGCCTGGGCTGGCTTTGAACCACGATCCTCAGTTCTCAGCTTCCTGAGTAGCTAGGATTACAGGCATGAGCCACCAGTGTCTGGCTTTGGGTTTAAATTTTAGAAGGATTGAAGTTAATTTCCAACCAGCCCTCCTTATAGAGATTACTACTAATGATTATAGAAAGCCAAGATGGACACCCAGCTACAGGGTTTTCCCAAACTCCTGTTTCCCGCAATTTGATTCTGCTTTCTGCTTTGTATGCTGCATAAATGATTTCCTTAACTCTGAGAAATTACCTCCTTGCCTTTCTTACTCATGTGTATTTAAAAAGGAAACTGTATAACATGCCCCCCCACTAGAAAACCACAGTCAAGTGTCATAACTAGAAATTAACTCTAACAAGAAACAGTAATTTCTTTTCTTTTTTGTCGGTCATGGAGCTTGAACTCTGTGTCCCTCAGCTTTTCAGCTCAAGGTTAGCACTCTACCACTTGAGCCACAGCATCCACTTCCAGCTTTTTCTGCTTATGTGGTGCTGAGGAATCGAACCCAGGGCCTCTTGCATGCAAGGCAAGTGCTCTACCACTGAGCCACCTTTCCAGCCCCCAGTAGTAATTTATTTTCTAAGTTCATCTATGCATTACCTATAATTGCCTGTGTGCATCAAGGGTCACAAGTATGTCCACTTGTGCCAAGTGCAGGTGGCTCATGCTTGTAATTTTAGCTTCTTAGGAAGCTGAGATCTGAGGATCAAGGTCAATATTGGGCAGAGAAGTCTCCAAGACACTTCTTTTCAGTCAATCACCAAAAACCAAAGTGGAGCTGTGACTCAGGTGGTAGAGCACCAGCCTTGAGCAAAAAAGCAGAAGGGAAGCTCCCAGGCTGTGTGAATTCAAGTCCCAGTACCAACACACACATACACACACACACACACACACCCCGGCAGACGTAAGGCAGGGTGTTTTATAGTGAAGCCATTGACATTGACTCTTGAACTTTGGGCCTGGGTGCTGTCCCTGAACTCTTCAGCTCAAGGCAAGAGCTCTACCACTTGAGCCGCAGCGCCACTATTGGTTTTCTGGTGGTTAATTGCAGATAAGAGTCTCATGGACTTTCTTGCCCGGGCTGGCTTTGAACCGCAATCTTCAGATCTCAGCCTCCTGAGTAGCTAGGATTATAGGTATGAGCCACCAGTAGCTGGTATGGATATACCTTTTTCTTTCTTCCATTTATTTTCCTTTCTGTTATGTTGATTTAGCTTGAGATTGCAAGTTAAAATGAACTTTTATCTCCTTCCTCCCTCCTCTGGCCTGTAATTGAATTTAGGACATCTCTATCAATCTTCAGAGAGTCTGGGGAGGGAGGGCAAAGGAGAATGCCCTATCGGCTGGCCACCCCAGCATGGGAGGGGCTGAGACTGGCACCTTGTCAACTAGAAACAATCTTTTCGTTGTAAAACAGTGTTCTCCTTTCTAATTACAAAAGCAGTTCTAGCTAGGGAATCACTGGAGAATTCCCAACCAAGGGTTAGATCCTTTGTAACCCAAAGAGCACACGCTCCTCCCAACACTAGCAAAATATCTGTATCATGAAATTATCCCCTAAATTCTTTTTTTTTTTTTTCAGTCCTGGGGCTTGAACTCAGGGCCTGGGCACTGTCCCTGAGCTCTTCAGCTCAAGGCTAGTGCTCTACTGCTTGAGACACAGTGACACGTCTGGCTTTTTCTGCTTATGTGGTACTGAGGAATCGAACCCAGGGCCTCATGCATGCAAGGCAAACACTCTACCACTGAGCCACCTTCCCAGTCTCTTCTCTTCTAAATTCTTTTTTTTTTTTTGGGTCCGGTCATGGGGCCTGAACTCTGGGCCTGAGCACTGTCCCTCAGCTCTTCAGCTCAAGGCTAGCACTCTACCACTTGAGCCACAGCGCCACTTCTGGCTTTTTTCTTTTTGCTTATGTGGTGCTGAGGAATTGAACACAGGGCCTCAGGCATGCAAGGCAAGCGCCCTACCACTGAGCCACCTTCCCAGCCCTCTTCTAAATTCTTTATGAGATGCTTACACCAGTTTGGATAAGATTATCTTGTTTTCTTTTCCAGACAAACAGTTTGGAGGGTTTGGTTTTTTTTTTTTTTATTTGGTTGGTAGTGGGGCTTGAACTCTGGGCCTGGGCGCTGTCCCTCAGCTCTTCAGCTCAAGGCTAGTGCTCTACCACTTGAGCTACAGCGCCACTTCCGGTTTTCTGGTGGTTTTATTGGAGATAGGAGTCTCACGGTCTCTCCTGCCTGGGCTGGCTTTGAACCGAGATTCTCAGATCTCAGCCTCCTGAGTAGCTAGGATTACAGGCGTGAGCCACCAGCGCCTGGCTCAGTTTGGAGGTTTTTAACCTTTCTTTTGGGAGAAAGAAAGAAGCATTTATTATTCAACAACTGTTTACTAAGTACCTTACTAAATGTCAGAGAACATCCTAAAGTTACCTAGTGGTAACTAGAAAGACATGAGTCTTTCCTCACTAAACGTTCCTAAATGATGACAAGTGAAAAGCAGTAAGAATTTTAGAACATGCCAGGCACCAGTGGCTCATGCCTGTAATCCTAGCTACTCAGGAGGCTGAGATCTGAGGACCAGGTTCAAAGCCAGCCCAGACAGGAAAGTCCGTGAGACTCTTATCTCCAAAAAACCACCAGAAAACCGGAAGGAGAGCTGTGACTCAAATGGTAGGGCACTAACCTACCTTGAGCTGAACAGCTGAGGGACAGTGCCCAGGCCCAGAGGTCAGGTCCCACGACCGACCAAAAAAAAAAAATTAAAACATCTGTGCCCTTTAACACATTGGTTAAGAGAAGCCTATAAAGGAGGCAGTACTGAAGCAAGTCCAAAAGGAAGTTTGAATCATGTTAACGTTCATACTCACGTGCTATATATTTCTGTTTGGTTTTGATTATTAGCCATTTTCTCCTTAGGATCTGAACAGAGTACGTGTTTTAGAAAGCCAGACACAGGAACTGATGGCTCATGCCTGGAAAGAGGCTGAGATCTGAGAATTACAGACCAAAACCAGCCTGGACAGGAAAGTCCATGAGACTCATATCTTCAATAAACTACCAAAAGGCTGGAAGTGAAGCTGAGGCTCCAGAAGCAGAGCACCTCTGGCCGGGCACCAGTGGTTCATGCCTGTAATCCTAGCTACTCAGGAGGCTGAGATTTATTTATTTTTTGTCAGTGGTGGGGCTTGAACTCTGGGCCTGGGTGCTGTCTTTCAGCTCTTTAGCTCAAGGCTAGCGCTCTATCACTTGAGCCACAGCGCCACTTTCAGCTTTCTGAGTGGTTTATTGGAAATAAGAGTCTCACTGAGTTTCTTGCCCGGGCTGGCTTTGAACCCTGATCCTCAGGTCTCAGCCTCCTGAGTAGATAGGATTATAGGCATAAACCACCTGCACCTGGCTAGGAGGCTGAGATTTGAGGATCTTGGTTCAAAGCCAGCCTGGGCAGAAAAGTCCGTAACACTCTTATCTCCAATAAACCACCAGAAAACTGGAAGTGGTGCTGTGGCTCAAGTGGTAGAGCGCTAGCCTTGAGCTGAAGAGCTGAGGGACAGTGCCCAGGCCCTGAGTTCAAGCCCCAGGACTGGCAAGGAAGAAAAGAAAGAAAGAAAGAAGGAAAGGAAGGAAGGAAGGAAGGAAGGAAGGAAGGAAGGAAGGAAGGAAGGAAGGAAGGAAAGAGGGAGGGAGAGAAAGAAGGAAGGAAGAAAGGAAGAAAGAAAGGAAGAAAGGAAAGAAAGAGGAGCTTGAGATATGAGAGTCTCAGTTCAAAGCCATCCAGGGCAGGAAAGTCCATGAAACTCTTACTTCCAGTTAACCACCAATAGGCCAGAAGTAGAGGTGTGGTTTAAGCGGTAGAGCATCAGCTTTGAGTAAAAGAACTAAGGGACAGGGAAAAAGCAAAGGGAGTGGTGACATTGTCCAAAAAGAATTGTACTCATTGCCAAACTTATGAAATGGTTGCCCCTCCGTATAGCACTTTAATAACAATAAAATTATACTAAAAAGATAACTAAGGGACAGTACACAGACCCTGGGTTCAAGCTCCAATACTGCATGAAAAAAAGTAGAAGTAGTTTCTAAGTACTTGTTATAGAAACAGGATGCAATTTTGCTGTCAACCACAGACTACAGCCTTGCCCTTGTGGTAGAAAGGGTGACTCTGAAAGATCAGTTCATTCATTCCCCTTGGTATGCTGAGGTCTATAGGCAGGGGAGTGGCCTTTGCAAATTATATATGGACCACACCAGGCAATTAAGATAAATACCATTTCCCAGGTTCAAACTTCTCCTCTGGAGGCTTGGGCTATGCACCCTAGTATAAACCATCTGAGCCTTTTTCTCCCACTGAAGTCATACATACAGGATAGGATGGCCCATACCTGTAAATCCCAAATACTATAGAAATGGAGGTGAGAAAATTTTGGTTTGAGGCTGGCTGAGGCAAAAGTGTGAGATCCTGTCTTCAAAAAATAAATAAAAGCCAGTGGGCTGGGAAGCTGGCTCAGTGGTAGAGTGCTTGCCTTGCATGCATGAGGTCCTGGGTTCGATTCCTCAGTACCACCTAAGCAGAAAAAGGCAGAAGTGATGCTGTGGCTCAAGTGGTAGAGCACAGAGAGGCTCAGGGACAGTTCCCAGGCCCTGAGTTCAAGCCCCAGAAATGGCAAAAAATAGAAATAAAAAATGAAAAAAAAGACAGGTGCTGCTGGCTTAGGTTGGTAATCCTAGCTATTGAGCGAGGCTGAGATGTGAGGACTGTAGGCAGGAAAGACCATAAGACTCTTATCTCCAAATAACCACCAGAAAGTTGGAAGTGGAGCGGTAGCTCAAAGTGGTAGAGTGCCAGTCTTGAGCAAAAGGGCTCAGACCCTGAGTTGAAGCATCAAGACCAACACAAAAAAGGGGGGAGGGGAGGAGAAGGGGAAGAAGGCAAAAGGGCAGTAGTGCAGGGCAAATGAGGTTGATTATGACTCTGAATTCAAACCTCAGTAGCACACACACACACACAAAAACCTCAGTAACACGCGCGTGCACGCGCGCGCACACACACACACACACACACACACACACAGAGTGACTTATTTGGTAGGCAGAGATGGTTGGAATCTAGTCTAGGCAAAAGTTAGTGAGACCTCATCTCAACAAAATAAACCAGGTTTGGTGGGCATATTTGCAATCCCCAGCTCCTCTGGAGACCTTAGTAGAAAGGATGTATCTGTGGTATGTATCTCTTTTTTCTTATTTGTTTCATTGGTTGGTCAGTTGACTGGCTAGGAGGGTTTGGTTTGTTTGTTTTTGTGCTGGTACTAGGGCTTGAACTCAGAGCCTTGCCCTTTTCGCCTAGCTTTTTCGCTTAATACTGGTACACTACCACTTAAGCCACAGCTCTACTTCAAGCTTGTTGGTGCTTCATTGGAGATAAGAGTCTCATGGACTTTCCTGCCTGGGCTGGCTTCAAACCTCGATCCTCAGATCTTAGCCTCCTGAGTAGTCAGGATTACAGCGTCCACTTCTATCTTTTTATACAAATCACCCCACTCTTCTAGGGGTGGGGTTCATACAGTGGCCAGGACTGGCTAGGGGCATGGTGGCCAGGGCTGACTAGGGCGAGGTAGAGGCATCTAGGTGAAGGCCAGAGAGGCTTCTGGGCTGTGACTTATATATACATATACATATACATATATATATGTGTGTGTGTGTGTGTGTATATATATGCATATGTATATGTATATGTATATATGGGGGTCTCTAGTCCCTTTCTGTCTATGACTCCTCCTTCTTACCCCGAACCTCTCAACTTCCTCAGCTCTGACTTCAGTCTCATCTCTCTTCACCGTCTTCCCCCACCTCTCTCTTTCCTTCAGCCCTATTAATGACAGCTAGCATTTCTTGAGAATTTCCTGTGGGTCAAGCCTTGGATTCTAATAATAGCTAAACCTCAGGCTTACCACACGCCACACTGTGCTAAGTATGTCACACAGCAAATCCTCTCATCTGTTGTGTTCTTTTTCCCCTCCTTCTCATGGGCAGATGGGAAAAAATGAGGCACAAAGAAGTTAAAGAACTTGCCTAGGGTCACACAGCTGCTCAGTGCCAGTCCCGTGCTGTCCCAGGAGTCCCCCTCCTGCTGCCTGACTTGCCTCCCCCATTGTCTTTGAGCCCACACTAGGAAATACTGAACTCCAGTAGAGAGCTCTGTGGGATTCCCAAGCTGGGGCCAACCTTAAATTCTCCCAAATTCATCCTCAGGTCCAAGCTGAGAGGCAAACGGGGCTGCGAGTGGGGGGCCTCGGTTTACAGATGTGGAATCTGAAGGGGCCATTGAGTAGCCCCCCCAAAAAAGAAAAATGCACACAGGAAAGAGCGGAGTGGCACAGGGACTCAAGCTGGGACTTTTCATGCCTGCCTGTTATTTTTCTCGGTAGCCACAGCCTCTTGGGTTTCCTTCTTACACCTGACAGCCCCAGCCACCTGCCCGGTCCTCAAACCCCTCATAGTTCAGTCCTGGCCCTGTGCCCATGTGCATTTCTGTGGCCTCAGTAATCAGCATCCCTTGGGGAAAAGACACCTCTCCCCCTCCCCTCCCAGATCTGCCCTCCCCTGAGGTTGCCAGGGGACAGTGATCTCAGTCTCCACACAGGAATGAAGGAACTCTCTTCCCAGCCCTCCACAGTTGTAGGTACATTTAGGGGCAAAACTAGGGGCAAGGGTGGGGAGAGAAGAAAATTGGGCACCCAAGCCTCTTGCAGAGTCTTCGAAGTATGTCCTGGTGGGGCTGGGTATAACCAGAGGCAGAGCATGTGCTTAGAATACTCCAGACCCTCTGTCCCATTCCCAGCACAAAGAAAGTAAGAAAGAGAGAGGGGGGAAGGAAAAGGAAAGAAGGAAGGAAGGAAGAAAGGAAGGAAAGAAGGAAAGAAAGAGAGAGAGAGAGAGAGAGAGAGAAAGAGAAAGGAAGGAAAGGAGGGAAAGGAAGAAAGCCAGCTAGCCAGATGTTGCTGGCTCATACCTGTAATCCTAGCTATTCAGAAAGCTGAGGTCTAGAAGATCTCAGTTTGAGGCCATTCAGGCAGAAAAGTTCACAAGACTCCAAACTAACCAGCAGAAAGCAAGGTTGGAGGCATGGCTCAAGTTGGTAGAGTACCAGATGAGCAAGGAAAGCAAGTACAGCCCCAAGGCCAAGACCAAATACTTGCAAAAAAGGAAAGAATGCCTTGTATCTGGGTTCAGAAGGTGGCTCAGTGGTACAGTGCTTGCCTTGCATGCATGAGACCCTGGGTTCGATTCCTCAGCACCACATTAGCAGAAAAAGCTGGAAGTGGTGCTGTGGCTCAAGTGGTAGAGCACTTGCCTTGAGCTGAAGAGCTCAGGGACAGTGCCAGGCCCAGAGTTCAGGCCCCACAACTGACAAAAAAAAAATCTTTAAAGAATGCCAGGTACCTGTTGCTTACACCTGTCATCTTAGCTGCTCCGGAGGCGGAGATTTGAGGATCATGGTTTAAAGCCAGCCTGGTCAGGAAAGTCCATGAGACTCTTATCTCCAACTAACCACCCAAAAGCTGGAAGTGGAGCTCAAGTGGTAGAGTGTCAGCCTTGAGTGAAAAAGTGTAGGGGCAGTGCCTAGGCCCTGAGTTTCAGCTCCAGAACTGATACGAAAAGGAAAGGAAAGGAAAGGAAAGGAAAATCCTAGCCTCAAGGTAGAAACAGGAGGATCACAGTTTTCAGGCTTGGTGTACTTGCACCAAGAGAGGGTCTGTGGGCCTCCTTTAAGCTCCCTGTCTTGAGAGGGAAAGCTATGCCTGCATCAGGATCTCTCCAAATGTCCTGGAAGCTTCCAGATTTCTACCTTTCCTTTGACTTTTCCACTGGACAGTTGTGGAGGGGGCGCGGAGGGGGGTGGTGGCGCTTACACGTGTGCATATGTGTGTGCATGTGTGTGTGCCAGTACTAGGGCTTGAACTTAAGGTTTCGGGTCTGTCCTGGGTGCTGTCCTTTGGCTTTTTCTGGTTAATGCTCTATCACTTGAGCCACAGCTCCATTTCTGGCTTTTTTGGTGGTTAACTGAAGATGAGTCTCACAGACCTCCCTATATGGGCTTCAAACTGCAATCCTCAGCTGGGTGCTGGTGGCTCACGCCTGTAATCCTAGCTACTCAGGAAGCTGAGATCTGAGGATCAGGGTTCAAAGCCAGGCCGGGCAGGAAAGTCCATGAGACTCTTATCTCCAATAAAACACCAGAAAACCAGTAGTGGTGCTGTGGCTCAAGTGGTAGAGCACTAGCCTTGAGCTGAAGAGCTGAGGGACAGTGCCCAAGCCCAGAGTTCAAACCCCAAGACTGATAAAAACAAACAAAAACCTGCGATCTGGGCTGGGAAGGTGGCTCAGTGGTAGAGCACTTGTCTTGCATGCATGAGGCCCTGGGTTCGATTCCTCAGCACCACATAAGAAAAAAGAAAAAAAAACCGGAAGTGGCGCTGTGGCTCAAGTGGTAGAGCGCTAGCCCTGAGCTGAAGAGCTGAGGGACAGCGCCCAGGCCCAGAGTTCAGGCCCCATGACCGGACCCAAAAAAAAAAAAAAAAAACTGCGATCCTCAGATCTTGAAGAGTTAGAAGTGGCTTTGTTTAGAAGCAGTAACCCTTCTGTTGCTCATATTAACCTTGGGCCCACCTGAATTTCAGAAACTGTCTTGTTTGTGCTGAAACTGCTAAACCATAGATTACTTGAACAAAGCTACTCTGAAGTCAGGCCCCACTTTGTACTATAGCTGGCCTTGGGTCCCCACAAACTTCAGGAGATGACCAAGCTGGCCCAAGATAAACAGACCACCAATTACTCCCTGCTAAGCTTTAACTGCTCTGGAATGTCCAGATGGCCCATTGAGACCCAGCCAGTTTGATAACTCCGTACTACCTCTTATCGCCTCGGAATGCCCTGCTGACGCCTCTAGTTGCTGTAAATTTGTCAGTCTGTGATTTTTTTTTCTCTCCTTCTCCTTTTGTAACTTTGTAGTTTTTGCCTTTATAAACCCTGTGACATTTCAGCTCGGGGCTCTCCTCCTAAGCTCCACTGAGTTGGTGTGTAGGACCAGGCCCGAGCTGCAGCCCGCCTGAATAAAGCCTTGCTTTTGCATTTTGGAAAGTCTGACTCTCGGTGGTCTTCTTGGTGGGGGTCCTACGACGGGGGTGGGGGGGTGTGGGGGGGGTGAGTGGGTGGTACAACAATCTCAGCTTTTTGAGTAGCTAGGATTACAGGCATGAGCCACCAAGAGCCATCTTGGTTTCACTTAAATCTTAGTTTTGATGAAATTTTGGTTTCACCTAAGGGTTACTCCAAGCCTCAGAGCTGATACAGAGTCCAGGGGTTCCCCTCCAGCCCAAGCTGGAAATAGGGTCATGAAGTCCAATCCTCATTCTGTCTCTGTGTGTCTTGAAGCAGACTCCTCTCCAAGAAGGAACCCTGAAGTCACGTCTACAGAATGCAATTCCACTCTGAGCCCAGGAGTGTCCCTCAGGCTTGGGAAAGAACCAAAAACCAGGCTCATGGTTCCTTTCTTTGTGTTCCCAGAACCAGAAACCAAGCTCACGGTTCCTTTGGTCATGTTCCCAATCAGTTTTTATTTCCTTACGTAATACTAGTAACCACCCTTGAAAACTTCTGTCACGTTTCAATGAGGAAACTGAGGTCTAAATCAGGTCAGTGACTCACCTGAGGTCTACATTAGAGTCCATACCCCAGTCTTCCTGGTTTCCTTTCTCCTCCTTCTGGCCACATCCCTTCCTTTTTGCCCTGGATCTAACCCAAGCCACAGGCCCATCCACCAAAACCCACTTGTGGAAACTGAGACCCAAATGGCCACACACTGGTCAGGACCATCTTCCAAGAACATAAACAGAGTGCTAGGACCTGATCCTAGCTATTTTGGAAATGCCTGACACCCCATCTCAGCCAATAATAAATAGGGTCCTCATGAGGAAGACCTTACTAAAAATAAATAAATAACTAAACCAAGCGCTGGTGTCTCATGCTTGTAATCCAAGCTACTCAGGAGGCTGATAGCTGAGGATCATAGCTTGAAGTCAGCCTGGGCAGGAAAGTATGTTGAGACTCTGATCTCCCATGAACTACCAAAATCTGGAAGTGGAGCTGTGGTTCAAGTGGTTGAGCAAAAACCAAAACTCAGGGACAGACAGCACCCAGGCCCTGAGTTCAAGCCCAGTACTGGCACACATGCACAAAAAAGAAAACAGTGAGTGTAAACTTGCTGGAGGGGAATAGGTTGAGGATGGGAGTGTGTCTGGTGGAATCAAATGCTTCCTGCTGAAGGGTACAGAAAGAAACAGGGCAAAGGATCTCAGGGAGCCTTAAGACGGGCAAGAGATCTGGAAGTTGTGATCAAACATGCTTCCCATAAGCAGCCTCACCTATTGGGAAGTAGAGGAAGAGCTGCCACCACTAGGAGGCGCTGCTAGGAAAACCATCTGATGCTGTGGCTGGACCCCTGCAGCCCAGATTCCTTCTCCTCGGATCCATAGCCCTATGCACAGCTCACAGGCTGCAGATGATACTTTCTTGGCACTTTGTCTCAGGTGGTGCTGGTGGTCAGTGCCCAAGCAGGACTGAGGAGGTGGGGTACAGGAAGGGGAAGCCCCCTTGGTTTCTGTCTCACAGCAGGGACCCAGCAGGGAAACCCCACAAGTCCCCAAAGGAAAGTGGCAGCTTGGGGAAGACTAAGAAACCCCCATGTTCTCCCTGAAGATGGGAATTCCAGGGTGTGGCAAGGCAGGGCCTCCTGGCAGGGAGTGCCACCGTGGTCTCGGTAGACCAGAAGTGTGAGGATTATTGTGGGTCCTGGCTGAGCCTTGATCCTGATTTTACACAACTGCAGAATGGCCACAGGCTGAGCCCAGATTTGGAGCATTGACTGAACTGTTATCCCAAGCCGAAGCCTGAGTCTGCACTAAGTCTTTCTAAGTCTTGTCTCAGCCAGATCTTTGGCTATGCCTGGCACAGACTTTTGCTCTAGTTTCAAAACCAGACAGAGCCAGAACATTGGCTCTAGATTCTGCATCCAGTCCCAACCCAAGTCTGGACTGTGGATATACTGAGCCCTAATCCTCTCTATGACGCTGGCTAAAGACTGAGCCCATTAGCCTTGGATGGAGCTGACGCTGACCTCAGACATGGCCTTGGACATGGTCTCATCCATCCCAGAATCTAGATATAGATAATCCATCTTCGTGCCAGCACTGAGGATGGCAGACTGAGCCCCTGATCGCCATACCCAAAGACACATCCAGCTACCATGGAGCTCTGACTTCCCGTACAACCTCAGTTGTCTGGTAAACCAAGAGAGTGAAGATGACTCAAAGCCCCAGTGGGCAATCCCCTTACCTGGCCATCCATCTTGCTCAGGACAGTGGATGGATGATGGTCTTGGTGACTGCTAGAAGACAGGACAGGGTTGGGTCTCAGAGTCCCACCAATGGATAGACCTGGACAGCTTGTCCAGGAGTGAGGGACCTGATTGAAGGAAGGCTAGACCTGAGAGCAAAGCTTGGATCGACTGAAACCCCAGCTTCCCGTCACCCCTAATCCCCCTCCCCCTGGGAAGGGAAATTACATTTCCCCATTTTAGCAAGGGTGGGGAAGAGGGAAGATTGAGTGAAGACAAAGCCGAAAGTACAAGCAGGATAGAAAGTGAAACCGGGTGCAGCCCCCAGTATAAGACCCCCCTACTCACGAGATGGCTGCACTCGCAGGCTGGGCCCTGACATGGGCCAGGAGGCAGGAGACCTTGGCTGGCGTGAGTCAGAGGCCGAGGCTGGGTGGAGGGGAGGGAGGCTTGCTGGAGACTGGGCTGAGGATGGGAGAGGGGGACAGGGTGGGATGGGGTTAAGGGGTGAGGGGTTGCATCTTGGCCACAAGACTCTGGGTCTGACTGGGGAATGGGAGGGGAGAGGGACAGCTTTACTGAAGTGGAAGGCTTTAGGTTGATTTGATTTGATTTGTGCTCATACTGGGGTTTAAACTCAGGGCATGGGTGTTGTCCTCTAGCTTGCTCCTTTAAGGCTGGCACTTTACCATTTGAGTCACCACACCTCCACTTCCAGCAAGCTTTTTGGGTGTCTCATGAACTTTCTTGCCTAGCTTTGAACTTTGATGATCGGCTCTCAGCCTCCTGAGTAGCTAGGATTACCGACGTGAGCCACCTGAGTGAGCCCAGCTCTATGGAGGGCTTTTATGTATTCGGGAGCCAATAGGACTGATTAACTTGGAAAGATTCCAGTCTGTAGTTGGGGGGCTGAAGAAGGCAGGGGCAAGAGCTATGGGTAGGGGCTGGGAATGTGGCTTAGTAGTAGAGTGCTTGCCTAACCTGCATGAAGCCCTGGATTTGATTCCTCAGTATCACATATATAGAAAAAGCCAGAAGTGGTGCTGTGGTTCAAGTGGTAAAGTGCAAGCGTTGAGCAAAAGAAGCCCAGGGACAGTGCCCAGGCCCTGAGTTCAAGCTCCAGAATTGGCAAAAAAAAAAAAAAAGAGCTATGAGTACAGGAGAAGATGGCAGGGCCAGGTAGGGCTGGGGTTGGAGGACGAAGACAGAGCCCAAGAGCCCAGAACTGACCAGAGAGGGTAGGGATGGCCTGGGGGCTCCAGAGCCCCCAAGAATGGGAAGGAAAAAAGGATGAGTTGGCACAGTTCAATCTAAGTGAGCACTACCTACCAGGATCTGGGGGTCCTCACTGTACACCCCCGCCCTCTAGAGAACAGGAAGGATCCTATTCTGCTTTATATCTCCAGGATGCCAGAGAGTCAGAGTGGTCATAAGCCACTTAAGGAGATCTTAGACATTGCCAAATCCCACTGAAAGTTTATGGATTGGGGGGGGGGGGCGCATGGACAGCTCCCAAAGCTCTCTCTTAGTCTTTGCTGAGGATTCATGGAGGAGCAGGGCTTGGGCTTACAAGATTGTGCATGGACACACCAGGATCCCAGAGATGAGCGAGAGCAGGGCTGGATCTGGGGTCGGTTTTGGTTTAGGTTTCAAGGGGAATTGTGAAATGCTTGTAATTGTTAGATTTCCTTGCTCTGAGGGAGAAACCACTGACGCTTGGCCTCTTCCCAAAGCCCCCACCACAGGGCTCTGGCTTCCTTCTTTCCAGGAAAACATGGGACTTGAGGCACTCTGGCAGCCATTCTGCCACCATATAATACATCTGGGGACCTGAGACACAGAGACACAGAACAAAACAGGGACTTGCTCAAGGGGGGGCCAGAAGGACAAACAGCCTCAGTCTCCCATTCCTGGCTGCTCTCCCTTTTTGTCCCCTGTCCCTCCCATACTCACTCTGCGATCTGCACCAGTCCAGCCACCCAGATGCCAGGGAGGAGGCTGAACCAGCCTGTCCTTCTGACTCCCTGGGAGAGAGCCACCTGTGGCTGGCAGGGGGACATTTAAAGTGTTCCAGCTGCTTGGCTGAGCCTGAGAAATCCCTCGCAGAACAGAGAGTCCCCAGATCTGCCTGACAGGTGGCTGCCTTCCCTGAGTTCCCTGGGACAAGCCTGCGGGCTTTGTGTGGGCTGATTTGGAATCCAAGCCTGGCTCTCTCTCCCTCCACTGGCCCTTACTTTCCTTCTTTGAAAACTGGAGAATATGTCAGGTGCCGGTGGCTCACGCCTGTAATCATAGCTATTCAGGAGGCTGAGATCCGAGGATCTCAATTCAAAGTCAGCCTGTGTAGGAAAGTCTGTGAGACTTATCTTTGATTAGCCACCAAAAGGCTGAAGGTAGAGCTGTGACTCAAGTGGGAGAACTCTAGCCTTGAGTGGAAAAAGCTAAGAGACAGCACCCAGGCCCTGGATTTAAGCCTAATAGTAGGAAAGAGAGAAGAAAGTAAGGGAGGGAGGGAAGGAGGGAAGGAGGGAGGGAGGAAGGGAGGGAAGAAGGAAGGAGAGAGAAAACTAAAGTGAGATCCCAGTGCTTGATCATAGTGTAGGCTCAGGAAAGGCTGATTCCCTTCCTTCTCTGAAGTTCTTCTCAAACCTTCCAGGGCTCAGCCTGTTGCTGCTTTCCCTGCTTCTGGTACAAGCTGGCGTCTGGGGGTTCCCGAGGCCGCCCCAGAGCCTGAAGGAGCTGCATAGAGAGTTCACCATCAGCCTACATCTCGCCAGAAAGCTGCTCTCAGAAGTTCGGGGTCAGGCCCACCACTTTGTGAGTCTAACACTGCTGGCTTTGGGGATCGGGGAACCTCCTCAAGTCCTACTGGTCCCCCACTAACAGACCTTATTACTCAGGCTGAATCTCGCCTGCCAGGAGTGAGCCTGGATCTACTGCCTCTGGGGGAACAGCTCCCCAATGTCTCCCTGACCTTCCAGGCCTGGCGCCATCTCTCTGTGAGTTGAGGGGTTGGGGGGTGGACTGGGGAGGTGTTGTAGTAAGGCTGGGGCTGACAAGATGACTTGAATTGGGTGGGAGATGAATTGAGGGAGAGAATCTGGAGGAGACTGAATGTGTCATTGGGTATAAAAGGTCGAATGCATCAATGGAGGTCAGGAAAGACATGAGGGTGACACCGGGCATGGAAGAAGTAGGGTGGGAATGGAAGGGGTTTGGGAAGAGTGGTTAATGTGGAAAAGATGGGCTGGTGATTGTGATGGAAATGAGAACAACCAGAGATGAGGGGATATGTTGAAAGTCAAATTGGGGGCCACTGCTGGTGGCTCACGCCTGTAATCCTAGCTACTCAGGAGGCTGAGATCTGAGGATCAGGGTTCAAAGCCAGCCAGGACAGGAAAAGTCCATGAGATTTAGTGTTTGTTTTTGGTTTTTGTTTGTTTCTGGTCCTGGGGCTTGAACTCTGGGCCTGGATACTGTCCCTGAGCTTCTTTTATTCAAGGTGTGTGCTCTACCACTTGAGCCACAGTGCCACTTGCAGCTTTTTTGAGTAGTTAGTTAGAATTAAGAGTCTCATAGACTTTTCTGCCCAGACTGGCTTGGAACCACAATCCTCAGATCTGAGCCTCCTGAGGAGCTAGGATTGTAGGCAAGAGCCACCAGTGCCCAGTACCATGAATGAGATTCCTATCTCCAATTAACCAGTAAAAAGTCACCAGTGGAGTTGTGGCTTAATTGGTAGAGTGCTAACTTTGAGTAAAAAGCAAGGGTAGAAGGCCCTGAGTCCAAGCCCCAGTATGTGCATCGAAATTTAAAAGAAAAAGGAGGGAAAAAAAAATGGAGAATGGAATGGAGGCTGGAGGTTGAATTGGAAATAAGATCCAGATAGAGATGGGGTAAGGCTTGATGAGGTCATCCATCCTTGACCTAGCCTGGCCTGTGGCCTACTTTGCTGACTCTTCTCTTTTCTTCTTCATAGGACCCAGAGCGCCTCTGCTTCCTCTCCATGAGCCTGCAGCCCTTCCATGAACTGCTGAGAAGTTTGGGGGGCCAGGAGGGCTGGACCAGCTCGGAGAGGAGGCAGCTGTGGGCCACAAGGCTGGATCTCCGGGATCTCCAGAGGCATCTCCATTTCCAGGTAGAGTGGAATTGACTCCAAGATTCACACACAAGGCTCAGTGGTGGCTCAGTGCTTTCCTAGCATGCACGAAGCCCCAGGTTTGATGCCTCAGTACCACATAAACAGAAAAAGATGGAAATGGCACTGTAGCTCAAGTAGTAGAGCACTAGCCTTGAGCAAAAAAATAGCTTAGGGACAGTGCCTAGGCCCTGAGTTGAAGCCCCAGGACTGGAAAAAAAAAATCACATACAAGCCGGCACCGGTGGCTCATGCCTGTAATCCTAGCTACTCAGGAGGCTGAGATCTAAGAATCGAAGTTCAAAGCCAGCCCGGGCAGGAAAGTCTGTGAAACTCTTATCCCCAATAAACCACCAGAAAACCAGAAGTGGCGCTGTAGCTCAAGTGGTAGAGCACTAGCCTTGAGCTGAAGAGCTAAGGGACAGCGTTCAGGCCCTGAGTTCAAACCCCATGACTGACCAAAAAAAAAAAAAAAAAAAAACACACACAAAATTATTCGTCTGCTTTAAAAAATATATACTAGGCATGTGGTACACACCTGTAATCCCAATGACTCAGGAGGCATAGGTAGAATAAGTCTGAGGCCAACCCTGGGCAAAAGTGGAAGACCCTATGTGAAAAATAACTAAAGAAAAAGAAAAAGAGTTGAGTACAGTAACTCATATAGGTGCAAACCTAACTACTCAGGAGGCTTAGATCTGAGGATCACGTTTCAAGGCAAACTCAGGCAAAAACTTCTCACGTCTCATTTCAACATATCAAACACTGCCTATGGAGTGTCACCTCAGCTATGTGGGAAGTGCAAATAGGAGGTTCACTAACATGGGCATAAATGGAGACCCTATTTGAAAAATATCCGGGAGCTGGTGGCTCACACCTGTAATCCTAGCTACTCAGGAGGCTGAGATCTGAGGATCGCAGTTGAAAGCCAGGCCCTGGCAGGAAAGGTTGTGAGACTTTTAGTTCCAATTAACTACAGAAAAACCCACAAGTAGTACTGTAGCTCAAGTAGTAGAGTGCTAGTCTTGAGCAAAAGGAGCTTAGGGCCAGTGCCCAGGTCCAGGATTCAAGGCCCAGGACTGCCCCCACCTCAAAAAAAAAATGTGGTAGAGTGCCTGTTTTTTTGTTTTGTTTTTTGTTTTTGTCTGTCATGGGGCTTGAACTCTGGGCTTGGGCGCTGTCCCTTAGCTCTTCAGCTCAAGGCAAGTGCTCTGCCGCTTGAGCCACAGCGCCACTTCCAGTTTTCTAGTGGTTTATTAGAGATGAGAGTCTCCCAGACTTTCCGGCCCGGGCTGGCTTTGAACCGTGATCCTCAGATCTCAGCCTCCTGAGTAGCTAGGATGACAGGCGTGAGCCACCGGCGCCAGGCTAGAGTGCCTGTTGAGCAAGCCTAAAGGCAAGTTCAAAATTCCAGGACTAGCCCTCCCCCTAAAAAAAATATATCTCCTATGCCCTCAGGTTGAGGACATCTGGGGAAGAGACTTCAGACCCCCTGAAAGTGTGGATTACACACTTAGGCTTTGCTCCCTGAGTTTCTGCCTGCTCTTAGGGGCTGGTCTCCAATGACGTCAGCGTCCACTGTCAACAGCAGGCCGACAGCCCAGCCCTCTGATTCGCTGACTTCTCCTGAGTGTTGCAACAGGCAATAGAAATTTTACCTTTCATGAAAGTAAAATCTGGAGACAATCCTTAATGGCAGAGGAACTCCTTGTACCCTATCTCCCTGTATTCCAGCCTTGAGAACAGTCCTGGGAAAGAAACTAAACTCTGCAACCATCACAGAGCTCTATAACTTCCCTTTCATCTTTTCTTTTCCTCCTCTCTCCAGTGTGCACTTGTGTGTGTGTGTGTGTGTGTGTGTGCGTGTGCGTGCACCTGTGTGTGCACGCAGCTACTAAGGCTTAAACTCAGGGCCTTGTGCTCTCACATGGCTTTTACTCTGCTCAAGGATGGTGCTCTGCCACTTGACCCACAACTCTGCTTTTGGCTTTTTTGATGGTTAATTGGAGATGAGAGTCTCATGGATTTGTCTGCTTGGGCTGGCTTTGAATCATGACCCTTAGATCTCAGCCTCCTGAGTAAGTAGCTGAGATTTGAGACACTGGCTCTCAGCACCTTCCATTTTCTTTTTCTGTTGTTGTTGTTGGTCATGGGGCTTGAACTCTGGGCCTGGGTGCTGTCCCTGAGCTCTTCAGATCAAGGCTAGCACTCTATCACTTGAGCCCCAGTGCCACTCCCATTTTCTGAGTGGTTTATTGGAGATAAGAGTCTCTCGGTCTTTCCTGCCCAGGCTGGCTTTGAACTGCAATCCTCAGATCTCTGCCTCCTTAGCTAGGATTACAGGCGTGAGCCACCGGTGCCTGGCTTACCTTCCATTTTCTTAGGGGGAAAAAAGACCAGAGTGCAGACAGTTCATGTTTCTAATCTTAGCTACTCAAGTGTCTGAGATTGGAGGATTTTGGTTTCATGCCAGCCTGGCTTAGGAAAGTCTTAAGACTCTTGATCTCCAGTTAACCACCCAAAATCTGAAAATAGAGTTGTGGTTCAAATGGTAGAGTGCTAGCCTCGTGCAAAAAAATTTCAGGAACAGGCCAGGAGTTCACATCCCAGGACTGGCATACACACACACACACACACAATATACACACACAAATGAATATAACATGGGAAGACACTCTGAAAAATTTGAAGCCACGCTGGCTGAGGAAAACATGGCTTTGGAATTACTGATGTCATGAGGAGTTGCTGAGCACTGAGGTTTATTTGTTTTGGTCGTGGGCATAAACTCAGGGCCTGGACGCTGTCCCTGAGCTCTTTTGCTCATGGGTAGCACTTTACCACTTTCAGCTACAGCGCCACTTTCGGTTTTCTGATGGTTTATTGGAGATGATTCTCACAGACTTACTTACCTTCCCAGGCTGGCTTTCAACTGCCATCCTCAGACCTCAGCCTCCTGAGTAGCTAGGATTATAGGTGTGAGTCACCAGTGCCCGGCACTGGGATTTATTCAGGTTCTCCCTGGGGCCTGTGTGTAAGCTGAGGCTCTTTCCTTACAGGTGCTGGCTGCAGGATTCAGTCTCCCCCAGGAGGAAATGGAGGAAGAAGAGGAAGAAGAGGAGAAGGGGCTGTCCCTAGGGGCTCTGGGCAGCCCCATCCAGGTGTCACCCCAAGTGTCCTGGCCCCGGCTACTCTATACCTACCAGCTACTACGCTCCTTGGAACTTGTCCTGTCCAGAGCTGTTAGGGACTTGCTGCTGCTCTCCAAGGTGGGGTACCCGGGCCTGGCTTGGAGCTCCCAAAACCCGGATGGAGTGATCTTTTAACTCCTTCCTTTCCCCTTTAGGACTGGAGTTTGGGAACAGGACAGCTTCCAACATAGTCGCCTCAGACCAAGCTGAGCTCGACCACCCTCTCAGTCCCCACCCAGTAACTTAAAGCCCCCTTCAGTTCTTGCCACGTATTTATTTCTTGGATATTTATTTATTGTTTGGGAAGACAATCATTTATTTATTGCTTCATCCTCAGGCGGGGCTGCCATACTGGGTACTTGAATTAAAAGTGAACAAACCTTGCCCTCTCTGTTTCCTTACGCAGGAGGGCACCTGACACCCATGGGACCCGATGGCCCAGGATGGAGTTGGCAATTTCAGGCTCTACCCTGATCCCTTCTTGGCTCATACATTTATTGGGATTCTTGACCCACAACCCCTGCCCCATTCCAAACCCAGCCTGCTCAGCTGGCAGTTGCCAGAGTAACCAGGAGAGTTCTGGGGCTGCACTGCCATTTTGGAGAAACTCAAGGCAGATATTCTGCTACCCTAACTCATGCTCTTTTGATTCCAAGTGGTGGCCCCAGGCCCTTTGAACCTCCACCTCTAGGCTGGCTTCTATGCCAGTAGTATTATCTACACAGCTCTGTGAAGCTGGGCGTAGTAGGGTATGAGGGCCAGAAAGGGAAAACTGTAGAACACTAGTGTCCAACCCCCAGTCTTCCTGCTGGAAGAAACAGGTTGGAGAGGTGTTCGTCACAACAAGTGGACCTGTCACTGGGTCCAGGTGAGGGTTTGTGAAGTTTGTGAAGTTTCCCTCTGAAAAAAAAGGACTCTCCACTTAGGGTCCTTCAGTCCCAGTGGGAGTAATTGGGTGTGTGGGACAATGCACCAGCATTGAAAAATCAGGTTCCTTGGTAGAGCGCTCGCCTTGAGCTGAAGAGCTGAGGGACAGCGCCCAGGCCCAGAGTTCAGGCCCCACGACGGCCAAAAAAAGAAAAAGAAAAATCAGGTTTCTTATAGTCAAGGTCTTCCATAGATGTTTGGGTTTTGTTGGTTCCGTGAATGACACATTAAGAGACTGAGGCAGAGGAAGTCAGGGGTGAGCACAGCCCAGTAGAACCTTCGGAGTCTCTCTGGGGGTCTGGCTCACTGGGGTTTCGGCCTAGCCAGTCGGGCTTGTAGTTCCTGCATCATGCCAGGATGAGCCATGCCAAATCTAGAGGTGGGAGAGAGGCCGGTGACACTTGGTCCTTTGGGTCTTCCCTATCCCCCAGGGCAGTGTCCCAATGCTCACCCATGTCCTGTGGGCCTTCTCCTGGCTGGCACTGGGGTCCCTTCAGGTTTGGGGGGGCTTGGCTCCGGGGCTTCCTCTAGCTGAAGAGGTCTGTGTTCAGGAGCTGATGGTTCCTGCTGGGGCTGGGCACAGGGAGTGTCCTCTTGCTGCTCAGGGACAAGGGACCGACGGAAAGAGGGCCTCGAGCGCTTCTGGGATGAGCTTCTTGAGAGGAGCACACGGCTCCGTGGGACGGAGACATCCAAGCGGGTCCCAGGGAGCAGAGCCTGTAGAATGGGGGTAGGGTGGAGAGTGGGACACAAGTGGGTTATTGGGTTGGCTTTTATTTCTTCTTGGTGCACCCTGGATCAAAGCTTGAGCCCTCACCTCACTCCAGCTGTTGCCAGGATCGTCTCTGGTACTTTCCACGGCTTCTGTGGTCTCCGAGGGTGCAGACACGGCCTCTGCAGAGATCTGGGGTGGTGGCAGCTGCCCCTGGGGCTCCTGGGCCTCCAGGGTCTGGTCTCCAGTCAAGTGATCCTCCAGGGCTTCTGGCTCCGCCCCCTGGGCCTCCAGGGTCTGGTCTCCAGTCACGTGATCCTCCACCCCTAGCAGCTTTTCTGCCTCTCCCTCAGGGTGGTGGTCCCCACGCTGCCCCTCGCTGCCTTCTCTTGGCTCCTTCACTTGCCCTTCTTTAGTGTCTTCCAGAAGCCCCTCACCCTGTGCCATGGCTTCAGCTCCCGCTGCTCTGGCTGCCTGGGAACCTGACCTAGTGTCATCCATCTCACCAATCCCTCCTTCCATGGCGGATCGTCCCTCCTCGGCCTGTTCTTTCTCCTCGGCCTCACTAGCCTCTGCTTGGCTACTTGGGCCAGTTGGCTCTTCTGCTGAGCCCACTGCGCCAACCTCCTGCCCACCTTGGTTCTCTCCCTCTATGACTTTCTCCTGCCCTTCAGACTCCCAGCCTCTCTCAGATGCCTCCTCCCAAGAAACACCAGCCTCCTCTTCTGGTCCTTCCCCAGCCTCATCCCCCACAATCTCAGCATCCCAAGAACTGGTCCCTGGGTCCTGGCTGCCTTGAAGACTCAAAACTGCTTCCTCTAGCCTGCAGCCTCCACTGTCTGCCTCCCCTGGCATTGTGACCTCCACTTCACCAGCCTTGCCCTTTCTAGCCTCTGACTCTGCCAGTGACTGGCCTGTCTCTGCCTCCGCCCTTTGGCTTTCTGCTACTGCCTGGTTCTCTGTGTCAGAGGCCTGGCCCTCTTCTGTTCCATGTGTCTGGATCTCAGCCTCTGCCTCCAGTGCTTGGCTTGCAGCCTCCTCCTCCCCACCTTCAGCATCTTTATTCTCCTGGACATTTCTGCTCTCTGTGCCTTTCCTCCTCCCATTTTCCCAGGTTTCTGCTTCAGGAAGCTCAGGATCTTCAGGTTCCAGGTGCTGGGGGTGTGCCTCCAGCCCCCTTTCTCCCCACTCTTCACTGTGGATTGGGTCTCTCTCAAGCTCATCTTCACCATTCTGCGCTTCCTCAGCTTGCCCAGCTGGAATCTGGGTGCCTCCCCATGGCTCAGGCTCCTGGTATTCAGTGACCTTCACCTCTAGAGCTTTTTGGCTGATGTGAGCCTTCTCATTCCTCTCATCTATGAGCTCCTCCTCAGGCCTGGCCTCTGGGATTTCTTCTACATCTGTTTGATCTTCAACTTCATCGTCCAGGGCCAGTCTAGCAGCTGGGGCCTGATAATGCCCCTCCACCCTCTGGGTCTCCTCTGCCTGTACCACCTCTCCCTGCCTGGCCTTGTCAACGCTGACTGTTAAATCCAGGCTCCTCACAGTCTCTTTACCACACAGGTCACCCTCCCCTTCAGAACCATCCCCTGCCTTCTCCTGTTTCTGGCCTTCAGTCTTTCTTTCTGTTGTTGTCTGTCCATCTGCTGCTTCCTCAGTTCCCTCAGGCCCGAAGACCTGGGTCTGTGTGAGGAAAAGAAGCCTTCTTTCCATATCTCCCCTCTCATCTACTTCCTCCTCCAGATCTCTCTGGGGGACCCAGACTCTTTCACTAGCTTCTGGAATGCTTTTTCCAAAGCGGAGTCCATAGTCTGTTTCTAAGAAGTCAGTGTCCTCCCTGCCTGAAGCCATCCCAGCCTCCTCTTTACCTGGGGCTATCCAGTCTTCAGATTCTGTCCCTGGGCCCTGTGTACTCTCTAATACCCTTGAGCTCTCTCCACCCCACACCACCTCCATCCCCACTTCTTCCCTCGCAGTCTCTTTCTCTCCAAGCCCTTTAGTTTCGGTAGCTGCTTCCTCGTCTCCCTGCTCGGTCTCCCTGCCACTGCCTGCCACCTTCTCCATACTCAGCTCAGGCTTCCCAGGCTGTGACTCCACCCCTCTGGCCATCCCTTGCCCTGTCACCCAGCTATCTTCCTCCTCCTCCTCCTCCTGCTGCTGTTCCCAGGTTCTCAGTATCTCCCCTCTGCTCACTTCCTGCTCATTGGCTTCCTCGCTGTTCTCCAGGGCTCCACTGCTCCTGTCTTGTTGAGTCTTAGACCCTGCTTCAGCCTCCAAAGGGTCACTTGGCTCCTGGCCCTTGACTACCTCCCAGGTGCCAGTATCCTGCCCTTCTGCTTGGGACCCATGGGAGGTGCCTGCTCTCCATCCCCAGGTCTGTTCGGCTGAGCTTCCCTCCTGGCATGTTCCCGTCCTTCCAGACCCTTCCAGTCCTCCATTCCCCTCACCTGGGCTACCTCTAAGACGCTCTACAATCTCCCCTGCTTCCTCCTCTAGAGGTTCCTCTGGTTTTCCTGTCGCCACCTCCTCTAGTTCACGGGCAGCCTGTGCCTCCCTCTGTACCGTGGGGACCTCATCTCCTATGAGGTAGGCCACAAAGGTGCTGAGTGAATCCTAGAAGACAAATGAGAGGAGGGTGAAGGCATTCAGAGGTAGTCTCCAGGGGGTCCTGGGCCAGAAGAGTCCAGGGTAAGAAAGAGGGGTTCTGAGATCAAAAAGGAGACAGACAGAGAGGGACTGGGATGTACAGAAGAATAAGAAAGAGAAAGAATTGGGCTTGGAAGAGGTATGGACACACTGGTGGTGGTGAGGGATTGAAATCCAGAAAAGACTGGGTGAGAAGGCTGTCCAGTCCTAGGAAAGGGACCTGAAGCCTGAGGCCCAGCTCTAGGGAAGAGGGAAGGTAAGGCAGCAGGGAATGGGGTGAAATCTCTAGCATCTCCTTGCCCCTCTCACCAGTGCCCCCCTCAAGGCCTGATGCAGCCCAGGGAGGTGCTGCCGAAGGAAGTCCATCCTGTCGGTCTCTACGAGTCCAGAGAGCTGACACTGACTGTCCCCACCCACTCTAAACCCTTTCTGGCCAGGACCAAGACACTTCCTCTTCCCCTCTCTCTCCCTGACTCGTCTCCACTCCGGGGCCCTGAGCACCTCCCCTTTGCCCAAGGCAACCTCTACTCTAGGTATGCATGACTCTAGGGAATCTGGATCACAGCTGGATCTAAGGGCCGAGGACAAGGCCACAGAGCAAAAATTAGGCTCAGAAGACCTCAGAATTGAGGTGTGTATGTTGAGGGGGGAAAGGGGGAGTTGGGACAGGACATGTGGCAATTGCAGCCCAAAGTGACTCAGGTCTTCTATTCACACCTCAGCCATTTCCGTGTCTTTTAAGCCACAGCCACGTGGGGAGAGGAAGCTGGGGTTTCTAGTTCCTGTTTTGCCTGGGGACTGGTGAGAGCTCTGACTTCCTGCTTGGATGTCACCAATGCTTCCTTTAGAGAAAGAAAGGGCTGGATTGGTGGCTCCACTGCCCATCCCCTCACTTATGCTTAACCTGGCAAAAGAGAACCTAATGCAAGTGTATTGTGGTTATACTTCTCTCTGCCGCCTCCAGTAAGTGCCTTGAGGTCAGAGGCCATGTATGAAAGGCTGCAGAATTTCACCTTGATATCTAATCTAGGAATAACAGCACAAGAGGCATATTTTATTTATTTTTATTTTTAATTTTGCCACTTCTGGGGCTTGAACACAGGGCCTGGGCTTTGTCCCTGAGCTTCTTTTGCTCAAGGCTAGCACTCTACTACTTGAGCCACAGCGCCACCTCCAGCTTTTTCTGTTTATATGGGACTGAGGAATGGAACCCAGGGCTTCAGGCATGCTATGCACACATTCTACCACTAAGACACATTCCCAGACCCAAAGGACGTATTTTAAACAGCATTCTGCAGGTCTGGTGGTAGGAAAGATCTGGTGGAGGTGGGCACAGGCTTTTGGAAGCTGTAGCAATTTATCTGAAGGACTTGATGAAGAGAACTCAAGATGATGCTTTCTTACCTAGAAGAAAGGTAAGTGCATGGATCCTTATTGGAACTATGGAAGTAATAGGACCCTTCTCTCCAGACTAAATTGGAGTCTAAACTAAGAATTGTCTGGTCTAAACACCCTTGATTTGGGGGAGGGAGTGTTCCTACAGCAAATTGCTCAGTGACTTCTATTGCTCTACTTTTTTTTTTTTTGTCCTGGGGCTTGAACTCAGGGCCTGGAATCTGTCCTTGAGCTCTTTTGTGCTCAAGGCTAGTGCTCTGTCACTTGAGCCACAGCCACTGCTGGCCTTTTCTGAGTAGTTTATTGAAAACAAGAGTCTCAGACTTTTCTGCCCTGGATGGCTTTGAACTGCAATCCTCAGATCTCAGCCTCCTGAGTAGCTAGGATGACAGATGAGACCAGCATCTGGGCACTTTCTCTCTTTCTCTCCTTCCTTCCTTCTTTCTTTCTTTCTTGGGGGGGGGGGTAGGTTTCCTGGGCGTTTTTTGTTTTTTTGTTTGATCTTATTTGTCTCATCTGTTAAACCAAGAATTGGACTATTTTTGCAGCCCTTTTTGTTTTTAGGATAATTTGGAAGAGCGGTTTTAAGGCAAGCCTCAAACACTGAGTTATAACAGCCTGTGAGGCAACGGATAAGACTAAGAATGACCTAAGGCTTTAATTCTTATCAGCACCTGTTTGGGCTTGAGGAAAAAGGGTGGAGTGGATGGGTGGACTGGTAGGTGGGAAGGAAGAAAGGAAGAGAGGGAGGGAGAGAAGACGGAAGGAAGGAAGGAAGGGAGGGAAGGAGGGAGGGAGGGAGGGAGGGAGGGAGGGAGGGAGGGAGGGAGGGAGGGAAGGAAGGAAGGAAGGAAGGAAGGAAGGAAGGAAGGAAGGGAGGGCTGCCAGTCGGCAGCCATGTTTGTTTCTGGCAAGTAAGAGCGGCAGAACAGGACCTGAAGCCGCTCGCGCCATGACTAGTGCTGGCACGACCCTGGCTTCCTCCCTGCACGCAGGTAATCGTGGCTCGACTTGCTGCCCGCGTCTGTACCAGCTTAAAACCAGGGGTTCCGGGGCTGACGTCCCACCTGCTCACGCCCCGAAGCTAACAAGGCCAAACAGCGAAGGCAGGGGACCCGGAAGTACGGAAGACCTTCTGAGCACGTGATGGGGGAGCCACGGGTGACGTCACGTGATCGCCCCACCTCCCACTGGAAGGTGCGGAACGCTCGGCTGCTCTTAAAGGTACAGGCCCGCGGGAGGGGGGGGGGGCGGCGGAAGCTCTGTTTTCGAAGGGGCGGGGTGGGCACGAGAGAGAGTTCCAGACTTCGGCTGATGGATCGCGGGGCGCGAGTGCGGCCGACAGCCGGAGCCGAGCCGGGCCATGGGGCGTTGATCCTGGGTACCTGTCGCAGATCCCCGTCCGTCTCGTTGGAGCCGACCCTGGACCCTCGTTGACGTGGGACCCTTCGGGGCATCCGAACTGGATGTCATGGGAGGCTGTGCGGGCTCGCGGGGACACCTTTCGGATTCCGACAGTAGGTCCTCAGGCTGGTCCGGTTGGGAGGGATCACCTGTGCCCCGCGGCCCACCGCGGGTGGGACGGACACCCCCAGGGCCACCGTGGCCCTGAGGATGGGTGGGGGAAAAGCCCTCCGCTTCTCTTCCTTCCAGGCGAGGAGACCGCCTCGGAGCCTCAGGCCCCTCTGTTGGGTAGTCAGGGCGCCCATTGGAAGAATGCGGTGGGATTCTGGTGAGTGGCCCGAGAGTTCTACAGAAGTTAAAAAGTGCGACAGCTCCCATCGAGAAAAGAATTGATCTGAGAAAGGAATCCACAAATATTCATTGCACTGGCTTGCCTTTGGGCTGCCTGTGACTTTCCCAATTTTACTTACTTGCTTACCACCTTGCCCTGTTGGCGCTATGTTGTCCTTCAGCTAACAAAAGCCTCAAGTGTGTGTGTGTGTGTGTGTGTGTGTGTGTGTGTGTGTGTGTGTGTGTGTGTACTGGGGCTTAAACTCAGGGGCTTGAACTCACCCTTGTCTTTTATGTTCCATGCTGGAGCTCTACCACTTGTGCCCTACCTCATACTAACTGCTTTTTGGTGGTTAATTGTAGCTAAGTCTCATGGACTTTACTGAACAACTGGCTTCAAACCATGATCCTCAGATCTCAGCCTCCTGAGTAACTACGATTATAGGCGAGAGCCACTGGTGCCTGACTAACAACACTTTTTCCCCCTTTGGTAGCTGTATGTGGGCTTGAACTCAGGTTCATGCTCTAGCTTGGCTCTTTTGCTCAAGACTGGCACTCTACCACTTGAGCCACAGCTCCACTCCAGCATGTTAATATATCCCTATTTTATAAATAAGTAGACTTGAGGTCACTGAAGTAAAAAGCAATAGACTTGAAATCTGAACCCAGTCTTTTGTATTTCAAGCCCTGGAATGTTTTTATTGTAACCCATGCATCAATGGCTGTGAAATGGTCCAGGAACTGAGTTGTAGTGGGAGCTCAGAGGGCAGAGTAGTTCCAGACATTTCCCTGGGGAAAGGTCTTGGAGGTAGGCTATGAACCTAGGCCTGATCCCAAACCTCTCAAATTTCTTTTTTCTTTTTCTTTTTCTTTTTTTTTTTTTTGTTCAGCCATGGGGCCTGAACTCTGAGGCCTGGGCACCATCTCTCAGCTCTTCAGCTCGTGGCTAGCGCTCTACCACTTGAGCCACAGCACCGCTTCTGGCTTTTTCTGCTTATGTGGTGCTGAGGAATCAAACCCAGAGCCTCATGCATGCAAGGCAAGCACTCTTCCACTGAGCCACCTTTCCAGCCCACCTCTCAGATTTCTAAGCCCAACAGTGAAAGATTGACTTTGTCAGACATTGGTGGCTCATACCTGTAATCTTAGGTACTGAGATTGAGATCTGAGGATGGAGGTTTCAAAGCCAACCTATGCAGAAAAGTCCTTGAGACTCTTATCTCCAATTAACCAGCAAAAAGATAGAAGTAGTGGTATGGTTCAAGTGGCCAAATGCTAGCCTTGGGCAGAAAAGCTGGGTGAAAGTGAGAGGCATTGAGTTCAAGCCCTGGTACTGGCATAAAAAAAAAAAAGTGAGTGAGTGAGCTGATTGAAAGGATGCATGTGTAATCTCCAGAAGGAAACTGGATGGGGGTCTGACAGGAAATGATCAGTCCTGCTTCTTTTCAGGTTTCTGGGCCTTTGTAACAACTTCTCCTATGTGGTAATGCTCAGTGCTGCACATGACATCCTTAGCCACAAGAAGGAAGCTGGGAATCATACCCATGTAAGTGAGCCTCCCCAGCCCTGCCACCGTGGTTAGTCCCATGGCAAGCTGAGAGACTTTCCCTGGGACAGGGGGCCCTTGAAAATCTCATAAAGTAGCCAGTTGGTAAGGCAGGGAGACAGGAAGACTCCTGGTCTTCATCTCCTAGACGCCCCCCAGGGCAGGGAAGCAGCTGTGTCCAACTGTGATTCATAACAGAATGTCTTCATTTGGGTTGTATTGACAACATTTAGGACTGGGTGATTCTTTGCTGTAGAGCAACCTGTGCACTGTAGGATATTTACCAGTGTCCTCCTCTGCCCACAAGTTGCCAGTAGCACCTCAGGACACCAAGAGTGCCATGAAGAGCCTGGTGCCAGTGACTTATGCCTGTAATCCTAGCTACTCAGGAGGCTGAGATCTGAGGATTGAATTTCAAAGCCAGCCAGGGTAGAAAAGTCCGTGAGATTCTTATTTCCAATGAACTACCAAAAAGCTGGAAGTAGAGATATGGCTCAAGTGGTAGAGTACCAGCCTTGAGTGAAAAAGCTCAGGGACAGCACCTAGTCTCTGAGTTTAAGACCCAGTATTCACACACACACACACACACACACACACACACACACACACACACAAGTTAGCGCAGAGCGGGCCTTGGACTCTGTCTACCCTTCTGCAGTCCAGAGGGAAGACTCTCTTTTATTCTATCAGGTGGATCCAGGCCCAATACCCATCCCACACAATGGCTCATCTCGGTTCGATTGCAACTCTGTCTCCACAGCTGTGAGTACATATGTGCCCCCTCCCCCTCCTCAACCCAGATCCTTCCACCTCTCAGTACCTAGCTGGGACTATCACTATCAATCATGATCAGGCACAGTTCCCAGGCCTTTTCTGCAAGCAGCATGTATTAACTCCCATAATGCACATAGTAGTCCTGGGAACCAGATGCTGGAAGCATCTCTGTTTTTCCCAGGTGAGGAACCCAAAACTCAGTGCATACAGATGCCCCTGACACACCGCCAAGGGCCACCAGAGCTGGGACATGAGGCCCAGATCTGCCTCTGGAGCTTGAATTTGCTATAGCTTTTGCTGGCTGGGTTCAGCCTTTTCCTCTCCATGTGGTTTAGTCCCAGGAAATCACTCTGTTCTCCCGTCCTAGGCGGTGCTCCTGGCAGACATCCTCCCCACCCTCCTCATCAAATTTCTGGCTCCTCTGGGCCTTCATCTGCTGCCCTACAGGTCTGGAGCTTGATGGTGGGAGAAAGGGTAGACTAGATCAGAGAGTGGGGGAGACAGGAAGGCTCAGGAGGCTGGAAAAGGCCCAGACTGGAAGCTGACTTTCCCATTCCCTTCTTCTCTTGACTTTCAGCCCTCGAGTTCTGGTCAGTGGAATTTGTTCTGCTGGCAGCTTTGTCCTGGTGGCCTTTTCTCATTCAGTGTGGGTCAGCCTGTGTGGTAAGGGTGCTGTTCCGTGTCAGAGAGGGATCCCCAGCAGAGAATGGTGGGTGTGGCAATGAGGGGGGGAAGAGAGGGTGATTTGCGGTCTCTCCAGCTTCCCCTGGGAAAAGAATTATTTCTGCTAGGGCTTTCAGGAGCAGGAGATTGGGTCAATGTGGAGGGCTTGGTGGGAGGAAGTGGGTGGATTGGAGGATGGAGATTGAGCTGGGCAGATCCTGCGGGCCTCCACCAGGGGGCTCAGAGGCAGAGCAAAGGAGGAGTCCTTGGAGGGGATCATTCTCCACACAAGGACCTGTAGAAAGGATCTGGTTGGCTCTACTTCAGTTGGAGCCTTGCCTTGCCAAGGGATCTTTTTTGGAGTTGTGGTTACCAGTACTAGGACTTGAACTCAGAACCTGGGTGCTGTCCCGGGATTTGAGTTCAGCTTTTTCACTCAGCGCTGACAGTCTTTATTACTTGAGCCCATACCTCGACTTCTGGCTTTTTGCCACTTAATTAGAGATAAGAGTCTCATGGACTTCTCTCTTGGGGCTGGTTTGGAACTATGATCCTCAGATCTAGGATTATAGATGTGAGCCACTGATGCCCAGCTCCAAGGGATCTGTTTTGAATTCCTATGAACAAATCCAGCAAGCGAGGCTGGGGTTGTTGGAGAAAGGCCACCGTGTGTTTTGTTCTCCCAGGTGTGGTACTAGCCAGCATCTCCTCAGGCCTGGGGGAGGTCACTTTCCTCTCTCTTACCGCCTTCTACTCCAGGTAAGCTGGATGGGCAGGGTACCAGGAGAAGGGCGACCCCTGCTGGCTTCTCTCCTGAGTGCTGTATGTTCTCTTCTAGGGCTGTGATCTCCTGGTGGTCCTCAGGCACTGGGGGTGCAGGCTTGCTGGGGGCACTGTCCTATCTGGGTCTTACCCAGGCTGGCCTCTCTCCTCAACACACCCTGCTTTCCATGCTGGGGATCCCTATCTTGCTGCTGGCCAGGTGAGTGGCCCTGCACCAGAGGAGAAACATGATCCCAGTCTTCAGATCCCTTCAGCCTTTCTATGGAGGGAGCCGGGTTCTGAGTTCTGAAAGCCTAGGGTCTGAGTCTCAGAGCTTACATTTGTAGCTGTGTGGCATTGGACAAATTCCTTCATCTCTCTCTGGCTTTGTTTCCCTGTGTCTTAGATGATGGTGGTTCTCCTTGTATTCCTATGAGGTGTGACAAATATGACATGCTCAGCACAGGGGGGTTGGGGGGGGTTCCTTAGAAGGTGTGAAGTAGGACAAGGATAGACTTCTTTCTTTTCTTTTTTGGTCAGTTGTGGGGCTTGAACTCTGGGCCTAGGCACTGTCCCTGAGCTCTTCAGCTCAAGGCGAGCACTCTACCACGTGAGCCACAGCAACACTTCCAGTTTTCTTGTGATTAGTTGGAGATAAGAGTCTCATGGACTTTGCTGCCAGGGCTGGCTTTGAGCCATGGTCCTCAGATCTCAGCCTCTTCAGTAGCTAGGATTATAGGCGTGAGCCCTGGCACCCAGTGGTAGACTTTCTTCTGCAGATTTTGTTCTTGGTATTGTGATAGTTTGAACTCAAGGCCTCTCCTTTGCTAGGCAGGTATTCTGTCACTTGAGTCAGGCCCCAGCCTGTTTTTGCGTTCGTTCTATTTCAGATAGGGCCTTGGGTTTTTGCCCTAGGCTCCCCTAGACCATGGTCCTCCTACCTGTCTCCCTGTAACTATAATAACGGGCATGAACCACCATACCCGTCCCAGGCTTGTTGATTGAGTTGGGATCTTTTTGTCTAGGCTGGCCTCAAAACACAATCCTGATCGCTGCCTCCTACAGAAGCCATCACACCCAGCCTCTCTGTATTTTCTTATGTACTCATAAACTATTAACTGGCCATTTGAACCTGTGACTTCACAAATTATGACTTAACACGAGGCCAGCAGAAAAGACAAATGAGGTACTGGGTGCCTGTGGCGCACGTCTAGCTGCACAGGGGGCTGAGATCTGGATGATCACAGTTGGAGGCCAGCCCAGGCAGACACTTCTGTGAGGCACTTATCTCCAATGAACTAGCAAAAACAGAAAGTGGAAGTATGGATCAAGTAGTAGAACACCAGCTATGAATGTAAAAAACTGAGCAAGAACCTGAGGCCCTGAGTTTAAGTCAGTAACACACACACATACACAGACAGACACACACAAACACACACACACACAAGAAAAAGGAATCAATTTTATGAAAACTTTTCTTTTTTGGGGGCCGGTCATGGGGCCTGAACTCTGGGCCTGGGTGCTGTCCCTCAGCGCTTCAGCTCAAGGCTAGCACTCTACCACTTGAGCCACAGCGCCACTTCTGGCTTTTTCTGCTAATGTGGTGTTGAGGAATCGAACCCAGGGCCTCATGCATGTGAGGCAGGCACTCTACCACTGAACCACCTTCCCAACACCTATGAAAACTTTTAAGTAAAAATGATTATACATCCAGAAATAATACGGACATGGAAATAACATCAAAGCAGAGCATAAGTGAGTAAGATGGGTGGCTATGGCCTAGCACTAAGTAAATGAGTCCTGGGAAGCTGAGGTAGGGGCATTATATATTTGAAGCCAGCCTGGGCTATATAATGAGACCCAATCTCAAAAACAAAAACCCAAACCACATAGTAAATGATAACTAGAACAATCAGTAGCCTAACATGAGAAAGAAACAGAAATGACCTGTTCATTGCGACACAGCAGTCAACCAAGGGTCCAGCTAGAAACAAGGAGACATAATATGGCTCTGCAAAAAGAAGCAGAGGCTTGGGAATGTGGCTTAGTGGTAGAGTGCTTTCCTAGCATGCATGCAGCTCTGCGTACGATTCCTCAGTACCACATACACAGAAGAAAGCTGGAAGTGGGATTGTGGCTTAAGCTCAGAGACAGCGCCTAGGCCCTGAGTTTAAGCTGCAGAACTGGCAAGAGAGAGAGAGAGGGAGAGAGAGAAAAGCAGAGCTTGGTGTTGGTGGCTCACACCTATAATTCTAGATATCCAGAAGGCTGAGATCTGAGGATCACAGTTCAAAGTCAGCCTGGCAAGAAAAGTCCATGTGACTCTTATCACCAGTTAACCACCAGAACTCTGGAAGTAGAGCTGTGGCTCAAGGTAGTAGAGTGCTAGCCTTGAGCAAAAAGTTCAGAGATAGCACCCAGGCCAAGCCCCATGACTGAGAAAAAAAAAAAAAAAGAATCAGAGGTCCACAGGCCCTCCACACAGGGGTAAGCTGTCCATCTAGCAGCATACAGATGTGTGGGGTTCCTGGGGAGAGTGGCCTGCAGGGCCTCTGGCAGCCTTTCCAGACACAGAGAGGCTCATTGACTTTGCTCATTCTGTCCCTCCCCCCTACCCCCCAGCTACTTCTTGTTGCTCACGGCTCCTGAGCACGACCCTAGAAGGGAAGAAGAGGCAGACACCGCAGCTCAGCAGCCCCTCATAGGCGTGGATGCCCCGGCATGTAAACCAAGTAGGTGCTGTGGCCTCGCTGACGGTCCTCTTCTCTTTCTGGATGTTAGTCTTTTTCTCCCTATACTCCACAAATCTAGGGTTGGGGTGGGTGTCCTGCCTATGGTGAAAACATGCATGTGTCACTCAGTAGGGATTCTGAGATTCCCTGGGTGTGATACTGGTATCCAAGATGGAAAAAATGACACAGGCTCCTAAACGAGACAGTGAGTCAGATGTAAGCTACCTTCACCTTTTTCTTTTCTGGTACAGGTACTGGAGTTTGAACTCAGGGCCAGGGTGTGCTATCCCATGACTTTTTTAAAAATTCAAGGCTAGCCAGGCATTGGTGGCTCACGTGCCTGGAATCCTAGCTACTCAGGAGACTGAGATCTGAAGATGACGGTTCAAAGCCAGCCCAGGCAGGAAAGTCTATGAGACTCTTATCTCCAATTAACTACCAGAAAACCGGAAGTGGCACTGTGACTTAAGTGGTAGAGCTCTTGCCTTGAGCTCAGGGATCGTGCCCAGACCCAGAGTTCAAGGTCCATGACCAAACAAAAGAACTCAAGGCTGCCACTCTGACCACTTGAGCCACAGCTCCACTTGTTGCTTTTTTTGCTAGTGAGTTAAAACTAAGAGTCTCAAGAATTCTGCCTGGCCTGGCTTCAAACCAAGATCCTCAGATGTCAACTTCCTGAGTAGCCAGGATTACATGTGTGAGCTACTATCACTCAGCTCCCATGTTCATATATTGATGAAACCATCAGTCCTGTGAACATGTTCCAGTAAGAGGAAAAGGCATGTGCTAAGGGCCTGCGGTGGGAAAGTTTGCATGTCTTAGAAACGAGACAGTGAGAGATCAGTGCTGGTAGCTCACACATACATATAATCTTAACTACTCAGGAGTTTAGGGTCTAAGAATCATATTTCAAAGCCAGCTTGGGCAGAAAAGTCATGAAACTCGTCACTCCAATAAAAAGTCAGAAGTGGAGGTGTGGCTCAAGTGGTAGAGGTATGGCTCAAGTGGCAGAGTGCCGGCCTACAGCAAAATGCTACATGAGATCATGAGACCCTGAGTTCAAGTTCCAGTACTGGTATGAAAAACAAAAAAAAGAAGGCCCAGGGCTGGGAAGTTGGCTCAGTGGTAGAGCGCTTGCCTTGCATGCATGAAGCCCTGGATTCGATTCCTCAGCACCACATAAGCAGAAAAAAAAAGCCAGAACTGGTGCTGTGGCTCAAGTGGTAGAGTGCTAGCCTTGAGCTGAAGAGCTGAGGGACAGCGCCCAGTCCCAGAGTTCAGGCCCCACAACCGGACCAAAAAAAAAAAAAGGCCCAGTTCATACTTGTAATCCTAGCTACTCAAGAAGCTAAGACCTGAGAATTGTGGTTCAAAGCCAGCCCAGGATGGAAAGACCCTGAAACTCTTATTTCCAATTAACTACCAAAAAGTTGAAAGTGGAGCTGTGGTTCAAATGGTGGAGTGCTAGCCTTGAGCAAAAAAATAAATAAATAAAAAAGCTCAAGGACAGCAGCCAGGCCTAGAGTTCAAGCCTAGAATTGGCGCCAAAACCCCCCCCCCCCAAAAACTAATAAGACTGGGTGCAGTGGTCAGATGAGCATCTGCTGAGCTGCACAAAAACTCTGAAAAGGTTTCTTCTGGTGAACTGTTTTTATTTTTATTTTGGTGGAGCTGGGAATTGAACTCAGGCCCTTCTATCTACCAGGCAAAATACTCTACTTCTGATCATCTTCTGCCCACAGTTTAGATTATGTGGGATGTGTTCACTGTGTCATGGTGCTGATTATTTCTTGCATGCTCCTCTTCTCTCTGTCCCCTGTAGACTTCGGCTGGAACCTCTCTCTCCAGGAAAGGTGGACCGTGTTCAAGGTTTGGATGGCGCTAGGGGTAGTGTCATGTAGGCGGGGCCTGAGTCAGGCCTTCTACTTACTCCTTCCTACTCTCCCAGGGACTGCTGTCCTACATCATCCCCTTGGTGCTGGTCTACTTTGCTGAGTACTTCATCAACCAGGGACTTGTGAGTGAGGGTTGCAGAGAGGGGTGGAAATAGCTATCGGGCTGGGGACTCATACGTTCCCATCCATGTCCCTGTCTGTTCTTTGCTGCAGTTCGAGCTCCTGTTTTTTCAGAACACATCCCTGAGTCACCCTCAGCAGTACCGCTGGTGAGAGCACTGGGCAGGGAGCACCCCTTGATGATGGGCATCTGGGGCGATCAAGTAGGTGCCTGCCTGGAGGCACGTCTGCCTAGTCCCTGCCCCTCCCCCAGGTACCAGATGCTGTACCAGGCTGGCGTCTTTGTCTCACGTTCTTCTCTCCGCTGCTGTCACATCCGTTTGACCTGGATCCTGGCCCTGCTGCAAGTACGGGGTCCTTACCCCCCTCTGCCCCTCACTCCACCCCCATCTGAGCTCCCAACTTCCCCAGATCCCGCTTCTAACCCTTAGCAGGAAGTATTCAGCGTTCTAAGCAGGGCTCTATGTAAAATATACAACTCCTAGCCATTCAGCCCCACCAGGCAAATCTCAGCTTCGCTACTTGGTAGCTGGGTAACTCAGGGCAGATCTCGGAACCTTTCTGAGCTTCAAGATGTCCTCAGCTATCAATCAGATATGGGGGCTGGGGATGTGGCTCTGTGGGAGAGCACTTTTCTCACCATGTGGGAAGCTGAAGGTTTAAACTCTAGCATTACAAAAAATAAACCGGGGGCTGGGAAGGTGGCTCAGTGGTAGAGCGCTTGCCTTGCGTGCATGAGGCCCTGGGTTCGATTCCTCAGCACCACATAAGCAAAAAGAAAAAAACCGGAAGTGGCGCTGTGGCTCAAGTGGTAGTGTGCTAGCCTTGAGCTGAAGAGCTGAGGGACAGCGCCCAGGCCCAGAGTTCAGGCCCCACGACCGGACCCCAAAAAAAAAAGAACAAGATGTGAGAAGCATCTGTTTTTCAGTGTAGTTGGAAGAAATAGCAATGACCCAAGTACCAGTGGCTCATGCTTATAGCTCTAGTTACTCAAGAGGCTAAGATCTGAGTTAGTAGTGATGATTGAAACTAGGACCTCAAGCCTACCAGGCACATGCTCTATTACTTGAGCCAAGTCCTCATCCCTGGAAGCACTTGCGTTTTGTGTGTGTGTGTGTGTGTGTGTGTCTTGTCTTTTTGTTTTTGTTTTTTGTTGATCATGGGGCTTGAACTCTGGGGGCCTGGATGCTGTCCCTCAGCTCTTCAGTTCAAGGCTAACCCTCTACCACTTGAGCCACAGTGCCACTTCGGTTTTCTGGTGGTTTAGTGGAGGTAAGAGTCTCAGTCTTTCCTGCCCGGGCTGGCTTTGTGCCTCGATCCTCAGATCTCAGCCTCCTGAGTAGCTAGGATGACAGGCTCGAGCCAGCGGTGCCTAGCTTGGAAGCACTTGTTTAATGATTGACTTGTCCAAGATGCTGATCTCTCTAATTGGTAGTATTGGAGTTTGAACTCAGGGACTCACACTAGGCAGGCATTCTACTATTTGAATCATACCTCCTACCTTTTTTGCTTTTTTTTTTTTTTTTCAGACTCTTATATTTTTGCCCATGGACCACTATTCTGGTACCTATGCCTTCTGCCTACCTAGGTCTACAAACACATTCAGATGCCTGGCCTATTTGTTAAGATAGGATTTCATTAACTTTTTGTCAGGGCTGGTCTTGAATTGTGATCTTCCTAATCTCTCCTTCCTGAGTAGCTGGATAACAGGCATAAACCAGTGTGCCAGGCCAACCTCAGTTCTCTTGATGCTGAGGACAGATATTCTGTGAATGGGGTATCCTTTGCATGGTAGGCTGCTTGGCAGCATGCATCTCTGGCCTGTATCCACTAGATGCCAGTGGCATATCCCCAGTTGTGACAACCTAGCAGGCCTCCAGATGCTACCAGATGTTCCCTGGGCCACTAGTCTCAGTCTGGTAAAATGGGAGGCGATACTCCTGGAAAGAAGGAAATGAGACACCTTCTCTCCCCGCCCACCCCCCAGAGTGGCTTCCACTCAGGGAACCACTCTGATCCATGCTGAGAGCCATCCCAAGTAAGGGGAAGTGGAAGAAGATTCCAGGCCTTCCCATGATGGGAGTAAGCCAAGGGAGGTGGGGAGGAGCTCCATGGAGAAGGGAGCTGAGGATGGGGTCCAGCAAGACCTTTTATAGATCACAGGCTCAGTGGGTCAGCTCCTTTACCAGTGTCTCTCACACTAGTGGGGTGAGACTTCAGCCTCCCTTTCCGATCCCACAGCCTCTCCTGTCTTTGTCTCCACAGTGCCTCAATCTGGCCTTCCTGCTGGCAGACATATTTCTGAGGTTCCTGCCCAGCATCTACATTGTCTTTCTGATTGTTGTGTATGAAGGGCTTCTGGGGGGCGCGGCCTACGTGAACACCTTCCACAACATTGCCGTAGAGGTCAGCGTGCATGCACATACACACACACGATACTGAACTGGCCCAGGGCTGGGGGCAGACTGTCTGGGGATGGTTAATTTGGGAGTGACCGGGTTCAAGACTCCTTATTCCTGCTCTCTGCCCTCCCTTCCCAGACAAGTGACAAGCATCGGGAATTTGCCATGGCCGCCGCCTGTATCTCGGACACCTTGGGGATCTCCCTGTCAGGGGCCCTGGCCATGCCTGTGCATAATTTCCTCTGCCGCCTCCCATAACACTCAAGCTGCTTGGAATATCACCATGGAATCCAGGCCCACCGTAGAACTCTGGGCCTTCCCTACCAGACTAGGGGTGGGTCAGGAAGTACTTTCAATAAATGATTATTTTATCAGCTAAGTTCTTGTGCTGGTTTTCTCTGGGAAAAAAAATTACTGTAAAAGTTGTACAAGCCCACTTTGGAATTATACATGCCTGTATATAGACATACACCATATACACACATATATACATAGATGTATTTATGAGTATAAAAAAAGCATTTCAGCATCTTTCTGCTCAGTCTTGAGGGAGGGATTTTGTTTTGTCAAGAAAGTCTCATTTTGTAGCCCAGGCTGACATACAGTGATTTCAGGCATGTGCCACCAGACCCAGCTTTCTGTCCAGTCTTTTGCATCTATTTACTTATTTCGCATATTGTATGCAACAATCTATAAACATTTTTCCCAACATGATCATGTCAAAGACACAAAGAAGCTGGGTACTCGTAGCTCACGTCTGTAATCCTAGCTAGGTAGGTGGCTGAGATCTGAGGATCAATTCAAAGCCAGCCCAGGCATTAAAGTCCCTATGATACTCTTATCTCCAATAAACTACTCAAAAAAAAGCTGGAAGTGGTGCTGAGGCAGCTCAAGTGATAGAGTGCTAGCCTTGAGCAAAAGAAGCTCAGGAGCTGGGCACTTTGGCTCACGCCTATAATCCTTGTTACTCTGGAGGCTGAGATCTGAAGATCACAGTTCAAATCCAGCTCAGGCAGAAAGTCCGTAAGACTCATCTACAATTAACTACCAGAAAACCAGAAGTGGCTCTGTGGCTCAAAGTTTAGAGCACTTGCCTTGAACTGAAGAGCTCAGGAACAGTGCTCAGGCCGAGTTCAAGCCCCAGGACTGTCAAAAAAAAAAAGGTGGGCTGGGGAGGTGGCTCAGTGGTAGAGTGTTTGCCTCGCATGCAAGAGGCCCTGGGTTCGATTCCTCAGCACCACATAAGCAGAAAAAATAAAGCTGGAAGTGGCACTGTGGCTCAAGTGGTAGAGTGCTAGCCTTGAGCTGAAGAGCTGAGGGACAGCGCCCAGGCCCAGAGTTCAGGCCCCAGGACTGGACAACCCCCCCCCCCCCCCAAAAAAAAAAAATTGCAATAGGTAAGCAACCAGTATTATGATGCTTATTACTATCAGGAATTAACAAGTGTTTTTGGAATAATGAGTATTACTATACATACACTGCTCTCTGTGTATGTATACCAGTCCTGGGGCTGGAGATTTTTTGTTCATTGCTAATCTATCATTTGAGCCACACCTCCAGTTCTGAGGTTTTTAATTTTATCAATTTTTTATTTATTTTTGCAGGCCTGGGGCTTGAAGTCAGGGCCCAGGCACTGTCCCTGAGCTGCTTTTCTTCAAGGCTAGCACTCTACCACTTGAGCCACAGTGCCACTTCTGGCTTTTTCTGTTTATGTAGTACTGAGGAATTGAACCCAGGGATTCATGCATGCTAGGCAAGCACTCTACCACTAAACTACATTCCCAACCTAAGTTCTGAGATTTTTGGTGGTTAATTGGAGATAAAAGTCTCATGGACTTTCCTGCCCAGGCTGGCTATGAATTGGGATCCTCGGATTTCAGCTTCCTGAGTAGCTAGGATTACAGGTGTGAGCCCCCAGCCCTGGATAAAGATAACTTTTAAAAAGCGAATGGCTCAGGCCTATAATCCTAGCTACTCAGGAGGCTGAGATCTTAGAATTGCTGTGTGACTATAGCTCAGGCAAAACAAAACCAAACAACCAAAAACGTGAGACATCTCCAATTAGCTATCAAAAGCCTGGAAATGGAGGTTTAGCTCAAGTAGAAGAGTGCTAATCTTTAATGTAAAAGCCAAGGGACAGCACCCAAAACCTGAGATCCAAGTCCCAGTAGTGATACAAAGGAAAAGAGGGGTTGGGAAATGTGGCTTAGTGGTAGAGCACTTGCCTAGCATGTATGAAGCTCTGGGTTCCATTCCTCAGTACCACATACACAGAAAAAGCCAGAAGTGGCACTGTGGTTCAAGTGGTAGAGTGCTAGCCTTGACCAAAAGCAGCTCAGGGACAGTGCCTAGGCCCTGAGTTCAAGCCCCAGGACTGGCAAAAAAGAAAAAAAAAAGAAAAATCCCGACCCCCATTAGCAGCACTTGTTGCTGGCCTTTAGATTCTGATTCTACAGTTCGGGGAGACTAGCGTTGTTTGGCTTGGCTTGGCTTTATTTTGTCTTCTTTTGCTTTACATAAAGTCTTACTATATATATTAGGGACTGATCTCCCAACTATCAACCCTGCTGTTGCAGCCTTCCGGCCGCAGGATGACAGATGTGCAAATACCTAGGGTATCAGGCTTTACAGAGACACTTTCCAAGGAGCTTCTGAACCAGGTGGTTCCCGCCCCCCGTGTGGCGCGAAGGCCTCTGGGAGTTGTAGTTACCCAGCGTAGTTCACCGGCACGTCCCGGAAGTGACGTAGGACCGCCCCTTTCCGTCTCTCGGCGTTTCCGTTTGACGGTGTGACTCGAGCACGGCTGGTAGGTGTTTCGGGGGTCCTGGTGCTTGGAGGAGGGGTACCCGGGTCGGAGGACAGGCAGGGACTAACGAGGAGTCGGGAGGTGGCGGGCCGGACCCCTACTCGCGGCCGGTGACGCCCGGGCGCTTCCGCAGGTCTGCGTCGGGCCGTAGCCCCTCAGCGCCGCCGCCATGTCGCGGTTTTTCACCACCGGTTCGGACAGCGAGTCTGAGTCGTCCCTGTCCGGAGAGGAGCTGGTCACCAAGCCCGTCGGGGGCAACTACGGCAAGCAGTGAGTTGGGGGATGCGCGGCGGCGGGATCGGGGCCCGGGACCCGGGCGGTGCCGAAGGACACCCCCTCGGCGGATGTCCTGCGGATCGCGGGAGTCCGCCATCGCGGACCGGGAACCCCGGAGGGGTTTCCACCTGGTCTACACTGCGGCATCAGCTTCTGGCCCTGCGGTCTGTAAGCCTTCCCCATCCCTCTCCTGGCCTCCCCCTCCCCCTCCCCCTCCGCCTAGTAACCCCCCAAACCAGGGCTCTTCCCGCCACGAACTCCCCACTGACCTCGCGGTTCACACAAGAGCCCCTAAATGCTTGGCTAGTATCTGCGAGTCCCCGGATGTGGCTCCCAACTCCAGCCAACCCGCTCAGCCCTTAAAGCATCTGTAGCATTCCTGTTGCTTACCTCCACTGACATACCCTTGTCTATTCGCAGATGAAAACTTTTATCTTTGAAACAGTACAGTATATATACACACACACACACACACACACACACATATATATATATACATATACAGACATATATATGTGTGTATATATATCCATCACAGAAATGTAAGCTAACTTAAAAATGACTTCATGTCATTACCATAAATAGAAAGCCAGTATCACTTGGTAGAAAGTAGAAAATAGCTTAAAAGATTAATAGAATTTTAAGAAAGGAATGGTTGTGAGTCTGTGGTCTGGTCTCATTAAAGAAAAATGCCAGCAGTAGAGGTGGTAAATCCAGGAGTTTTGTTTCTGCTTTATTTTCTGGTTTTGGGTGTTTTGTTATGTTTTTCTTGTGTACTGGTCCTGGGGGTTGGACTCAGAGCTTTATGCTGTCTCTTGGCTTTTTTACTCAAGGCTGGTACTCTACAACTTTAGTCACTGCTCTACTTCTAAAAGTTTTTGCTGGTTAATTGGAGTTGAGAGTCGTGCAGACTTTTCTGCCCAGGCTAGCTTTGAAATGGAGTTTGCAGCTAGGATGCAGGTGTGTGCCACTGGCATCCATCATTGGGACTTTCATTATTGGTAGCCTCTCCTACTTTGGAAATGTTTCTTCCTAGAATTTAGTGTAGGTATCAGCCCCTCAAAGCCTTTCCCATTGGCTATACCTAAATTGCCCCCTTTCTCTGTTTATTTTTCTAAAGTACTTATATAGTCATGTGAGCCTTTATTATTTCATTTTTATTTTTGTTTTTATTTTTTGCCGGTCATGGGGCCTGAACTCTGGGCCTGGGCACTGTCACTCAGCTCTTCAGCTCAAGGCTAGCGCTCTACCACTTGAGCCACAGCACCACTTCCAGCTTCTGCTTATGTGGTGCTGAGGAATTGAACCCAGGGCCCCATGCATGCAAGGCAAGCACTCTACCACTGAGCTACCTTCTGTTTTATGTGGTACTGAAGAATTAAACCCAGGGCTTCATGCATGGGAACCAAGCACTCTTCCACTAAACCACAGTCCCAGCCCCCCTCATTTATTTTTGAAAGGGTGAATATACTTACTTTTGCATGTGCTACAAATGTTTGACAGTAGGCCATTACTGAAGTAGATTTAGGAGATGAAGTTGTTAATTATGAGGTTATGGGGAGTTGATTCAGAGGGAAATGAGTATAATGTGGATAATGTAAATGCCTCAGTTCCAAGAAGAGAAGTACTGAAACTAGGAGAAGAGGTTGATGCTCTCTGTTCCCTCCAAATAGGCCATTGCTACTGAGCGAGGATGAGGAAGATACCAAGAGAGTTGTCCGAAGTGCCAAGGACAAAAGGTAAGGCTTGGGGGAGGTATCATGATAAACTCTGGGAAACAATGGTGAGTTTTCTCTGGTGAACTTGTCCAATATGATATTGGGCTTCCATCTCAGGTTTGAGGAACTGACCAACCTCATCCGGACCATTCGCAATGCCATGAAGATTCGGGATGTTACCAAGTGCCTGGAAGAGTTTGAGCTCCTGGGAAAAGCGTATGGGAAGGCCAAAAGTATTGTGGACAAGGAAGGTGTTCCTCGGTTCTATATCCGTATCTTGGCTGACCTCGAGGACTATCTTAATGAGGTATAATGCTGGCAGGTCTGACTGAGCTACTAACCTATACTAGGAGTCATGTCTTCTCTTAGTTCTTTACTACTTTATCTAGAGTGTTGCCTAGAATACAGGAAATGAATTGAAGCAAGGAAGAGGAAACCATTTACTTATTTTTATGCTAATATCCGGGCTCCAACTCAGGGCCTTGCCCACTTACCTGGCTTATTTCTCTCAAGGTTGGCACTCTACCACTTGAGCTAAACTTCTACATCTGGCCTTTTGCTGGTTAATTGGAGATAATAGTATCTCGGATTTGTCTGCCTGAGCTGATTTCAAACCTCCATCCTCAGCTCAGCCTCCCATTTTAGGTGTGAGCCACCCGAACTCTCCTGGGAAACTTTTTTTTTTGGTCAGTCATGGGGCTTGAACTCTGGGCTTGGGTGCTATCCCTCAGCTCTTCGGTTCAAGGCATGCACTCTACCACTTGAGCCACAATGTCACTTCCAGTTTTCTAGTGGTTTATTAGAGATAAGGGTCTCACAGACTTTCCTGCCTGGGCTGGCTTTGAACCATGATCCTCAGATCTCAGCCTCCTGAGCAGCTAGGATTACAGGCTTGAGTTTAGGGCCTAGGTTCTGTCCCTAAACTTTTTTTGCTTAAGGTTGGGGTTCTACCACCTAAGTTACAACTCCACTTCCAGCTTTTTTTTTCGTAGTTTATTAGAGATAAGAATCTTCATAGATTTTCCTACCTAGGCTGGCATTGAACCTCAATTCTTAGATCTCAACCTCCTGAGTAGCTAGGATTACAGGCCTGTGCTACTGGCACCTAGCTAGTAGTAGATTAAAAGATATTCAAATAACAAGTTAGTAAGAAGTCAGGGTGTGGTTTAATATGCATGAGGCTCTGGGATGCATCCTGAAACCACAAAAAAAAAAAATGCTGGATCTAATTAAGCACAGGTAGCAAAACTCATAAAAATGTTACTGTGAGGGGCTGGGAAGGTGGCTCAGTGGTAGAGTGTTTGCTTTGCATGCATGAGGCCCTGGGTTCGATTCCTCAGCACCACATAAGCTTCTTTTCTTCCTCTTTAGCTTTGGGAAGATAAAGAAGGGAAGAAGAAGATGAACAAAAATAATGCCAAGGCACTGAGCACTTTGCGCCAGAAGATAAGAAAATACAACCGAGATTTTGAGTCTCATATCACAAACTACAAGCAGGTGAGGATGGTGGTAGCAGACTTTAAACTGTGGACAGAACAGAAGAACATTGGCAAATGGAAGTATGACTAGAGAAGGAATCACAGCAATATTGGGATGGTAAGGTGGATGGGTCAGGGTTAGTAAACAACCTTAGTTCTCTCATTTGCCTCTCGCCAGAACCCTGAGCAGTCTGCAGATGAAGATGCAGAGAAGAATGAGGAGGATTCAGAAGGTGAGAGAGGAGACTTACTGTGGAGAGTTAGGAAGTCCAAAATTAGGGGTTCTCTTGACTGCTTGGTTTCTCGGTTATCCTCCATTTATACCAATCCATATCTTCCTTCTTTCCTTCCTTCCCTCCCTCCCCACCACCCCCTCTTGCTCTTGCCTTCTTGTTATGTAGATCAGGCTGGCCTCAAACCTGTGACCCTCTTGTCTCAGCTTCCTGAGAGCTAAGATTACAGGCATGTAAACCCATACTCAGTTTACAATTCTAGCCTTTTTTTTCCTCCCTCCATTTCCTACCAGGCTCTTCAGATGAGGATGAGGATGAAGATGGAGTCAGTGCTGCAGCTTTCTTGAAGAAAAAATCAGAAGCTCCTTCTGGAGATAGTCGCAAATTCCTCAAAAAGATGGAGGTAAAAGCCAGGGTTAGACTGGAGGCTGAGAGGCCTGCCAGAGACCAGTTGGATCCTAGGAAGGAGGAAAGACTGAGGATCTCATTTTTTAAAGTGGAGTTAATAGGGCTAGGCATGGTGATTCACATACCTATTACCTTGCTATTTGGAAGATGACATTGGGGAGAATTATGGTTCAAGGCCAACATAAGCAAGAAATTCTTGAGATATCCTTCCCTGCCATCTTCAACAAAAAAATACCAATTAATGGTGTGTGCCTGTCATCTCAGTGACATGAAAAATGTAAATAGAAGGATCATGGTTCAGATTGGCCCAGGCACAAATGTAAGACTCTGTTAAAAAAATAACTTAAAAGTTGGGCTAGCCTTGAGCAAAAAGTCTCAAAAAACAGTGTCCAGGCTCTGAGTTCAAGCCCTATGACTGGCATGCACATACACTAAAAAAAAAAAGCAAAAAGAGTTTGGGGAGAATGTTTATGGTTGAAGTGGTAGAGTCCCTGCTAAACAAATGTGCAGTCCTGAGTTCAGACACCAATACCAGGGACTGATAGAGTCCTATGTTCAGAAAGGGCAGCATTTATTGGAGTCTGGTTTAAGAGTGGGCCTTTTGGATTAGAGCCTTGAGCAAATTGGAATCTAAGTGCTGGGCCCCACTCTGCCCCTGGAGAACTGCTTTGGGGCATATTGTAACTTCTTTGGATCTCAGTGGTCCATTCCAGCTCTTACACAATAACCACTTTTGTTCTGTTTCTAAGTCAGTGGAAAATGTCAGGAGGGAAAGCAGAACTGATCCTCTTTTTTTAATCTCGTAAGGATGAAGACGAGGACTCAGAAGATTCTGAAGATGATGAAGAATGGGACACAGGTTCCACATCTTCTGATTCCGACTCAGAAGAGGAAGAAGGGAAGCAAACTGTTTTGGCCTCAAAATTCCTTAAAAAGTAAGAAAAGTAATGGTATAAAGCTTTTAATAATCTTGAAGGTGGTTATTCTTCCATGGAGTTCTTCCTTATAGGTGGTAGAGGCCAAATGGCTGTCACTTTAGAACAGGATCTGAGTCAAGTGGCTGCAACCACAAAGCGAGTAATGTGACCTGAAAATGGGATTTGAAGGTTCCAGAGTGCAGATGCTCATTGCCTATGGATGGGGAAAATCTCACTATTAGCTTATATGACAATAGGCCTACTGCTTAGCTTTTCTCCTCTTTACTTCCCTTGTGTGCAAAATGGAGGTCTGTCTCCCAGGGGGGGCTGTCAAATTATAGACAGGTACCATGGGGAAGGCCTCAGCGCAGGACTGGCAAGTAGTGTGTACTTCCTGGTAATTACTGCCGTTAGCACCTTTCATCTTCTCCCATGTTTCCTGGCAGGGCACCCACCACAGAGGAGGACAAAAAGGCAGCTGAGAAGAAACGAGAGGACAAAGCCAAGAAGAAGCATGATAGGAAGTCCAAACGACTCGATGAGGAGGAAGAGGACAATGAAGGCGGGGAGTGGGAAAGGGTCAGAGGTGGAGTGCCACTTGTTAAGGTGAGGATTGGAAGGAAAAAATGAACTAGGGAAAACCAGACACCAGTGGCTCACGCCTGTAATTGTAGATAAAAGACAGATCTGAGGTTCTTGTTTTGAGACCAGCCTGAGCATGAAAGCCCACGAGCCTCCCAACTAACCAGCAAAATGCAGTTGAGGCTCAAGTGGTAGAACACTGGCCTTAAGTGAAAAGGCTAAGGGATAGTGCCCAGACCCTGAGTTAAAGCCCCAGGACTGGCAGAAAAAGTAAAAATGGGAAACATTTGGGAGTGCACACAAGTGCCCAGCTGGTCGGAGTGGGAAGAAACTTAAGGGAAGAATGGGTTACTGTTGGCATGCATATAACAGGATGTGTTTTGGCCTAGGAGAAGCCAAAAATGTTTGCCAAGGGAACTGAGATAACCCATGCTGTTGTTATTAAAAAACTGAATGAGATCCTGCAGGCACGTGGCAAGAAGGGAACCGATCGGTAAGAATCCTGAGGCATGGCTCTGGGGTTACAGGGTGGGTGGTCTTCTGAACAACATGGGTTAGAGATGGATGGAATAGAGCTGTTTTGAGGTAAAATCCTGTGTGTATAGCAGAGGAAGAGCATACTTGGAACATACTTGTTTACTCTCTGCTATTTGTATGAGAAGTTGAACCACTCATTTAATCTTTTGAGATTGTTTTGCTCTTTTGAAAACAGGAATGGTGTTCACCTTTAGTTATGAGATGACAGAAGAATCTCGTGGGTGTGAAAATACCTTAATCATTTGGGCATTGTTGGCATTATTGGTACTTGTGGTAGGAATTTAAGAAATAAGTACCCAGATGGTGAGAATGGTGGTATTGGAGACAGGCCGCCTGGCTTATCTGAAGAAGTTTCAAACCCTCACCCAACCAGTTCTTTACCCTTCCAGTGCCACACAGATTGAGCTGCTACAACTTCTGGTTCAGATTGCTGCTGAAAACACCCTAGGGGAGGGCGTCATCGTCAAGATCAAGTTCAATATCATTGCTTCTCTCTACGATTACAACCCCAACTTGGCCACATACATGAAGGTAAGATTAGCAAAGAGGTCTCTGATGGCAGGCCAGGAGAAGGTGCCTGATGTCTTAAGTCTCAGAGGCTGTGGACAGACTTGGTAGTTGAAGACCTTTTGGATTCCTAGTGAAGGGATTCTTGGGACATCCACTTATTCCACCCTCATACCTCTGATCCTGCCATCTCATGTCTTGGCAGCCAGAGATGTGGCAGAAATGCCTGGACTGCATCAATGAATTGATGGACATCTTATTTGCAAACCCCAACATCTTTGTCGGAGAGAACATTCTGGAAGAGAGTGAGAATCTACAAAATTTTGACCAGGTAAAGAGAGATATTAGCAAGATAACTGGAGGCATATGTTGTTTGTTTGGGGAAGGCATAGTAGAGACAGACCATTTCTTGAAGTTTAGGACAGAAATCTAGGCTAATTTATTACTTTTGTGCTTTCTCTTGAGCCATTGCGTGTCCGCGGCTGTATCCTAACTCTGGTGGAACGTATGGATGAAGAATTTACCAAAATAATGCAGAATACTGACCCTCACTCCCAAGGTGAGCCTTAGCAAGCATGAACCTGGCCTTATGAGGATTATACTACATCAGAATGAAAAGCCAGCATTTTCTCTGATAGAATAGTTGGAGAATTGCATTTCTGATATACTTCTGGGTATTACTAGTCTGATAACTGCCTTGAGAACCCTGTGGGTTCAGACATTTGTGCACATGGCTTATTTAGTGTGGCCCTGAGGCATTAGGCTGGGAAAAAGAAATGCTTACTCAGTACAAATGTGCCCAGTGAGTCAAGGATGTAGATGAACCAGGCAGTCAAACATTTCTGTCTGTGATGTGTCCCTCTAGCACCAGATAAAGTCAGCTAAACAGATAGCAAAATCATAAACAATTTCAGGTAATGCCAGGTGTGAATTAGCCATTAAAATAGAAAATTATAGAAGAGGTGACTGCTTAGATGTGTGTGAAGAAGGCATCTGAGGGACCATTTGAGATGAGAGTTGGGAAGAAAAAGCAGAAAAGGGCACCTGGCAGAGTCACGCAAGTGAGTTTGGCACATTTTAGGAATGAAAATAGCTTGAGCACAGTGAGGTCAGGAAAGAGGCAAGCATTAGAGCTCACAGGCTCTTTCTGGACAAGGTTGCTAATGAGGTATTTTTCCCCTGAGCTCTGAGGTAGCAAGGTTATAATATGTCCTGGGAGAGAATGGCATTTTCATGGCACAGTGGGTCTTTGTCTGACCAGTGCAGAGAATAAACCAAGCTAACTGGATTGGCTGGGGACCAATGGTTGGGAAAGCCTGGGTGCCCAGCTGAAACTAGGCTGTGTCCTCTCTTGGCCAGAGTATGTGGAGCACCTGAAGGATGAGGCGCAGGTGTGTGCCATCATTGAGCGTGTGCAGCGCTACCTGGAAGAGAAGGGCACCACTGAGGAGATCTGCCGCATCTACTTGAAGCGCATCCTGCACACCTACTACAAGTTTGACTACAAGGCCCACCAGCGGCAGCTCACCCCTCCCGAAGGCTCATCCAAGGTGAGTGATGTGAATCGGTCCAGCTCACTTTAGAAACCCTCAGGGCAAGTCCCTTCCCTAGGAACTTCCTGAGGTGGAGTAGGGAAGGAACCCAGGGTTTCATATGAGGCTAGTCTCATATTGGTTCCTAGAACCTGAGCCCTTTAAAGCTGCTTCCTCCCTTCCCTTGCAGTCTGAACAAGACCAGGCTGAAAATGAAGGTGAGGACTCGGCTGTGCTCATGGAGAGGCTGTGCAAGTACATCTATGCCAAGGACCGCACAGACCGGATCCGCACGTGCGCCATCCTCTGCCACATCTACCATCATGCTCTGCACTCCCGCTGGTACCAGGCCCGAGATCTCATGCTCATGAGCCACCTCCAAGACAACATTCAGCATGCTGACCCGCCAGTGCAGGTAGGCCGAGGGAGCATCTGGTCCTTACGGTGGGGAAGCCAGGCCTCAGGCAAACTGGCTTAACCAGAATGGTCACCTGTGTGGTGAGTGAGTATAGATCTAAGGAGACAGTTAGTCTTCCCCATCTGCCAGCATCTCTCGGCTTTCTTCCATGTTGACTTACACTTTGTGGTGTCCCAACAGCATCATTTGAGTTGAGCCCACATGTGAGAGGATTGTCTTACATAGAAAGATGGAAACTACTCTTGGAGTTGTTAAGCTAGGAGGAAAGACAGGGATTCAAATGCAGAATGATGACTGCACCGTGGCACTGGTACCACTTTTTGGGTGGTGGCATTTTGAAGATGTTTTAGTATAGCAGAAGTACTAAGGTGTGGACTTTTTAGTCTTTTTTTTTTTCTTTTTTGTGCCAGTCCTGAGACTTGAACTCAGGACCTGTGCACTGTCCCTCAGCTTCTTTTGCTCAAAGCTAGCACTCTTGCTTGAGCCACAGCACCACTTTTGTCTTTTTCTGTGTATGTGGTACTGAGGAATCAAACCCAGGGCTTCATGCATGCTAGGCAACCACTCTACCACTAAGCCACATTCCCAGCCCCTCTTCTTGTAATTTCTTTTTCTTTTTTTAAAAATTTTGGTACTGGTACAAGGGCTTGCTTGAACTCAGAACTTAATGCTCTTGCTTAGCCTTTTCACTCAAAGTTGGTTCTCTGCCACTTGAGCCGTGCATCCAATTCTGACTTTTCACTTGTTAATTGGAGATACAGATCTCAGGGATTTTTCTGCCCAGGCTTGGCTCTTAACTAATATCCTCAGATCTCAGTTTCCTGAGTAGTTAGGATTATAGGCATAAGCTACCAGCACCTGCCTAGATTTCTAATTTCTACTTATTTTTCTACTTAAATATTCATGGCATCCATTTATATATTTGTTATTATACATTTCATTATTACAGATGATCCTTGATTCATCACATTGTTCCATTTGTGATTTTTTTGTTTTCATTTTGTCTATATTGGTGTTTCAATTTATGCCTCATGCTTGCTGAGCATGGCATTTACTTTTCCTTTTTCTAGCATTTTGTGTGTGTGTGTGCGTGTGTCTTTTTTGGTACTGGGGATCGAACCCAGGATGTTGCACTTGCTAGGCAAGCGCTTTGCCACTGAGCTACATCCCAGCCCCATACGTTTTTATTGTAAAAATACTGTACAGAGGAGTTACATGAGTAGGGTAATGAGTACATTTTTTATCGAGCATTGTTGCCTCCTCCTTTGTCTTTCCTCTACCATTCCTACCCTCCCCACCTCTCTAGCGGCCCCCCCCCTCCCGCATATTATATTCAACCCCTAGGTATCTGTGACTTGTTCTGTTTATAATTTTATTCAAATATTCTTTTGAAAGTGAAGCCTGCCTGAGTTGTATCAGATTGCTAGCCACACAAACTTGCTTCCTAGTCCTTCTCTGTTCCTTTTTCTCTATACTGTGTGCTTGCCCCAACTCTAAGATATTCCATGTCTTTTTGTTCTCTATCCCTGGCCACATTTTAGTTCTCAGCACATAGTACGTATATGTGTGTTGAATAAATAAACAGCTTGCCCTGTGACTTTCACTTATGATATACTACCCTTTGCCTCTAGATCCTGTACAACCGTACCATGGTGCAGCTGGGCATCTGTGCCTTCCGCCAAGGCCTGACCAAAGATGCACACAATGCCCTGCTGGACATCCAGTCCAGTGGCCGGGCCAAGGAGCTTTTGGGCCAGGGTCTGCTGCTACGCAGCCTACAGGAGCGCAACCAGGAGCAGGAGAAGGTAGAGCGGCGGCGCCAGGTGCCCTTCCACCTGCACATCAACCTGGAACTGCTGGAGTGTGTCTATTTGGTGTCTGCCATGCTCCTAGAGATCCCCTACATGGCTGCCCATGAGAGTGATGCCCGCCGACGCATGATCAGCAAGCAGTTCCATCACCAGCTGCGGGTGGGAGAGCGTCAGCCCTTGCTGGGTGAGTGTGGGGTTCATTGTTCAGCACATTCCTGGGATCTTTGTAGTGAAGTTAGCAGGAATAATTCCACTAAGTGATTCCATTGGTGGCACCTCTGCCTGGCATGGTTCAAGTGTCTTAGAAATCATAATTTTTTTAATCTGTACTAGTAATATATAACCCTGTGATTTAAGTATTCTTTTTTTTTTTTTTTTTTTAATTTTATTTTATTTTATTTGAGAACATACTGTACAGAGGGGTTACAATTACATGGGCAGGATTTAAGTATTCTTGTTACCGTCTTGTTCTGGATGAAAAACACTGAGGCAAATAGAATTTAGGTAATGAGTCTGAATTTAAGGGAGTTAGCCTGGACTTACAGCTTTCCTTTTCCTCCCCTTCATGTACATTATCTTCTAGGCAAACCACTGGGATAGTTTTATTATTCAAAATTGACTGTTTTCACCACTCAATTTTCTCTTTTTGTGGTAGGGATGAAACACAAGGCCGCACACATGCTAGGCCAAGCTCTACCCCTAAGCTATACTATCCTCCCCCAGTTGGATTACTTTTGGAGGATATGACCTTGCAGGATTGAGTTTGAGTCACTGGGAAAGGAAGTAACTGTCCCTCCAATGCAGGTGGTGCATGGAAGGGCTTGAGTGAGCCAAGCTTGCTATTTACAGACACCATCCCTTTACGCCTTCATCCTCCACCAGTTAATGTCAATAGCTCTGCTTAAGTGCAGATGTTCCTTAAGCTGATTTTTTATTTTATTTATTTTTTTGCCAGTCGTGGGGCTTGAATTCAGGGCGTGGGCACTGTCCCTGAGCTTTTGCTCGAGGCTAGTGCTCTACCACTTGAGCCACAGCACCACTTCTGGCTTTTTCTGTTTATGAGATACTGAGGAATCAAACCCAGGGCTTCATACATGCTGGGTAAGCACTCTACCAGCCACATATGGCTGGTTGTGTTTGGCTTACCTAGTGGTGTTTTATTTTATGGAAAAACTTCCCATGGAAAACTGAACTTCTCAATATCTCACAGTTCTGGGCGTGGCAACCCTAGGCTTGCCTTCCCCTGCAACTGAAAGCAGCTGTGGGTCTGGGCACTCTGGTTCACCGTTTCCTATTTTACTCATAATAGGGTCAGAAGTCAATCTCTTAGCTGGGTATAATAGTACTCTATAAGGTCAGCACTCGGGAGACTGAGGCAGGAGTGACACAAGTTCAAGGCAACTTGGGCTCCAAAAAAAAAAAGCCAGCGTCTTTTTTTTTTTAGCCATGTGTACTATTTGTTTGATTTATAGAAATTTTCTTTGATTTTTTACCCTTATTCCTTTTTTTATAAAAACGTTAGAAAAGGACGCTTCCTCTAAAAAGGTTGCCTGTTTGTTTTCTTCAGCTTAGCCTTGCTATCACATCTTTCTTTGGGCTGACTCGGGTATGCATTTGCGCTCATCGCGCCTGTTGTAGGGTCTTCCCTGTGTTACAGGGTCTGCCATGCTTGTGAATGCCACTTTTAAGAGTTGTATCCTCCTGAATTCCACCCACTTAGTTTGGTTTGCCTCATTTTTGGCTTGTGTCTGGACAGTGTTTGGGGGCCCAAGTCCTTAATCAGCTTATCACACTTGTTTCTCAGGGCTAATTTAGACAAAGGCTAAAATTTTTAAGGAAAACAAATGAGTTGCTTTCATGAATAATAAGCTGATCATGCCTGTGGCAGAAATCATGAAAGCAATAGAAGTATAAAGTTTGGTAAATAGCTGGTTGAGATGTTAGACTTTTAGGTAAGGAGCCTGTGGAATATGAAAGCCAGGTGCTCTTTTTCTAGGACAATGCACAATACACACCCAACCAACCACATGTCAACATTTTCAGGAGGTTCAGCAATGCCCTGAAGGACATCTAGTTTAGTCTGAGCCTAAAATAAGTATATTCAGACATGAAATGACATACAAGCCCATCACTTTCTTGGAAAGCTGGGAGAATCTGGTCTAGGTATTTGTTCTTCTGCCCTATGTTCCTTGAACAATGCTCATGAAGGAGCAACCTTGGCTGCAAGTTTCTCTAGACCCTGCCCATTTGCGACCTTTCAGGTCCCCCTGAGTCAATGAGGGAACATGTGGTTGCTGCCTCCAAGGCCATGAAGATGGGTGACTGGAAGACCTGCCACAGTTTCATCATTAATGAGAAGATGAATGGGAAAGTGTGGGACCTTTTCCCTGAGGCTGACAAAGTCCGCACCATGTTGGTTAGGTGAGCAAAAGGGAGGCCATGATAGGTAGGGAAGTAGAGACTGTTTGGTCACCTTTCTTGAGGACTTGCCACCATTTTTTCCCCTCTCCCCATAGGAAGATCCAGGAAGAGTCACTGAGGACTTACCTCTTCACCTACAGCAGTGTCTATGACTCCATCAGGTAGTATAGCCCCTCTTGGTACAGAGGAGCCCCAGTTTGGCAGTCAATAGTCCTACCCATGGCCCTGTTCCCTGCCTTCTTTTTCTCTAGCATGGAGACACTATCAGACATGTTCGAATTGGATCTGCCCACAGTGCATTCCATCATCAGCAAGATGATCATTAATGAGGAATTAATGGTGAGAGCCAATGGTGGTGCATGGGCAAATGGAGAGAGACTTGGGGGACAGGTCTGGTGTATGTCACATTCCTTCTGCTTTACTCCTATCAGGCCTCACTAGATCAGCCCACTCAGACAGTAGTGATGCACCGCACTGAGCCCACTGCCCAGCAGAACCTGGCCCTACAGCTCGCTGAGAAGCTGGGCAGCCTGGTGGAGAATAATGAGCGGGTGTTTGATCACAAGCAGGGTACCTATGGTGGCTACTTCCGAGGTGAGTGGTTCCATCGTTCTACTCTCTCAGGATCCTTGACCAATACTGCATCTCCCCTGGTACTCATGCTCACCTTCCCTTCCTTCCTTCCTCCTGCAGACCAAAAGGATGGGTACCGCAAAAACGAGGGCTACATGCGCCGTGGTGGCTACCGCCAGCAGCAGTCCCAGACAGCCTACTGAACGCTCCGCTTCTGTCCTTGTGGCTAGACCATTGAACCTTTTAATCCTAAACCAGTCATTAAAGGTCTGTTTAAAGTTATTGCTGTTCCTCCTCGTCCAAACATTGCTACAGAAGTGTGTTGGATTCATTTGCCAACTACCTTTCTGAGCTTCTACCACAGGCCCAAGGCTCAGGATGCACGATGAATTTATACACACACCTGACTTCATAGAACTTGCTTCTATTTGGCATGTAGCAGAAAAGTGTCATGGTGTGACAAGTTAGAACAAGACATGTGGAGAGGATATGAACAGGGGGCCTGGTATCAGGATATGACAGAGGAGGAGGGATAGTGGACCTTGAGTGGCAAATAGGTTGGGTGGTAGTTCCCAGGCAAGGGGAAGGGAATTAGTCCAGACCAGTGTGGACCCACTATTAGCGGTCTCAGATGGTACCACAAACACAAGGAAGCTTTGAAAAACTTGGCTGCTGCTGTGACATCTAAGCTATTGTTTTTCTAGTTTGTATAATTCCTGTTTGTTTTATTTTATAAAAGCTTTGGTCCCTCATAGACTGTAAAGGTTTTTTTTAACATTTTTATTAAGAAGCCATACAATGAGGTTACAATTCTGTAAGTCTGGTTCTGAATACAGTATATCTTGACCAACTCATTTTATTGTTCTCTATATTAATTTAAAAGATTCCTTATAAAGTATAGAAAGCATTGTTGTAGGCAGAAGAAAAAAAGAGCAAACAGAAAGAACTGGGAGTGTGTAGGAGTATTGTGGTTGGTACAAAGCGTATGTGAAGTATGTATGAGGTAGATGGGACTTGAGTAGAGGACCATCTCAGGAAAGCTTTAATGCTTTACACTTCCGTAGACTAAATAACATGAATGGATACAGTTTAGGAAACATAATGAAGCGGCGTTGTGGAATGTGAAATTGGAGGCAGAGTAACCCAGAAAACAAATGCATCTGAAACTGGTGTAACTGGGATCAGTGGTGAGAGATAGGTTGAGTGTAACAAGCTGTGGTGCTTCTGTGGAACTCGGTGGAAGAAGTAAAGACTACAGATTCTCCTGCTTGAGGGGAAACTGATAGATACCTGCAATCAGGAAATAACTGGAGCCAGGTTCCTGTGGCTTCTGCCTATAATCCTAGCTACTTAGGAGGCTGAGCTCTGAGGTTCACAGTTTGAAGCCAGCCAAGGCAGACAAGTCCATAAGACTGTTATCTCCAGTTAACTACAAAAAGTGAATATTGTGCTGTAGAGTACTAGCCTTGAACAAAAAAGCTCAGAGACAGTGAGTTCCTGGGTTCAAGCTCCAGTACTGGCAAAAAAAAAGGAAAACAGAAAAAAATGGCTAGAGTGGGGCACCTGTGGCTCACATTTGTAATATTAGCTACTTAGGCTGAGATCTGAGGATTGCAATTTTAAGCCAGTCCAGGCAAGAAAGTCCATAAGACTCTTACTTCCACAAATGATAAAGTGCTAGCCTTAAGCAAAAGTAGCTCAGAGACAGCACCCAGACCCTGAGTTCAAGCCCTAGGACCAACTAACAACTGAAAAGACCCATGACAAGAAAAGACTATATTACTAATTTTTTAAATTGAGGAGGGAAAACAAAAAAAACTTCATACAAAGAAAACCCAGGCCCCATGGCTTCACACTGAATTTTGCTAGACATTCAGGAACAGTTAATAGATCTTTCACTTGCAAGAATTAAAATGAGGTGTGAAGCCTTCTGAATTTCTCCCCTCACCTAGACAGCAATCATGCTGGCAGAACTTGGTCAGTTTCAGCTCTCACTCTCCCTGCCTACCCTCTGTTGGGAAGCTCTGGGGGCGAGGGGGGGGTGGGGAGGGAGCAGTGTCCTGAGGAGCAGCTTGTGGCTGCCAGTATAAACACTAGAAAGAGCCCCACACACCCTGCAATTAGGGGGATCTGTCTCCTGATGACTGTTTCTTTTTGTTTTGTGTTTTGGGTCCGGTCGTGGTACCTGAACTCTGGGCCTGGGCGCTGTCCCTCAGCTCTTCAGCTCAAGGCTAGTGCTCTACCACTTGAGCCACAGCTCCACTTCTGGCTTTTTTTCTTTTTGCTTATATGGTGCTGAGGAATTGAACCCAGGGCCTCAGGCATGCAAGACAAGCGCTCTACCACTGAGCCACCTTCCCAACCCATGATGACTGTTTTATTCTTTGTTTCTGGTGCTGTACTGGACTGAATGAGTGTGAGGCAAGTACTGAGTCATACCCCAGATCCTGATACCACTTAAAGACTACAGAGTTGCCCACACAAATGTACATCCCATTCCTCTAACTTAAGAGGATTTGAAGGGCCCAGTATCTTTCATTTTTCTTTGGGAAGCTAGACATTAAAGACTAGGACCACATATATGGAGAAAATGATAAAGTTACCAAGCATGTCTTGAGACCTCAAAGGCACACATCTCAGGCTGATCCTTGATGGGGAGATGGCCAACATTAACTAGAAAAGAAAAGCAGCTGTCCTACAGATGCTGTGCTGGACCAGCCTGCGATGGGTGGGCTGCTGTGTTCCTGTAACATTAGGCCAAGAAAAAATGGCTGCTTCTGTGCTTAGTGTTCAGAAACCAGTAATCAGTCTTAGAAAACAAGTGGCAGAAACAAGCAGTCCTAGAGACTGAGGAATCTGATTTTCAGAATTAACATTAAAGGTTTTTGGGGGTTTTTTGGTCGGTCATGGGGCTTGAACTCAGGGTTGGTGCTGTACCTAAGCCCTTTTGCTCAAGGCTAGTGCTGTACCTCTTTGAACCACAGAGCCACTTCCAGTTTTTTGAGTGGTTAATTGGAGATGAGTCTCATAGGGACTTTACTGCCCTGTTTTTTAAAGAAAAATCATTACTTATGCAAAGAAATAGGAATGGTTGCCAGGTAGCAGTGGCTTACACTTGTAATCTAAGCGACTTGGGAGGCTAAGACAGGATTGTAGTTCGAGGCCAGCTGGGGCAGGAAAGAAGTCTGAGACCCTTTCTAAACAAACAGCTAGGCATGATGGCGTAGTGTATCAGGCCCAGACCCAAATCAAATAACCCCCAAAAATCAGGGCATGGCTTGGTAGTAAAAGTGCTTTTTAGGAGCCCTAGTACTACATAAAGGAACAAATGCCCTATAACATATGAGTGGAACAAGAAAATGTGATTACATATATACAATAAGATTTTACTTATCTCTTAGAATACTGTTGTGGCATTTACAGAGAAATGGGTGGTCCTAGAAAAAAATTGCATTCAGTGAAGTAAGTATGAGTCAGAGAAACAAATAGGTACATGGTTTCTTTCCTATGTAGAAGTTAAACCCAAATACAGACATACATAAAAACACATAAGTTTATATGCATACACACACAAAATGACTAAAGGGCCAAATAGGGGAGGAGTCCAGTGGTGTAACCCCTTTGAATAACTAACAAAACCATTTAACAAAATGAATACTGTGGGACTGGGAATGTGGCTTAGTGGTAAAGTGCTTGCCTAGCATGCATGAAGCCCTGGGTTCGATTACTCAGTATCATATAAACAGAAAAAGCTGAAGCGGTGCGTGGCTCACGTGGTAGAGAGTGCTAGCCTTGAGCAAAAGAAGCTCAGGGACAGTGCCCAGGCCCTGAGTTCAAGCACAAGTGGGGGTGGGGTGGGGTAGGGGATTATACATGTTGAGGGGAGGGGGCACACAGAGGAAAAGTGAACAAATACAGTGATATTCAATGTACATTATGTAAAACTTGAACTACAGAACTAGAGGGTAAGAATGGAATGAGCAATGATGGGAGAGAACAATAAAAGGGTTGATGTTGATCAAGATGCATTGATTTCTAGAATTGGACCCCTCTGTTCAACTACTTAAGAATAAATACTCACAAAAAATTTTTAAAAAAATAGAAAAATAAGAATAAATACTTGGGCTGGGAATGTGGATTAGTGGTAGTGCTTGCCTAGCACATATGAAGCCCTGGGTTCGATTCCTCACTACTACATAAACAGGAAAAGCCACTATGCCTCAAGTGGTAGAGTGCTAGCCTTGAGCACAGAGTGGCTCAGGGACAGTGCCCAGGCCCTGAGTTCAAGCTCCAGGACTGGAAAAAAAAAATTTTTTTTTAAAGAATAGGAATGGCTCAGTCATACAGGGGGAAAAAAAGTAAGGCAACAGAACTCTTAAAGACCAGTCGGGTACCTGTAATCCTAGCTACTCAGGAGGCTGAGATCTGAGCACTAGCCTTGAGCAGAAGAACTCAGGGACAGCACCCAGGCCCAGAGTTCAAGCCCCACAACTGACCGGGAGAAAAAAAAGACCAGATGGCTGGACACTTTAATTCTGGCATTATAGGAGCTACTATTAGAGATCTGAAGGAACAAAAAAGCAGAGAGAAAGGAAGATAGGAGGGCCTAATTTAAGATTAGTCTAGAGTCTAGAACAATTAAAAGTGGAGTAAATGAAAGGTAAGGGTAAGATTACTCATGTAATCCTAGCTACTCAGGAGGCTAAGATCTGAGGATCACTAAACAAAGCAAGCTGGGGAAGTGGCATTGTGGTTCGAGTGGTAGAGCACTCTCCTTGAGCACAAAGAGGCTCAGGGACAGTGCCCAGGCCTCAGTTCAAGCCCTAGGACCAGCCTTACTCCCCCCCCCCAAAAAAAAAAGACCAGATGAAGAACCTACTAAGCAAGAGCTTAAAATAACTTTCAAGTATGATGAAAGAACTAAAGGATCTGTAATCTGTAATCCTAGCACTGAGACTGAGGCAAAAGGTTCTGGCATTTTGAGGCTAGATTGGGCTAAGCAACAAGCCAGCCAGGAAAAAAACAAGAAGTGGATAAAGTCAAGAAATAAAGCTAGTATTACTGTGTGTATTTTGCTGGGGATCAGATCCCTGAAGCTAGTATTTTCTAGCAACATACGAAAAAAGAGATTATCGACAACAAAAAATAGAAACAGGGCACCAATTTGTTTCTCACACCTGTAATCTCAGCCTTTTAGGAGGTTGAGATCTGAGAATTGTGGTTCAAGCCAGCCCAGGCAGAAAAGTCTGTGAGAGTTATCTCCAATTAACCAGCAAAAGGCTGGAAATAGAGCTGTGTGGCTCAAAAGCCAAGAGAGCGTGAGGCCCTGAGTACCAGGGGGAAAAAAAAAATTCAAGAAAGAGAAAGAAAATCCACCTGAAAAGAAACCAAAGAGAAATTCAGGAAGTGAAATTTGCAGTGACAGCACTGCCAGACCCAAGGTGACTTGCTGGACCATTAGGTCAAGAGACAAGGTGTTTCAGCAAGGAAAATGACTTTATTCAAAAAAATCACAGCTGGGGGCTGGGTAGCTGGCTCAGTGGTAGAGTGCTTGCCTTGCATGCATGAGGCCCTGGGTTCGATTTCTTAGCACATAAGCAGAAAAAGCCAGATGTGGCACTGTGGCTCAAATGGTAGAGTGCTAGCCTTGAGCTAAAGAGCTGAGGGACAATGCCCAGTTCAAGCCCCACAACCGACCCAAAAAAAAAAATCGAAGCTGGTTGAGTCAGATAATGGAAAACTCCAAAGCCGACCATGCTGGGAAGCTGAATAGAAGGAGCTCGTACAGGGGATAGACGGGTGTTCCCAGACCAGTCATGCATTCCCATAGCTGCTGGGCCTGGTGGTGCACGTCTGATCCTGACTCCATATTCACAAGGGGCTTTTATTCTCCTCACTGGTTTGACCACATGCAGGTGCTGACATACTGCATCAAAGACTACAGGAGTAGCTGCCTGAAGTCCTTTTGAGAACTGACTTCCAAACTTATAGTACTTAAAAGAATCAGGTGAGGTTAAACAGGGAGCCAGCACAAGATCTAGTCTCCATTCTAGGCTTCAACTGAAATGAAAATTTTCCTGGGGGAATTCAAAGGCAAATTTGCGCAGGCAGAAGGAGGAATCAGAAAATTTGACTATAAGTCACTTGAAATACTGAGTCTGGGAAACATAAATGGTTTAATAAATTAGCAGAACAGCACATTAACATGCACCTGGAGTCTCAGCATTCAGAAGGCTGAGGGAGAAAGATTGAAAGTTTGAGGCCAGCATGAGCAAAATTCTATCTCAAAAGCAGGCTGCAGCCGGGCTCAGGTGGCTCATGCCTATAATCCTAGCTACTCAGGAGGCTGAAATCTGAGGATCGCAGTTCAAAGCCAGCCCGGGCAGGAAAGTCTGTGAGACTCTTCTTCAATTAAACCACTAGGAAACCAGAAGTGTTGCTGTGGCTCAAGTGGTAGAATGCTCGCCTTGAGCTGAAGAGCTGCGGGGCAGTGCCCAGGTCCAGAGTTCAAGTCCCACAACTGACCAACAACAAAAATAGGGACGCTGGATGCTAGTGGCACACACCACTGGATTGGAGGTATGGCTCAAGTTACTAAGTGCCAGTGAATGGAAAAAGCCTACAGAGGGGCTGGGAAGGTGGCTTGCTTGCATGCATGAGGCCCTAGGTTCGATTCCTCAGCACCATGTACACAGAAAATGCCGGAAGTGGCACTGTGGCTTAAGTGGTAGAGCCTTGAGCTGAAGAGCTGAGGGACAGCGCCCAGGCCCAGAGCTCAGGCCCCATGACCGGACCCAAAAAAAAAAAAAGAGTTCCAGCTGGAAAGGTGGCTCAGTGGTAGAGCGCTTGCTTTGCATGCCTGAGACCCTGGGTTCGATTCCTCAGTACCACATAAGCAAAAAGAAAAAAGCCGGAAGTGGCGCTGTGGCTCAAGTGGTAGAGCACTAGCCTTGAGCTGAAGAGCTGAGTGACAGTGCCCAGGCCCAGAGTTCAGGCCCCATGACCGGACCCAAAAAAAAAAAAAAAAACGTTCCAGCCCAGGGAAACAAATCTGAGGAACTTTTTATCTCCAAAAAACCACAAAAAAGGGGACTGGGAAGATGGCTCAGTGGTAGAGCGCTTGCCTTGCATGCTCGAGGCCCTGGGTTCGATTCCTCAGCACCCTATAAACAAAAAGAAAAAAGCCAGAAGTGGCGCTGTGGCTTGTAGAGTGCTAGCCTTGAGCTGAAGAGATGAGGGACAGTGCCCAGGCCCGGAGTTCAGGCCCCATGACCGGACCCCCCACCCCCCCCCAAAAAAAAAAAGCTATAAGTACAGAAGTGCAGCTATGGCTCAAGTGGTAGAGTGCCAGAAAAACGCTTGGGAGAACCCAATTTAAACCTGAATTTAAAGTCTAGTACTGGCTTGTGTTAACAGAATTTTTAGTCCATGAACAAGACACAGCAAGACATTCATGCACCTAATTATATAAAATTACATAATTACATAAAAACACAAGATTCAGCTGAATTCATATTTAACTTATTTGACATGTCTAGAACATTCTGCCAAATAACAATGGAATACACATTCCACATCTCAATTACAAATAGGATGTTTTCCAGAACAGACTATTCAATAGATTACAGATAAAAGTTTTGAACCTCAATCCTCCAGGTCTTAGCCTCCTGAATAACTAGATTACAGGTGTGAGCCACAGGTGCCCAGAGAGGCTTATACTTTTTTTTAGTCATGGGGCTTGAACTTAGGGCCTGGGCTCTGTCCCTGAGCTCTTTTTGCTCAAGGCTAGCATTCTACCACTTTGAGCCACAGTGCCATACATACATAGGCAGAGAAAGGAGACTAATTGTAGGTGCTCTACAGGTTGAGCCACATCTCCAGTTCACTTTTCTATGTGTGTGTGTGTGTGTGTGTGTGTGTGTGTGTGTATGTATTAATACCAGGGCAAGTCATGCCTTCAGCCTAGCATTTTGTTAGTTAATTGGAAATAGTCTTTCAGATTTTTCTATCTGGGCTAGTCTCAAACTTAAGATTCTCTAGGTCTTAGCCTCTTAAAGAGCAAGGTCATAGGTGCAAGCCACCAATGCCGGGCAGTGCTCTGGGTTTTTTTTGTTTGTTTGTTTCCTTTTGTTTTGTTTTTTTGCCAGTCGTGGGACCTGAACCCTAAGCCTGGGCACTGTCCCTCAGCTCTTCATCTCAAGGCTAGCGCTCTACCACTTGAGCCACAGCACCACTTCTGGCTTTTTCTGCTTATATGGTGCTGAGGAATCAAACCCAGGACCTCATGCATGCAAGGCAAGCACTCTACCACTGAGCCACCTTCCCAGTCCCCTGCTCTCATTATTTTTGAGATCTTTGCTTTTCCCCCAGGCCTATCTAGGCTATGGTTCCTTTGAACCCAAAGAGATACCCTTTCTTTCTTTTTTTTTTTTTGTCGGTCGCGAGGCTCGAACTCTGGGCTTGGGCACTGTCCTTGTGCTCTTCAGCTCAAGGCCAGTGCTCTACCACTTGAACCACAGCTCCATTTCTGGTTTTCTACTAGTTTATTGGAGATAAAGAGTCTCACGGACTTTCCTGTCCGGGCTGGCTTTGAACTGCGATCCTCAGATCTCAGTCTCCTGAGTAGCTAGGATTACAGGTGTGAGCCACGAGCGCTGGACCTACCCTTTCATTTTCTGTGCTGGTCCTTGTCACTGTCCCTGAGCTTCCTGCTCAAGGCTAGCACTCTTGAGCCACAGCTCCACTTACAGCTCTTTGGTGATGAATTGGAGATAAAAAGGCCTCACAGATTTTCCTGCTAGGGCTGGCTTCAAATAATAATCCTCAGATATCAGCTAGCTAACAGGCATGAGCCACCAGTGCCTGGCTTTTTTTTTTTTCTTCAGAAGGATGTCCTGGGGCTTGAACTCAGGGCCTGGGCACTGTCCCTGAGCTGCTTTTGCTCAAGGCTAGCACTTGAGCCACAGCTCCACTTCTAGCTTTTTTGGTGGTTATTAGAGATAAGTCTCACAGACGTTTTTTTCCCTGGGCTGACTTTGAACTCCTATCCTCAGAGCTCAGCCTCCTGAGTAGCTAGGATTACAAGTGTGAGCCACTAGCACCCAGCTGAGATATCTTTCTTTTTCTCATCATTTTCCTTTACAAGTTTCAAGAATCCATCTTGGTACTTAGGTATTTAATATACTCAATATATACATTAATTTTTTGGCAAGAGCCTTGCCTTAGTTTGCTAGTTTCATGCTTCATAACTTTATACAGTTGTCATGGAAACATGTTTGGAATAGTGTCTACTGCACTGATGTCTACAACATCACCTTTCTTGTTGGTTCCTGCACACATGACCACAGGAACACCTTAACTGCCATAAAAGATCCAGAGAACAGGGGCTGGGAAGGTGGCTCAGTGGTAGAGCACCTGCTTTGCATGCATGATGGTCCTGGGTTCGATTCCTCAGCACCACATAAGCAGAAAAAGCTGGATGTGGCGCTTTTGGCTCAAGTGGTAGGGCGCTATCCTTGAGCTGAAGAGCTGAGGGACAGCGCCCAGGCCCAGAGTTCAGGCCCCACGACCAACCAAAAAAAAAAAAAAAAAAAGATCCAGAGAACATAGCGTGAGAGCCTGTCTTCTTTTCCTTTTATGTTTATGCTTTTAGCAGATAGTGGTTCTGACTAAAAGGTGATATGATAATGTGTGCAGAAAATACTAAAAACTCCATCCACACACATACTTACTAGAGCTAATAAATAAACTCAACAGTTGGGTGCCCGAAGCTAACACCTTTAATACTTCCTACTCAGGTGGCTAGCGATTTGAGGGTCTCAGGTTGAAGCCAGCCTGGGCAGGAAAGTCCATGAGACTTATCGCCAGTTAACGAGCAAAAAGGGGGAAGTGGAGCTTAAGTCCAAGTGGTAGCACCAGACTTGAGGGGGGGGAAAAAGCTAAAGGTCTCTGAGTTCAAGCACTAGTATTGGCACCAAAAAGAAAAAAAGAGAAAAATTGGCTGGATGTGGTGCATACCTGTAATCTCAGGAGGCAGAGCCTGAGAGGATCGTAGTTTGAGGCTAGCTGAGGTCAAAAGTTAGCAAGACCCCATTTCAGCAAACAGGCCAGATGTACTAGTTAGGGTCTATGATCTCAGAGGTGGAGGTAGGAGGATCATGGTTCAAAGCTTGCCCTGGGCAATTTGAGACCCTGCCTGAAAAATAATCAAAGTTGCTGGGCACCAGTGGCTCATGCCTGTAATCCTAGCTAATCAGGAGGCTGAGATCTGAGGATCATGGTTCAGAACCAACCCAGGTAAGGAAAGTCTGTGAGACTCATCTCCACTTAACCACCAGAAAACTGAAAGTGGTACTGTGGCTCAAAATGGTAGAGTGCTGACCTTGAGCAAAAGAGCTCAGGGAAAAAGCCCAGGCCCTGAGTCCAATCCCCATAACCAAAAAGAAAAAAAAAATCATCAACCTAAAATTAGAAGGCAAAATAATGTACTACATTTTATCAATATAAATAACATATCTATGTTATTTAAATATATTTACTATATCTATATCTTATGCTACTAAAAAGTAACTTTAAACATTCTTTTCCCAGTACTGGGATTGAACCCAAGGCTTTATGCACTTAAGTCTATGACCCTAGCCCAAAGCATTTTATTTTTTTGTTTGTTGTGCAGCTTGAACTCTGAGCTTGGACACTGTCCCTGAGCTCTTCAGCTCAAGGCTAGTGCTCTACCCCTTGAGCCACAGTGCCATGTCTGATTTTCTGGTGGTAAATTAGAAATAAAAGACTCATGGACTTTACTGCCTGGGCTGGTTTTGAACTGTGATCCTTACTTCTCAGCTTCCTGAGTAGCTAAGATTATAGGGGTGAGTCACCAGTGCCCTACAGCATTTTGTTTTTGAGATATAGTCCCACTAACTCTTGCTCTGGCTGGCCTCAAACTTACAATCATTTGTCTCTGCCTCCTGAGTAGCTGGGATTATAGGCATGAGCCACCCTCCTAACCTGTAAAGAAATGTTTGTCTATTTTGTTTGTTTGTTTTGTTTTGTCAGTCGTGGGGCTTGAACTCTGGGCCTGGGTGCTATCCCTCAGCTCTTCAGCTCAAGGCTAGCGCTCTACCACTTGAGCCACAGTGATTGTCTATTTTGATGATACTGGCAGTTGAACTCAAGTGAGAAGAGCTGGAATCATTATCCCTGTTGTCACTTGACTGGAGCTTCCTAGAGCCCCTCCTGGGGCCTCTCTCCTGTGGGCTCCTGGAGATAGAGGAAGAACATAGGGTATGTGGATGCTGAAATTCAAAGCCAGGAAAGTGCAAAGGGATGCAGGGGGGGGGGGGGTAGGGGGAGGGGAAGAGGAGTCATTAGAGAATTTTGGTATGTGTGTTTTTGTAGCATTGGAGAAATCCTTGAAAGGAGTAGGTTTGGATTTTGTGGAACAAACTGACATGGATCTTTGAGGTTGTGCATAGGGGAAGGGGAAAGTTAAACACAGAAGACATTTATGAGTGCCAAGTCATAGTATAATGTGAAGAAATATTTGGTGAAAAGTTGCCCAAAGAAATTGAGATGATTTCTGAGAACCCTAAAGAGATAAATGATCCTAGTGAACTGAGAGGGAAAGGATGCAAGATGTTTGCTAATGTCCTCTGCTGCTCTTTCACTTACTTTGCCCCAGAGGGATGAAGCTATGGAGATTTGTGTCTGCAAGTCCATTGGGAGGAAGATAAAGCTAGATACTTCTTCTGGCAAAAGAGCTGCTATACTCAGGAAGGGATACGGTTTACCACCAAAGGGGAATAGGATGGTGGTGGTTCTCACCTTGTTGCAGTGAAGGTTTGAAGCAGCTAGCTCCTGGGATCCATATTGGTAGCACAGAAGGTAGTCAGGGAAGGTGATGGTTGAGAACAATGGCTTGGAGGTCCATATCTAAAATCACATCCTTAGGCTGGGGATGTGTAGCTCAAGGGACACAGTGCCTGCCCAGTGACTGCAAGGCCCTGAATTCAAACTTGAGTACTGACAAAAACGAGAAATCCCAAGCCGGGTGCTGGTGGCTCACGCCTGTAATCCTATAGCTACTTAGGAGGCTGAGAGCTGAGGATCACGGTTCAAAGCCAGCCCAGGCAGAAAAGTCCATGAGACTCTTATCTCCAATAAACCACCAGAAAACTGAAGAGCTGAAGAGCTGAGGGACAACACTCAGGCCCAGAGTTCAAGCCCCATAGGGGATGGGAAGGTGGCTCAGTGATAGAGCGCTTGCCTTGCATGCCTGAGGCACTGGGTTCCATTCCTCAGCACCACATAAGCAGAAAAAGCCAGAAGTGGTGCTGTGGCTCAAGTGGTAGAGTGCTAGCCTTGAGCTGAAGAGCTGAGGGATAGTGGCCAGGCCCAGAGTTCAGTCCCCACAACTGACAAAAATAAATAAGTAAAAATAAAAAAAAAAAGAGAAATCCCATCCTGACCTTTTTTTTTTTTTTTTTTTTGCTAGTCCTGGGGCTTGAACTCAGGGCCTGGGCACTGTCCTTGAGCTTCTTTTGCTCAAGGCTAGCACTCTACCACTTGAGCCACAGCACCACTTCTGGCTTTTTCTGTGTATATGTGGTATCGAGGAATTGAACCCAGGGCTTCATGCATGCTAGGCAAGCACTTTACCACCAAGCCACAATCCCAGCCCCTGACCTCCTAAGATTAGTGGGATGACTTAGGACAGGAACTTGTAGCCACCCCTTCCCCCCCAACTGTGGAAAGCAAAGCCCTGACCATCAAAGACCCAAAACTCCCTTACCCAAGGTATGAGAGGAGTTATGACTTCTAACCCAGATTCCAGGAGTTAGTGACACATAACCAAATTCCAGAAATGACAGGGCCCACATGCCTGCAGATACTGCTAAATCTTTAGGTCTTGGGGCCCCTTGGGACAGCCACTCATTCCTTTTTCCTTTTTGTGCCAGTACTGTGGCTTGAACTTGTGCTCTCAATTGGCTTTTCACTCATAGGTAGCATTCTGCCACTTGAGCCATGCCTCCAGCTCTGCTTTTTTTTTTTGGTTGGTCATGGGGCTTGAACTCTGGTCCTGAGCACTATTCCTCAGCCCATTGGCTCAAGGTGAGCACTCTTCCAGTTGAGCCATAGCACCACTTCCAGTCTTCTCATGGTTAACTGGAGATATGTCTCACAGACTTTCCTGCCCAGGCTGGCTTTGAACCACGATCTTCAGATCTCAGCCTCTGAGTAGCTAGGAATATAGGCATGAGCCACTGGCACCTACTTCCAGCTCTGCTTTTTGTTGGTTAATTGGAGATGAGAGCGCCATAGACTTTTCTGCTAGGGCTGGCTTCAAACTGCAATCCTCAGATCGGTTTCCTGAGTAGCTAGGATTACAGGCATGAGCCACTGGCACCCAGCTGTCACTCATTCCTGAAACTGCCTGTTGTCAAGTCTTTGAGTGCATGTCTGCTCTGCATTAATAAACCCTGCTCCAGCTAATTCTCCCATTTCCAATCTTGAGTTCTTTCTCTAAAAAGAACTTCCAGCTCAGCCTCTGTAACCTGGATCCTGCTCCAAAAGGACCTTGTAACCCTGTGAGCCAGGGATACATTCTTACTTGGGGAAGGACAGCATATCTTGAGGTTCATCTAACCCAGGACCTGCCCAGTGGGTTGCACATATAACTTTATATGCTGAATGCCCCCCCCCCCCAAATAGGGACATTTCAGGGTTAAAGTTCAGGTCTCCACTTCCTCAAATCCAGAACTCCACTTGCACTGAGACACATTTCTACCTGACAGAAGTTAGGTGTTTTACAGAGACACCCCTTTAAACCTGACCCCTTGCTAAGGCATCATTTACTTCACCCTTTTTTTGTTACACGTCATCCCCATTACATGGGACCCCAAGTAATCCAGCTTCTCCTTTTACAGATCGAGACGATGACCCCAGAGCTAAGGTTAGTTAGTATTCTGGTTAGTCAAGCGCTAGTAAGAGTGCCAGGCACTGGTGGCTCATGCTTGTAATCCTAGTTACTCAGGAGTCTGAGATTGGGACTGACGCCTGAAGCCTATGCAGGCAGAAAATGTCCCATAAGACTCTTATTGCCAATTACCCAGAAAAAAAAAAAATGGAGGTGGAGCTGTGGCTCAAGTGGTAGAGTGCCAGCCTTGGATGAAAAAGCCAAGAGATTGGACTGGGAAGGTGGCTCAGTGGTAGAGTGCTTGTCTTGCATGCCTGAGGCCCTGGGTTTGATTCCTCAGCACCACATAAGAAAAAAGCAAAAAGCCGGAAGTGGCGCTGTGGCTCAAGCGGTAGAGCACTAGCCTTGAGCTGAAGAGCTGAGGGACAGCGCCCAGGCCGAGTTCAGGCCCCACGACCGGACCCGAAAAAAAAAAAAGCCAAGAGAGAACTCCAGGCTTTGAGTTCAAGTCCCAGTACCTGTACCTATGTGTATGCACACATCTGTGCACACACAGAGCCAGTAAGAGACAAAAGCTGGAATCATTGTTTCCTGAAACAGTCTGGATTCCCTCTTTTTCCAGTTTGCTTTTTAGCAAGGTAAGGTGTTCCTACAGACCATGTAATGAGGTTTGGCTGTTGGTCATCATGAGTCTCTAGCCTTTTCTCTGCTTGTTTTGGATTTCTTGCTTATAGCAGTATTAGGATTTGAGCTCAGGGCTTGCTAGGCTGGCATTCTCCAACTGACATCACACCTCCAGCCTACCTTTTTGGAGTCTCTTGGACTTTTATATCCAGGCTAGCTGATTCTTAGATCTTAGCCTCCTCAGTAATTAGGATTACAGGTGTGAGCCACTGGTGCCTGGCTAACTTATGTGTAGGTTTTAAATCAGTTTTTGTAGTGTGAGGATTAAGTAATCTTGTACATGCCAGCAGAGTGTTGTGCTACTGAACTACTCCCTCAGCCATGTTTCTTTTTTGTGTATGTATGTATGTGTGTCTATCAATAGTATGGAAGAATAGATTCTTCCATTTTATTACTGTTATTTTGTGGCTCAAATTGTCCCAGGCTTGATGCATGGAAAAAGGTGTTGAGACTCCATCTCCAAACTTAACAGAAAGCTGGAAGTGTGGTCTAAATGATGGCCCTGAGCTCAAGATCCTGAGTCCATGGGGCTGGGAAGGTGGCTCAGTGGTAGAGTGCTTGCCTTGCATGCCTGAGGCCCTGGGTTCGATTCCTCAGCACCATATAAGAAAAAAGCCGGGAATGGCGCTGTGGCTCAAGTGGTAGAGTGCTAGCCTTGAGCTGAAGAGCTGAGGGATAGCGCCCAGGCCCAGAGTTCAGGCCCCACAACTGGACCCAAAAAAAAAAAAAAAAAAAAGATCCTGAGTCCAAACTCCAGTATTGCTAAAGTCTTTTTTTTTTTGGTCGGTTGTGGGGCTTGAACTCTGGGGCTGGGCGTTGTCCCTCAGCTCTTCAGCTCAAGGCCAGCGCTCTACTGCTTGAGCCACTTCCAGTTTTCTGGTGGTTTATTGGAGATAAGAGTTTCACGGACTTTCCTGCCCAGGCTGGCTTTGAACCACAATCCTCAGATCACTGCCTCCTAAGTAGCTAGGATTACAGGCGTGAGCCACCAGTGCCCGGCTGATAGTCTTGCTATAATACTTAGGCTTGCTTTGAACAAGCCTCACAAAGAGCTGGGACTACATACAGGTACATACAGGTATGCACTACCCGCAGGTTGTCTCGTATTCATGCCAGGTCCTCAGGCATGCTAACCATATTCTCTAGCCACCCCTAATCCCTTGGCTAATTTTAAATGTGCTTTGGAGGCTCAAAGGAGTCAGTAACAAAAGACATTTAGAAGAACTGACACTTGAGCTTGAAGAATGGAAAAGTAGAGAACCAAAAGGGAATTTTAAGGACAGCTGGGCAGGCGGTGTGAAGGAAGAACAAGGTCTGTTGTGGGAAAAGGAGTCCACTGCAGCTTCAATTTATTGCACAGGCTGGCTTTTAATCTGTCTTCCAGATCTCAGCCACCTGAGCAGCTAAGATTCCATCTGCTTTAAATTATTTCCTTCATTGTAAAACTGTGGGGTTTTTTTCAGGGGGGGGGTGGTAGAGTGGGGAGGGGTACTGGTAATTGGACCTAGGGCCTTACATATGCTAGTCAAGCACTCTGCCACTTAAGCTACTCAGCCGTGTGTGTGTGTGTGTGTGTGTGAGTGTGCGTGTGTGTGCACTGGTATGAGCATTTGCCTGTACTGGGGCTAGAAACCCAGGGCCTGGGCCCTCTCCCTTAGATTTTTTTTTTTGGTCAGCCTTGGGGCTTGAACTCAGTGCCTGAGTGCTGTCTGTGAGCACTTTTCCTCAAGGCTAGCCCTCTACCACTTTGAACCACAGCTCTCCTTCCAGTTTTCTGGTGGTTAAGTAGAGACTAGAGTTCCAAAGACTTCCCTGCTAGGGTTGGCTTTGAGCCCCAGCCTTAAGATCTAAGCTGGCTTGAATAGCTTGGATTATATGTGTGAGTCACCTATAATGGACAGTCCTGGGGCTTGAACTCTGGGCCTAGGCACTGTCCCTGAGCGTCTTTTGCTCAAGACTAGCACTCTACCACTTGAGCCACAGCAACACTCACAGCTTTTTCTGTTTATGAGGTACTGAGGAATGGAACCTAGGCTTCATGAATGTTAGGCAAGCACTCTACCACTAAGCCACATTACCACTAAGCCACATTCCCAGTACACCCCCACCTCCCACCTTTTTTTGTTGTTGTTGTTCAAAGCTGTTGCTATGCCATGGGAGCCACAGTTCTACTTCTGGCTTTCTTGGTGGTTAATTGGAGATAAGAGCCTCATGGACTTTCCTCCCAAGGCTGGCTTCAAATCGTGATCCTCAGATCTGAGTCTCCTGAGTAGCTAGGATTGCAAGCATCAGCCACTGGCATCTAACTTACTGCCTTTTTTTTTTTTTTGGCCTGGGCTGGAGCTTGAACTGACGGCCTGGGTGCTGTTCCTGAGCCTTTGTGCTCAAGGCTAGTGCTCTAGCTCTACCGGCTTTTTCGGAGTAGTATTTTGGAGGTAAGAAGAGTCTCCTTGACTTTTCTGCCCGGGGTTGGCAGAACGGCCATCCTCAGATCTCAGCTCCCTGAGTGGCGAGGGTTACAGACGTGAGCCACCGGCGCCTGGCAATGCTACCTTGTTGAGGGCTCACTGTCGCGCGTGGTCAAGCCACAATTTAGGTTTAAGGGCCACGGGAACTTAATTCAGAAATGGGCACACACATCTGTGTGGCAGGATGAGCACGTTCAAACTGATCACTCACTAATCTTTTACGTGCAGCAGACAGTGAAGGGACGAGCTCCTCCGGAGGCCTGCTACCTGGCTGCGTGAACAGCTACCGGTGTGTGTGTGGGGGGGGGGGGGGGGGGGAGGTCTTTTTCTTGGCGGAAGAGCTTTACGCTATGACGTACGCCTCACACCACAGCGGAAGAATCCTGACGTGACGCCGGCGGCGTGGGCGTGGCCACCGGATCTTCCTCTCGGCCGCCTTGGGCTCCTCCCCTCGCGTTTCATACACGCTCATTGTGAAGCGACGGCCGCCGCCCGCGTCTAAGGCTGCCTGAGACCTAGAGACTCTAAACTTGGCGCGCGTTGAGCGCGCCCGCGCTACTCCTTACCTACCTGAAGGGCCGGGGGGCGGGGCGCGAGGTTCACCGACTTCCTCCTCTCCCTCCCCCCCACTCCCACCGGAGCCAACCGCCCGGTCGCCTCACGCCGCGCTCCCGCCTCGCGCCCCTCCCCTTGCGGAGCGCCCGCCCGCTCCTCCCCCGCCCGCCTCCCGGCGACGCGCACGCGCGCCAGGCCCGACGCGCACCCTCTCGCTTTCCTCCGGCCCGTGAGACCCCCTCCCCTTCCGCCTCGCGGCGCTCCCTCGCGCCGCGGTCTTCTCTACCTATCCCCGGCTCCGCGGGGCTCCCCCCCCCCCCCCCGGCCCGCCCGCCAACGGCGGGTCCCCGGCTTCCCGATCCCCTCCGCTTCCCGCGCTCCCCGGCGGGGCTCCAACCCCGGCCCCCTCTCTCCCTCCCTTCCCTCTTCATTCCCTTTCCGGACGCTGCCATCATGTTGAAGCCTCAGCCGCCACAACAGACCTCCCAACCCCAGCAGCCGCCCCCCACGCAACAGGCCGTAGCCCGCCGGCCTCCCGGCGGCACCAGCCCTCCCAACGGCGGCCTCCCGGGGCCGCTGGCCGTCACGGCGGCTCCGCCGGGGCCTCCCGTCACCGCCTCCCCCTGCCTGGGGCCCGCGGCTGGGAGCGGGCTGCGCCGGGGAGCCGAAGGCATCTTAGCGCCGCCGCCGCCGCCGCCGCATCAGGAGAGGCCGGGGGCCGCCGCCATCGGCAGCGCCAGGTGAGGAGGGCGGGCTTCCGGGTGGGGGAGCCGGGCTGCCGGCAGGAGGCGGCGGCGCGGTTCCGGTGGGGCGCGCCCCCAGCCCGGCCCGGCCCTCGGCAGCGGGCGCCGGGCGTGAGGAACCCCGGGAAGCCGAGGGGAGGCTCCCCTGGGCGTCCCAACAGGTTGGAGAGAAAGGGTGGTGGGTCGCATCCGGGATCCCGGAGCCGCGCTCGGTTCCCGGGGGCCTCGCCCGGGCCGCGGCCCCGTGGGGAGGCGGGGCGCGTCCTGCCAGCATCGCGGGCACGGGGCGTTGGGGGGGCGAGGAGGTGATCGGGGTCCCCGGCTCCATTACCACGGAGGGGTCTCGCGGTCCCTGGCTGCAGCCAATGAGGTGTCAGCTCCGGGAAGGGGTCCCCGGCTCTGGCCAATGGAGGGGGGCGCGCGGCCCACAGTTTGGCCAATGGGGAGGGAGGGACTTGGAGCGGGTTGCTCCCTCCCCCTTCCCGGTCTGGCCAGTAAGAGGGGAGCCGAGTGGGCGGGGGCGCGGAAGGAGGGACGGCGGGGAGGACTGCGGGCTGGGAACCTCCGGCGCGCGCGCGCGCCCTTGGCCTACGTGCGCGCGGATGCTCCGTCTTGTGACCCGGGCATATCCGTGTCCCGGTCGCGCGTAGGGCTGGGGCCGGTAGTGTGCATGGAAAGGTGCGTCCGGTGTTGGCGGGCGAGGAGCGCACCGTTCCGTGGGGTGGTGTGCCAATGCGATTGCGAGCGGCGGTGCACACGCAGGCGCAGTGGGTCGTTTTCGCGGGATGGGGGGGGGGGGGTTGAAGAGGCCCCCGTGGGCTTTAGTGCGCAGGCGCAGACCGGGCGAGGCCTCCCGGTGGATGGCTTTTGCGGCTGCGCTGTCCCCCGGCCCCGCCAACGGCCCCCTCGCCGCCCTCCTCAACCGCCGGTTACATCAGCCATCGAGGAGCAGTGTTACCTGGCGATCGGTGACCCCTGCAGTGTGGGTAACAGGCCGAATGAATAATGACGGTGAAAGGGTGGAGTGTGGAGGGAAATACCCCTCCTCTCAGGGTTGAGGACCCAAGGTTGCCGAAAATGGTTTGTTCCTTTTAGGAGGTAATGTGCCTGAGCTAAGTAGCTGTGCATCTGCACCTCTGAGCTTTTCACCTTCCCGGTCCGGAGCGGGTTACTGCTTCTTAGAATACTGTGGCATCGGTCCGTAGAATACTGTGGCATCGGTCCGTAGAAACAGTCAACCCTGGCCTGTTGAAGAAAGTGAGCAGGCTGTTGTATTGGCTTTTAGAGCAATTGACAGCCATTTGTTGGTTTAGGGTTTTGTTTTTTTTTAACTGTCATTTGTAGGAAATGTTTTATCATTTAATGCCCACTCCTTCATTTACATGAGAGATTGGAAACCTTATTGACTAAACAACTTCATGATAGGTGCTTTTGGGATTTACCATTAATGACCCTTTTTTTTTTTTTCCTTACAGGGGACAGAGCACAGGAAAGGGACCCCCACAGTCACCCGTGAGTGCCTTTTTTTCTGCTTGTATAAAATACGAAGAACTAAATAATATTCATATGGATATATAAGGCATGCTAGATGCAGTGATAGACAAATGGGCTAGCAAGAATTGTGGTTCAGCCTGACAAGGGAGCTGTGAGTGGTCGTTTAGAAAGTTGGCGTTTGCTGGCTGCTTCTTTATTTCCTCTCCATCTGATGTTACCGACAGGTGTTTGAAGGTGTCTATAATAATTCCAGGATGCTGCATTTCCTGACAGCTGTGGTGGTAAGTAAGGACTTTAATCCCTAGGGTGATTGAGGAATGAGATCCATGAGATTTTTGGAGTCTTCTCACCCTTCCCACCCTCCTAGGGCTCCACTTGTGATGTAAAGGTGAAGAATGGCACTACCTATGAAGGCATTTTCAAGACTCTGAGCTCAAAGGTCAGTTTACTCAAGTTGGCGTATTTTTGGAATTGCATGGAAGAAGAGAGTGAAACTGAAGATGTATTAAAGAAAAACTATCAGACAATACTTTGACCATTCTTGTAGACCTTAAGTTTTTTAGTTAAAATTTTAAGTTTGAGATTTTTTTTTTCTTTTTTTCTAAACCCTGTAGTTTAGTGGAGCATACAGGGCATGTGAGAATGTAGTATTGGGAAAGAGTAAAAGGGTAAAAGGGAAATAATCATAGTTTTGCATTTATATTTCTTAATACTGACCTATGTTTGTTGGGCAATGTTGCTTTTGTAGTTTGAGCTGGCAGTAGATGCTGTGCACCGGAAAGCATCTGAGCCAGCGGGTGGCCCTCGTCGTGAGGACATTGTAGACACCATGGTGTTTAAGCCAAGTGATGTCATGCTTGTCCACTTCCGAAATGTTGACTTCAATTATGCTACTAAAGGTATTGTGCTAGGCTGTGGTGACAGATCAACTCTGTGGGTAGAGGGAAGTCTTTTTTTTTTTTTGGCCGTGGGGCTAGAACTCTGGGTTGGGTGCTGTCCCTGCGCTCTTCAGCTCAAGGCAAGCGGTCTACCGCTTGAGCCACAGCACCACTTCAGGTTGTCTTGTGGTTAATTGAAGTTAGAGTCTCATGGACTTTCCTTTCAGATCAGGCTTTGAACTGCAATCCTCAGATCTCAACCTCCTGAGTAGCTAGGATTACAGGCGAGAGCCACCAGTACCTGGCTGAATCTGGTAGTTTTTTTTTGTTTTGTTTTTTTGATCGTCGTGGTGCTTGAACTGTGGGCCTGGGAGCTGTCCCTCAGCTCTTCAGCTCAAGGTGCTCACTCGACCACATGAGCCATGGCACCACTTCCAGTTTTCTGGTGGCTTATTAGAGATAAGAGTCTCTTTCCTGCCCTGACTGGCTTTGAACTGTGATCCTCAAATCTCAGCTTCCTAAGTAGCTAGGATTACAGGCATGAGCCACTGCTGCCCGGCCCTGGATTTTTTTGTTTGTCTTTGTTTTTTTTGTTTTTTTTTTTTTTGGGGGGGGGGGGGTCAGTTGTTAGGCTTGAACTCTGGGCCTAGGCACTGTCCCTGAGCTCTTCAGCTCAAGGCGAGCACTCTACTACTTGAGCCACAGTGCCACTTCCTGCTTTTTTCTTTTTGCTTATGTGGTGCTGAGGAATCGAACCCAGGGCCTCATGCATGCAAGGCAAGTGCTCTACCACTGAGCCACTTTGCCAGCCCCCTGTTTTCGTTTCTTAACTACTTATGGGAGTAGTGTTGTTGGAGTGAGACTGAGAGGCAAGAAAGCTGTCAGGTACCACCTGACTTCTGATTATCTACTCTGCTCCACAGACAAGTTCACTGATTCAGCCATTGCTATGAACTCAAAGGTAAACGGCGAGCACAAAGAGAAGGTGCTTCAGCGCTGGGAGGGTGGTGACAGCAACAGCGATGACTATGATCTCGAGTCTGACATGGTATAGTCTCCCTTCCTGAGCAACGGGGTAGCCAGAGTATGGGGGTTGTTGGCAGTGAGATTCCTTCTTTGTACCAGGTGATGATGGTTAGAAAAGAGGAGGAGGGGAAATACTGTTGCCTGTTTATAGTACTCAAATACAAAAGTTTAGGAAATATTAAAACAAAGCTTATCAGTGTACTAATGGGGAGTTGATATTTGCTTTGTGGCTTTTTTAAAATTTAAATCAGTACTACAGGTTTAAAAAGTGCCCATTTCTTTTCTTAAAGACAACTACTTTTGACATTTTTTGGTATTCGTTTGCAGAAAATTTTGCTTTCCTTGCCTTGTTGAGCTTTTCGTGTTATACATGGAACTAGTTTATTTTAATTATGAATATACACCAACTTGTATTTATTCTTTGCCTTTTTCTTTTTTTTTTTTTTTTGTCGTTCATGGGGCTTGAACTCTGGGCCCGAGCACTGTCCCTCAGCTGCTCAGCTCAAGGCTCTACCACTTGAGCCACAGCGCCACTCCTGTTTTTCTGAGTGGTTTATTGGAGATAAGAGTTTCACGGGTTTTCCTGCTCAAGCTGGCTTTGAACCGTGATCCTCAGATCTCAGCCTCCTGAGTAGCTAGGATTATAGGCGTGAGCCACTGGCACCCGGCTTGTTCTTTGCCTTTTTGCTGTGTTTTGTTACCATTATTTTGGTATTTATAGATGTCTCACAAGCCAGGTATAGTGGTGCACATTTGTGGGGTTTTTGTTGTTTTTGTTTTTTGCTGGTCCTGGGACTTGAACTCTGTCCTGAGCTTTGTCCCTGAGCTTCTTTGTGCTCAAGGCTAGTGTTCTACCACTTGAGCTACAGTGCTACTTCCATCTTTTTCTGAGTAGTTTATAGAAAATAAGAGTCCCACAGACTCATGGAAGCTGTAATCCTTAGGTCTCAATCTTGTGAGTAGCTAGGATTATAGGTGTGAGCCACTAGCATCTGGCTTGGTGGTACCCTTCTAATTGCAGTACCTAGAAAGCAAAGGCAGGAGGGCAGCTTAGGTTATGTAGAGTTCCAGCCTGGCCTAAGTTGTATAACAGCAAAACCCTAAGTTAAAAACCAAACAGGTAAATAAGTAAAATTTAATAAGTATTGCTATTTTAGAACCACATAAAGTTGCTTAGGCCTTACACCTAGAAATGGGTTTGTTAGGTCCTAGGCCTTCAAACTTCAAGTTTGTGCTACTCATTGGCAGTTCAACTTGATATTGCTCGGGGTTTGGTTCACACTTAAAGTTTTCAATGTGATGGAAGAAAATGGCTTGTCAAATATTCCTTTCCCTTCGGATTTCAAACGTTCCCCATTTTCCCCTCCTTAGTCCAATGGATGGGACCCCAATGAAATGTTCAAATTCAATGAGGAGAACTATGGCGTGAAGACCACCTATGACAGCAGTCTCTCCTCTTACACGTAAGTGTCTTGGCATTCCTCAGTGGGGCATTGGAGGGTGTGCTCACCAACAGAGAGGATAAATTGCTAGGTAGAATGTAATTTTTTTTTTTTTTGTCCAGTCTTGGGCTTGAACTCAGGGCTTGGACATTGTCCCTGAGCTTCTTTTGCTCAAGACTAACACTCTAGCACTCTACCACTTGAGCCACATCACCACTTCTGGCTTTTTCTGTGGTACTGAGGAATCAAACCCAGGGCTTCATCTATGCTACGCAGGCAAGCACTTTACCACTAAGCCACATTCCCAGCCCTAGTATATAGTTTTTCTGCATGCTTTTATGGGTATACAAGGAACTCTTCGCCTCACTCCTGATCTGCTTTGTGACTTGCTCCCTCAAAGACATTGATCAAGGCACTTTATGCTTATAAACTAATGTTGAATTAACACCCCCTTTATACAACTACTTAAAAGATCATTTTTAAAGGATATAAATAAAAACAAGATTTTCTGACTAGGCCACACTGTGGATAGTGACTTGTTTTCTGTTTACCTGTAGTTTTTCCCTCATATTTATGCATTGTGAACTTTACATTCAGATATATCTTGGTACTTTACCCTGGGACCTAGTAGATGTTAAGTATATGTTGGCTGGGCTGGGGGTGTGGCTCAAGTTAGAGTGCCTCCTTGGCAAGCACAAGACCCTGCGTTCACACCCAGGAGCACTGTGTGAATGAATATATGAATATGCTAACTGTGCTGGGGCAGAGTACTTGCCTAACACTTGTGAAGCTCTGAGTTTGATTCCTAGCACTGGAAAAGAAAAAGTAATGGTTGAAGAAATTAAACACTGGCATATCTGTATCTGTGGGCTTGTTACAAATGCCGATAATGGATGTTCTTTCAGGGTGCCCTTAGAAAAAGACAACTCAGAAGAGTTCCGTCAGCGGGAGCTGCGTGCAGCCCAACTGGCTCGAGAAATTGAGTCGAGTCCCCAGTATCGCCTACGGATCGCCATGGAAAATGAGGATGGGCGCACAGAGGAAGAAAAGCATAGTGCAGTCCAGCGGCAGGGGTCAGGGCGGGAGAGCCCCAGCCTGGCATCCAGGTAATGCATTTGGGCATCTGGAGCTGTTTGGTTCTCACAGTGGGGTCCAAGGACTTGGCTAGCCTGTTGAGCTTTCTCTCCACCCCCTCCCCCCCCCCAAATCCTGGGGCTTGAACTTAGGGTTTGAGCACTGCCAGTGTGATTGTGTCAGGGTTGATGCAATGTAGCTTGAAACCACAGTACATTGAAGTGGGACAGAACTTCAGGTGGGATAGTGAAAGTAGCCAGAGTGAGGAGTGTGTGTGTTGTGTTGCCAAAAATGTGCATTTTATAGCCACTTTTGTCCTTACTTGAACCTTTCTTCAGGGAGGGGAAATATATCCCTTTGCCTCAACGAGTTCGGGAAGGTCCCCGGGGAGGAGTTCGGTGTAGCAGTTCTCGAGGCGGTCGGCCTGGCCTTAGTTCACTGCCACCTCGTGGTCCTCATCACCTAGACAACAGCAGCCCCGGCCCAGGGTCTGAGACTCGTGGTATCAATGGAGGTGAGTTCTGAACCACACTTGGCATAAAAAAAGGAGGATAACAAGAATGTGGGAAGTATAGTAAGTAGGCGGGTTGGGAGGAGATTGAATGCATCAGTGGTGATATAACCACGGGTGCTCTTTTTCCCTTCGCCTTTTTTTTTTGGTTGGTTGTGGGGCTTGAACTCAGCCTGAGCACTGTCCCTCAGCTCTTCAGCTCAAGGTTAGTGTTCTATCTACCACTTGAGCCACAGCACCACTTCCTGCCTTTTTTTTTTAAGGTCCCTCCCGCATGTCTCCCAAGGCACAGCGGCCTCTGAGAGGTGCTAAGACTCTGTCTTCACCTAACAGTAGGCCTTCCGGAGAAGCTTCTGTTCCACCCCCTGCTGCAGGTAAAAGCTTCATCATGCTGGGTGAAGTGGGTGGAAATTTATAGAGACAATTAAATAAGGTGGAATGGTGGAAGGAGCAACAGGTTGAAGATAGATGCCGGAGTGGGGAGAAGTTGAATTTGTTCTATTGGGAAAAGAGTTTTCTCCGTTTCCCTAGAGTATAGAAATTCCAACCTAGCAGATTGTATCTGGCTGGCAGATGTATTTTGTTTAGATTTTAATTTGTTTTCAGCTTATTAGTACAGGAGAAGTCATAGAAATGTCCAATTTTTTTGAAGTGTAGAAAGTTCTGCCGGCACTGATCCTGCATGATAGCAGCCTTTTGGTCTTTCTGGTGCACATTGAGGCCATTTGCCCCTTATGTTATCTGTCTTGGCCTTGTAGACTTTGAGTTTGGGCTCCTAGTATAAGAGATTTGTTAGCTTTTAGAAAGTACCCTGCATTCTCTGCTTATTGACCAGCGGTAACCATCGAACAGCTCTCCCTTTTCTTCCAGTGGGACGGATGTACCCCCCACGCTCTCCCAAGTCTGCTGTCCCTGCCCCAAGCTCAGCTCCTTGTCCTGAGCCTCCCATTGGCTCGGCAGTAGCAACTTCTGCAGCCTCCATCCCTGTCACGTCAGTTGTGGATCCTGGAGCAGGCTCTATCACCCCAGCTTCTCCGAAGATCTCACTGGCCCCCACAGATGGTAAGAGCCAAGACGGTTGAGGGCTGTGGACATTTTTCAATTTGGTTCTGAACAGGAGAACCTTTAAGCATGTCTCTCTCCTCAGTAAAAGAACTCCCACCCAAGGAGCCTGGCAGGACCCTGGAGCCCCAGGACCTGGCCCGGATAGCTGGGAAAGGTGAGAATGGTTTATTCCTCTGGCGCCTAATGCTTTTTTGTTTGGGAGAGCATTTCAGTTAAAGTTCGTTGGCAATTGGAAACAGTTTCTATCAGCCCTTTGACCCTAATTCCTGTTGGAGTTCTCAAGAGCTCTTGTGTTTTTCCTTGGTTTCTTGTTCTCTGGGTTACTAGTCCTGTGAAAAGAATGCATGTTCTATTTTTTGTTGTTGTTGTTCATGAGGCTTGAACTCACTGTCCCTGAGCTTTTCTGCTAAAGGCTCGTGCTCTACCACTTTGAGCCACAACTCCACTTGTGGTTTTTTGGTGGCTAATTGGAGATAAGAGTCTCACAGACGGAAGTGGCGCTGTAGCTCAAGGGGTAGAGCACTCGCCTTGAGCTGAAGAGCTGAGGGACAGTGCCCAGGCTCAGAGTTCAAGCCCCACGACCGACAAAAAAAAAAAAAAAAAGAGTCTCACAGACTCTTGCTCAGACTGGTTTTGAACTGTGATACTCAGAATCTTTGCTTCCTGAATAACTAGGATTACAGGCATGAGCCACCAGAGCCTGGTTGTGATGTATGTATGTATGTATGTATATATGTATGTATGTATGTATGTACATATATATGTATTTTCTTCTTTTTCTCCTAGTCTCTGGCCTTCAAAATGAACAGAAACGATTTCAACTGGAAGAACTAAGGAAGTTTGGGGCCCAGTTCAAGGTGAGCATGGCATGGAAAAGAGCTGGGCTTGGCAGTATGCAGTAGTGTGAGAACTGCATCAGAGGCAAAGTGCCCAGTGGGTGGAAAAGAAAAAGAAGAGCTCAAACTAGGAGGACCTGGAGGAGGCAGGGCCTGGGGTCAACTGGACAGTACTCGATGTGTATGTGTCCTCCTCCTTCCAGCTGCAGCCCCCCAGCTCCCCTGAGACCAGCCTGGATCCTTTTTCTCCCCGGATCTTAAAGGAGGAGGCCAAAGGGAAGGAGAAGGAGGTCGATGGTCTATTAACTTCAGAGTCCATGGGGTCTCCAGTCTCCTCGAAGACAGAGTCCGTATCGGATAAAGAAGACAAAGCACCTCTAGCATCAGCAGGAGGCGCTGAGGGTTCGGAGCAGCCTCCACCACCTTGCCCGAGCCAGACTGGCAGCCCCCCAGTGGGCCTTATCAAGGGAGATGACAAAGATGAGGGCCCTGTTGCTGAGTGAGTGCAGTGGGGGCTGGTGGGGGCTGGGTGGTGAAGGGCAGACCATGAAACTGATGACATTTTCTCTTATAGACAAGTAAAGAAATCAACGTTGAACCCCAACGCCAAGGAGTTTAACCCCACAAAGCCTCTATTATCTGTGGTGAGATAGGAGACATGGGAGAGGTGGGGCGGGAGGGCAGCAGAGGGGAAGCACTCGCTGCCATTGTGCTGGGCTTGCCAGGTGCTGCGTAGGAGCCACTGTGTATGTGTAGGAAGAGAGGGTAGCAGGGGCTTGGATTGATGAGGAAGAAAGATCTCCAGCACTGGTCATTAAGGGGTCCTGATGAGTCTGGCAGCTATTGGTGGGTTTCTGTTCCTGGTATTTGGCCCATGAAACATTGGATTGAGGTCATTTGGTGCAACGGCTTTACTTAAGCCAGCTGACATGCCTACATGACAAGTCGCACAGTCTCTCTTCCTGTTTCCTCAGGGTCTAATGTGAGGCTTAATTAAGAATGTGCAGGACACACGTGGCACACAGCACTGTTAGATAGGCAGGGCTGAGCTGGGCATGTGGGAGTAAAATGTCCTAACTTGTCTCTTACAGAACAAATCTACCAGTACTCCAACTTCTCCAGGGCCTCGCACTCACTCAACTCCCTCCATCCCGGTGCTGACAGCAGGCCAGAGTGGGCTCTACAGCCCACAGTACATCTCCTACATACCTCAGATCCATATGGGACCAGCTGTGCAGGTAGGAGAGATGAGGTTGGCCCAGGGGACTGGTTTCTGAGAGACTGGCTCAGGCCCATTATGGATGTGTGTGTGAGCATGCCCTTCATTTAGCCTCGTCTCTTCTCGTCCCTAGGCACCTCAGATGTATCCGTATCCTGTATCCAATTCAGTGCCTGGGCAGCAGGGCAAGTACCGGGGTGCAAAAGGTGAGCAGGGTCAGGAGGGACAGCCAGTGGGACAGCCTGATAGCTTCTGGCCGATGGAGCTTGAGCTCTGCTCTATTTGCTTCCCCTGTGCAGGCTCTCTCCCCCCTCAGCGCTCGGACCAACACCAGCCAGCCTCAGCCCCTCCCATGATGCAGGCGGCCGCTGCTGCTGGCCCACCCTTGGTGGCTGCCACACCTTACTCTTCCTACATCCCTTACAATCCGCAGCAGTTCCCCGGCCAGCCTGCAATGATGCAGCCTATGGCCCACTACCCCTCACAGGTGACTGGGGCACAGGAGGAAAAGAGGAGAGAAGGCAGTGAGCTCTGGGTGGTAGTGGCTAGCTGGGCAGTTGGCTCTGGTGGGGTTTTCGTGTCTGTTGCAAAGCATTATTGTCATCCTGCATCTTAAATGTAAAGTGACATTTGCATGGCAGAGTTAATGTGAATTTTAGATGAGTAGAGGGAACTGCTGAGCCCCAAGTGGTGCTGGGCACATGGTCACTGAGCAAGTGCTGAGTGCTCTTGTTCTTCGTCCTGCCAGCCGGTGTTTGCCCCCATGCTTCAAAGCAACCAACGTATGCTAACGTCGGGTAGCCACCCCCCGGCCATTGTGTCATCCTCCACTCCTCAGTACCCTTCTGCAGAGCAGCCCACCCCCCAAGCCCTCTATGGTGAGTACCCCTGCCCCGCCCTGCCCTGCCCTGCCCTGCCCTAGGCTATGTTCCTCACCTCTGGTGTGCTCAGCACTCAGTCTCCCTCCTTTCCACTGCAGCCACTGTTCACCAGTCCTATCCACACCATGCCACGCAGCTCCATGCTCACCAGCCGCAGCCGGCCACCACGCCTACTGGGAGCCAGCCGCAGTCCCAGCATGCGGCCCCCAGTCCCGTCCAGGTGCCTGCTGTCAGGGGGTTTGAGTAGTTGGGGCAGAAATGGGTGGCTGGAAGAGAGTGGAGCAGGGTGATTCTCTGGGAGACAGGGTCAGCCAGAGTGTGTGGTACTCATGTTACCTACTCTGTCTTGACAGCATCAGGCGGGACAGGCCCCACACCTGGGCAGTGGACAGCCACAGCAGAATCTGTACCACCCCGGGGCCCTGACAGGCACGCCACCATCTCTGCCACCGGGACCTTCTGCCCAGTCCCCTCAGAGCAGCTTCCCCCAGCCAGCCGCTGTATATGCCATCCATCCCCACCAGCAGCTGCCCCACGGCTTCACCAACATGGCCCATGTTACCCAGGTAAGAGCCAGGGGACGGCTGCTTCTGGGTCTTTGTCCAAGTGGCTGCATACCCTTGCAGGAGTGCTGCCCACGAGGCTTCCTAGTGCTCCTTGCTGTCCTCTCTCCTCTGCAGGCCCATGTCCAAACTGGAGTCACAGCAGCCCCGCCCCCACACCCTGGGGCTCCCCACCCGCCCCAGGTGATGCTGCTGCACCCCACCCAGGGCCATGGGGGGCCCCCCCAAGGCGCAGTACCCCCGAGTGGGGTACCTGCACTCTCAGCTTCCACACCCTCACCCTATCCCTACATCGGACACCCCCAAGGTGAGCAGCCTGGCCAGGCGCCTGGATTTCCAGGAGGAGCCGATGACAGGATTCGTGAGTTCTCGTTAGCTGGGGGAATTTGGCATGGAAGAGCTGAGGGGCTGCAGGTGGGGCAGGATGCACGGGTTCTGGGTGGGGAGTGAGGGGTCTTGGAGGCAGGGCTGTCCCACAGGGCGCCCGCCGACCTGCACCTGTCTGTGAAGTATGTAGGGTGGGCAGAAGCCACAGTCGCCGCCGCCAGGGGCTTGCTCCTGGCTCTGTCCTTTGCTTCCCTCCGTCCTCGCTCAGTTGTGATCCAGCAGCCCCCCTCCCCACTGCCTCCCCAGCTCTCAGTGACCCCGACTGTCTCCTGACTTAGCCGAGGTAAGGTCAGCGCAGCAGACAGGGCCAGACTGGGGTGTGGGGGGCTGAGCTGGGCACACGAGTAAGGGCTCTGGCTTACTGGGAAACAGCGATTGACCTGTGCTTCTGACCAGCCCCATGAGACACCTTAAGGAGGCCGCTCCTCCCCACTCCTCCCCAGCCCCCCGGACGCATTGATGGAGGGACAGCTGCTCGGGTTCTAATGCTCCTGCTCTCTTCTCTTTCCCCTCCAACCAGTTCAATCTCATCCCTCCCAGCAGCTCCCCTTCCACCCCCCGGGGAACTGAAGATTGTCCTGGCCGCGACCTGAGACCTCCATGAGCGGAGGGAAGAGTGATCTATGTCTCTTCCCCCAGCAGCTCGGACCAGTCCCAGCCCCCCACCCCACCCCCCCAAATTCCCCTTTCCCCAGGGGAGCTGGGGAATTCCTGCCAAGCACCTTGAATGGGAGAGACCTTGAAGTGGGCAAGGCCAGGGTCCCGCAGGGGTGGGGGAGGTTCCTGCTCTGCCCCTGCCAGTTCCCACCTAACCTTGCCCTCCCATCTTTTCATCTATTCCCCCCGCTGGAGACGGAAGATCTTTTATTTTCTATTATTTATAACTACAAACTTGGGCCCCTCTGTTCTTTTCTTCCCCATTAACTTGAGACCTGCGTGAGAGACAGACAGATGCCCCACAAGGATGGTTGGACAAGGACTTTTACTTTTTATTACATAAAAATATTAAAAAAAAATAAAAAAAATAAAATTTTAAACTAACTTAACCTGCCTGTAGTTGCTGTTTGTAGACAACCATATGGCTGTAATTGTCAACTGTGATCTTAGGATTACATTTCTTTTCACTTGTTCTTCTCTTCCCTGTAAAACTAGTGTTTTTTGTAGGTCTAGGATGAGGGAACCAAAAGGAAAGCGACATAAATTCCGACCTGAGCGCTGGCTCACTGGGAGGCAGGTATGTAAGAGCACTTCTGGAGTTAGGACCACCTCTGCTGACTTTGTGACATTGGAAGTAGTTTTTACTGTAGCTTTAGAGGTCATGGATGTGGAGACAATGTGGGAAAGTAAAGCTGCCAGTGGAGTGTGGAGTAAGGGGACCAGAGTTAGGAGGAGTGGGAGCTAAGTTGGAGGCCTAAATTTTTTTTTTTTTTTTTTTTTTTGCTAGTCCTGGGGCTTGAACTCCGGCTGGTCGCTGTCCCTGAGCTGCTTTCGTTCAAAACTAGTGTTCTACCATTTGAGCCACAGCACCACTTTGGGCTTTTTCTATGTGTGGTACTGAAGAATCAAACCCAGGGCCTCATGTGTGCTAGGCAAGCACTCTTGGCACTAAGCTACATTCCCATCCAGGGGCCTACAATATTGAAGCATAGGTTTCTGAGACGATTACCTCGCTTGTGTAGCTACACAGGTGATTTTTTTGTTTTTTGGTTGGTTGTGGGGCTTGAACTCTGGGCTTGGGCGCTGTCCCTGCGCTCTTCAGCTCAAGGCAAGCGCTCTACTGCTTGAGCCCCACAGCACCACTTCTGGTTTTCTAGTGGTTTATTGGCGATGAGGCTCACAGACTTTCCTGCCCAGGCTGGCTTTGAACCGTGATCTTCAGATCTCAGCCTCCTGAGTAGCTAGAATTACAAGCGAGAGCCACTGGCGCCTGGCTTACACAGGTGTTTTTGTTAGTTGTGGGGCTTGAACTCAGCTTGGGCACTGTCCCTGCTCTCTTCAGCTCAAGGCGAGCACTCTACCACTTGAGCCACAGCACCACATCCAGTTTTCTAGTGGTTTATTGGAGATAAGAGTCTCATGGACTTCCTGCCCAGGCTGGCTTTGAACCAAGATCTTCAGATCTCAGTCTCTTGAGTAGCTAGGATTATAGGCGTGAGCCACTGGCACCTGGCTACACCGGTGTTTTCAAGGGACAGGGGAATGTTCCTGGCTTGCTTATCCAGTAACATGAAAAGTGGGGCTGCTAAGGTATTTTCTTCTGGACCCATAGTCTGAGGGTGGACAGAAGGGTTCCTTAATTGGGGAAGAATTTCCAGGATGTGAAGCAGGCATGTGGTCAGTTTATTAAGTGAAGGGGCTTTATGTGGGCGGGGTTGTAGTAAAAATACTTGATGGGGCTGGAGAGATTCCCAAGCGGGAGCTGCAGATGAAGGTGCCTGTAGGTGCTGCTGAGTAGTTCATCACTTTGGGGCAGGATCTCAAGTTGGAGGGAAATTTAGCCTTTACCTAAAGTCAGGAATCTTCCCCATGAAACTTTTCATTTTTGCCTTGACCACTTAGGAAGGTAAACCAAACCTGCCTTGCCATTGGGTGGCACTTTCTTCAGGTTCTCATATGCACCTTTTCTGGGTTCTACTGGAGAGTCGAATGGGGTTTTGTTTCGTAAAACAGCTCTCGGGCAGTTCTGGGTATGCCAGGACGCAGTCTCAAGGGCCACCCACTAATTCTTTGCTGAGTTGCCCTTGTTTATACTCGGCTTGCTTGTCTAGGTTCCTGTCTCAATATTTCACTCCCTGCATATTTGATAGTCTTTTTCTCAATCTCAGTAGATGCTGAGAAAAATAGAACTTTCTCCCTCCCGCCCGCCCCCCATGCTGAGGATGAAGCCTCAGGCACACAGCCTGCACCACAGCTGCGCTATACTACAACCCTGCCTTGAACCCAGCTGCCCTTATTCCTGTGCTTAGAAACGTGGCAATCACTTGTCAAGTCCACATTAGCACAACTCGATGGCTGAAGGTGTGCGAGCAAGTACTTGGGTGCCGAGTTAGGAAATGAGCAAGGATCTAGACATGAACTAGTAGGGACTACTGGAGAGGAGAAATGAGTAGTTATATTGCTGCTGTAACTGTTGTTGGTTGTGGGGCCTGAACTCGGCCTGGGCGCTGTCCCTCTGCTCTTCAGCTCAAGACTAACGCTCTACCACTTGAGCCACAGCCCCACTTCCAGCTTTTTCTGCTTAAGTGGTGCTGAAGAATTGAACCCAGGGCCTCATGCATTCAAGGCAAGCATCTACCACTGAGCCACCTTCCCAGCCCCTGCTATAACTTTTTTAAAATTTCTTATCTTTTGTCAGTCATGGGAGCTGAACTCTGCCTGGGTGCTGTCCCTCAGCTCTTCAGCTCAAGGCCAGCATTCTACCACTAGAGCCACAGCACCATTTCTGGCTTTTTCCTACTTACGTGGTGCTGAAGAATCGAACCCAGGACCTTATCCATGTGAGGCAAGCACCCTACCACTGAGCCACCTTCCCAGCCCCTGCTGTAACATTTTGTGAGGCAATCACACATAACTACTGGACTAGGCTCCTTCACGCTGTCCCTGCATTGAGGGTAGCAGAGAACAAACGTTTTCAGCCTGTACCACAAATGGATTGCTGGGTGCTAGTGGTTCACACCTGGAAGCTACTCAGGAGGCTGAGATCTGAGGAGTTAAAGCCAGCCTGGGCAGGAAAATCCATGAGACTTCTCTCCAATTAACCACCAGAAAATCGTAAGTGGCGCTGTGGTAGAGCGCTCGCCTTGAGCTGAAGAGCCAAGGGACAGCACCCTGGCTGAGTAAAACGCCATGACCCACAAATAAGTAAGTAAATTCCATTACCACGGTTTGAGGTTCTCACCAGCTCTATTCTGTCCAATTTACACAAAGGACACAAGACAACAACCAGCTTACTATTCACAGAACAGTTTATTGGCCCACCTCCCGTGGCAGGCCACCCCTTGTGACCAGGGGAAGTGTCCGTCTAGCTGCACTCTGAGGTTGCAGCCCATGCCACATGGGCATCGGAAAAGGGAGAAACTGGCCAGGGTTGCCTAAACTCAAGCAGCCTGAGCACAAGTCCAGCCTCAACTCCACTTGATGCTCTTGTCTTCATCGGTCATAGGTTTTGTTTCAGTGACAAGGCCAGTGCCAATAGTCTTGTTGCCATCCCGGAGGGTGAAACGCTGGCCTTTCTCCAAGATCATGGGCTGACGCAAGATTAGAGTGAGCTTCAGGTCCTCTCCAGGCATGGCAAGCTCCTGGAGGGGAGAGAAGACCCAGCACAACCATCAGGTGCTAGCATTCTACCCAGATGCCATGAGCCAAGGGAAAAGGAAAATGCAGCAGGGTGTTGATTCTGTCTGGGGACAGCATCATCCACCCCAGCCACCAGGTACGTGCAGACAGCACATTCAAAGAATGGGAACACTGGGTTGGGAGACTGGGTCTTTATCCAGCATGCACTAGGCACAAATGAGGGGTGGGAGGCTTAGCTATACCAGTATTTTTCTGTAGAAATATTCCTTAGGAAAGTTTGGATATGAAAGTGATGAGTTTCCGTTGAGTTTCACTGAACATGATGAAGATTCAGAAGTTGGCCTAAAATTTCTCTCAAGCTTTCCACAAGAATGTATCTTAGGAGCACTAATCACTGTTCCATTCCTTTTTTTTTTTTTTTTTTGTACTGGGGATCAAACCCAAGACGTTGTACTTGGCAGGCAAGTGCTTTACCACTAAGCTAGATCCCAACCCAGTGTCAAAAGCCTGCCTTCTACCAAGTCTACCTCCACTGGTAGCAGCTAGCCTCTCCTCACTCAAGGAGAGAACGAACCACTTGGGAGATAACATCTTTGGGTTGAGCTCCTCCAGAGAACACGTCTCTGCCCCTTCACTTTCCCTAAACCCATCATACCTTCCCAGGAGGCAAGATGACACGACAGGCCATGTCCCAAGTCAGGGAGAACATGACAGGCATGAAGTGGGACACAAAGGGCTTGTGGCGGCCACCTTCCTCCTTGTTGAGGATGTACACCTGGAGGAGAGGACCAATGAGAGAAGAGCAGAGCTTGGCTCGAAGCCCTCCCTGGAAGACAGCCAGGCTCAGCCCTCCCCATCAGCCTCCGAAGCCCTCACCTGTGCCTCCACCTTCTGGTGGGGCTGGATGGAACCTGGCTTGACCATTACCAGGCCACGCCTCAGATCCTCTCGCTTCAACCCTCGGACCAGGGCCCCAAGGTTATCCCCTGCCTCTGCCCTCTCCAGGCTCTTGTGGAACATCTCGATGCCTATGAAGGGAGAGAAAGAGGAAGGAGACATGAAGTGGAGGCAGAGGGAAGGCACAAGGATCGACACGGGGAAAGGTCATCCTGAAGCCAGCCTCTGGGTCCCAAGGCTTCCTATACCTGTCACCACAGTACGAATGTTCTTGCTGTGTCCCAGGAGCTCACATTCATCTCCCTTCTTCAAAATGCCACGCTCCAATGTACCTGTCACCACTGTGCCCCGGCCTGCAAGGAAGGAAGCAGGACAGGACACTAAGAATCCTGCCTAGGCTGTGCTATGGGGAGAGATGAGAAGAAGCAGTTCTCACCAGGGATAGAGTAAACAGATTCCACAGGCAACAGGAAAGGCTTCTCTAGGTCCCGGGTGGGCACTGGGATGTAAGTGTCCACAGCATCCAGCAGCTTCTGCACGGACTTCACTCCTAGCTCAGGGTCACGTTGCTGTTGGGAGAAAACGTCAGGACTCTGAAATCTCCATTGTGCTCCTCTCACTGAAAGCTAATGTGCAGACACGAACCACAGCTGTGGATGCCCATCTGCCCTCCCACTGTTAGCAGCAGTCCTGCCAACTTTGCCTTCACCTCAAGGGCACAGAGAGCAGAGCCTACGATGACTGGAGTCTCTTCCCCTTTGTAGCCAAACTCGGTGAGCAGTTCCCGGATCTCCAGCTCCACAAGCTCCACCATCTCAGAGTCCTGCACTGCATCTGCCTTGTTGACGTACACCACGATATGCTCTACTCCTATCTATTGGAGGGAGAGAGGTAGAGATGGTGTCTAAGAGTCATGCAGCTCCTCAGCCTTCCTTTCCACCCCCTCCAAGGCTCTCATACCTGTTTGGCCAGTAGTAAGTGCTCTCGGGTCTGGGGCATGGGGCCATCATTTGCTGCCACTACCAAGATGCAGCCATCCAAGGGTGCAGTGCCTGTGATCATATTCTGAGAAGGGGAGGAAAGAGCCCTAGCTCAATAACCTCCTCAGCTCAGTATCTACCTAGTTAACTAGAGGAACCGTTAAACACTAACACTGAGGCCCATTTTGGCCACAGCTACAAGTCCTTGATCTCATGTCTAGCCATCTCATCACCCTTCCGCTCCCCCTTAGAATTACTCTTGACCCATAGCAGGTTCTGTACCTGTTCCCAGCAACCCTCACCTTAACATAATCTGCATGGCCTGGGCAGTCTGTGTGGGCATAGTGGCGGGTAGCAGTGCTATACTCCACGTGGGCAGCGTTGATGGTGATGCCCCGAGCTCTCTCTTCTGGGGCATTGTCAATCTCCTCATACTTCTTGAACTTAGCCCCACCTCCCTCTGCTAGAACTAAGGGAGGGAAGAAAACCAGAGGTAGAGGCTGGGTTCAGGCCACACCCCTAGGTCCCACTAGTGATGTAAAAGGAATAAAGTTGAAAAGTCTCTCTCTCAAATCTCTTAGCTTCCAAGAGAAAGTTTAGGGTCAGAAAGAATTATCTCAGAACTGGAGGTGTGGCTCAAATGGTAGAGTCCCAGCTTTGAGTGAAATAGCCAAGCAAGAACACAAGTCCTTGAGTTCAAACCTAGTTTGCCCCTGACGTGTGCGTGTGCACGCACACGCGTACACACACACACACACAATTATCAGGTCTGGAGCTAGAAATGTGACCCAAGTAGTAAATTAGCACCTGCCCTAGCAAGTGCAAGGTCCTGATTTCAAATCCCAGTACCGGAGCTGGAAGTGGGGTACTTCAAGGGGCAAAATGCCAGCCTAGAAAGCTCTGGACTCTTTTTTGAAGTTGAAAGCCTATTTATTGCTGCCCCTCCTCCCCTCCAAATTAAGCCCCGGTAAGGGGCGAGGGGGGGGGGTGTTCAGAGGGTCTTAAGGGCCTGCCCAAGAGGCCTCCCCGAGGAAGCCATTTAGGGTCTCCCAGTGTATGCGTAACAGGAAGAATCTGTCTCCAGCGTCTTCAGAATCGCCCCCCTCCCCCGAGCGCCCCGCCTCCTGGGCCCATTCTGAGTGTCCCCAGCATTCCGCCGGCCCGCCCCCGGGGGCCCCCGCGCCCCCCCCCACCCCGGACCCGGCCCCCGCGGCTCTAGGGGCGTGGCCGGGCCCTCGCTCACTTTTGGTGATGGCGGCGGTCAGGGTGGTCTTGCCGTGGTCCACATGGCCGATGGTGCCCACGTTCACGTGAGGCTTGTCGCGCACGTAGGCCTTCTTGGCTTCCACGGCCAGGCCCCGACACAAGAGGGGCCGAGCCGGGGTCCTCAGCGGCCGCAACAGCCCGTGCAGCCACGGGGTGGGACTGGCGCAGAGACCTGCCGGGACAGAGGCTCGGCGTTAGGGCGCGGGCTGGAGCTCGGCTGCCCGCCATTGTCCTCCAGGTACCTCCGGGCCACCATCTCTCTCACCGCTGAAGCGGGGCGTCGCGCGCAGCAGGGTGGCGGCCGCCATTGTGGCCATGCTCGGCCACGGGACCCGAGTACTGGATACCGGGCACCCGCGCGTGCGACAGAGGAAGGGCACCTGGGGATGCAAGGCAACTTCCGGCGGAAGTCGTACTGGAGGGTGACACTGGGCCACTCTAGCCTGGGATTTCTATGGTCGTGTCCACTGACTTCCGGGTGCGGAGCGGAAGAGGCTGGTGCTGAGGCCTCGTGGGCGGGGCAGGAGGCCACGTTTCCGCCTTAGCCGCGGCTCCTGGGGGCTCAGGGGGTCCGTCACGTAGTCCGCCGCCTCCCTCTGAGAGGCCGCCGGGACCGTCGCTCGCTCGGCGCACCACGGGCACGTAGGGGAGGTCCTGGCCTCGGGGCGGCGGGTCCGCCGGCAGCGCAGGTTGTTGGGGATCGTCTGTTGAGGATCTGGCCGAGAGAGGCCTCGGGCCGCCCCTGAGCCGCAGCCCGAGGTAGGCCCGGGCCCTGGATGCCTTCCAGGGGGCCCTCGTGCGAGCGTCGTCTCCTCGCGAAGCCTGCGCCTGTACAGGTGTAAAGTGGATTGCTACTCACAAGGAGATCCGGCGTCTGAGAGGGCATGCACTCGGGCAGGAGTCAGGGATGGGGTTCTAGGACTTCTCGTCAGCGATCAGACTCATCCTCCTCGCCCTTGCGGGGACCCCCGGCTCTCTGACTTCAGAGTCAGCCCCCGGGCCAGCTCTGTGCCCCCCTCCCCAGAACCCTTCTGCAGCCCAAACAGCAGTTCCTGTTGAATTCCTCACCCATTTAATTAGGCAGATACAGAAAATTTAAAGGGCAGCCCGTGCCTTTTAATCTTGCTCTATCCCCAGCACCTAACAGGGTTGGGCGTGCAGTGAGTGCCAATAAATGCCTTTTTTTGCCGAGTAAATGACCTTTATAACTTTGACACATCTCTTATCACAGCTTCCTGATCTGATCATAGCAGCTGCTCAATTCTAAAACTGACTTCCTCCGACTCATTTAACTCTGTTGGAGCTGGGGCTGGATGCCAGTGCCTGTAATCCTAGCTACTCTGGAGGCTGAGATCTGAGGATCAACATTCAAAACTAACCTGAGCAGAAAAGTTTGTGAGACTCTTACCTCCAATTAGCTAGCAGAAAGCTGGAAGTGGGACTGTGGCTCAATTACAGCACCAGCTTAGAGTGAAAAAGCTAAAGAACAGTCAGTTCCCAGGCCCTGAGTTCAAGTCCCAGGACCAGTACAGGAAAGAAGTGAAAGGAAAGAAAAGGAAAGAAGAAAGTTAGTGTTTATCCACATACTGTAGGTTCCTGTTTCCTTCCCTAGAGATTACCGTTTAATGAGCTAGGGACAGTCATGGAAACGAAATATAATACATTATTCTAAGACTCGAAGGAGCAGGTATGATGATATAAGCATGTAAATCCAGCCCTCAGGGAGGGCAGCCTAGGCCACATAGGCATGATCATGTGTTTTTTGTTTGGTTTGGTCAGTTGTAGGGCTTGAACTCTGGGCCTGAGCACCGTACCTGACAAGACTAGTGCTCTACCACGTGAGCCACAACTCCACACCTGGTTTTCTGGTGGTTAATTGGAGATAAGAGTCTCACAGCTGTTCCTGCTCAGGCTGGCTTTGAACTGTGATCCTCAGATCTGAGCCTCCTGAGTAGCTAGGATTATAGGTATGAGCCACCAGTGCCCAGCAACCATGTATTTTTTTGATACATGCTTTTGCAAATCTAAACACTCCCAAGGAGTTGGGAAGATTCTTATGTATCAGGCATTAGTTGTAAGAGGAGTGTTCCCAGTGCTTCCCTGTGGTAGGATCTATTATTTCCCCCATTTTACAGCAAAGAAAATTGAGTGTCAGGGTGGTTAAGCCCCCAAAGTGTGCATCTCAGCACTACACTATAATTTTTGCATGTGTGTGGTGCTAAAGATTGAACCTTGTGCATGCTAGGCATACATTCTACCATGGAGCCACAGCTTGTGTTGTAATTTAACTATCATGTTATTGCTCAGGTAAAGTGGAAGGTTTGCTAAGACTCCTTCAACCCATCAGTTCTGCTTAGGAAGGGCTGATAAAGTATAAAAACATTCTCTTTGCTTCTACATTGGACTTTTGTCACTCCAGTCCTGGTGATGTGATCTTCATCTGCAATCCTAGTACTTAGGAGTTGAAGGCAGAAAGATTGTGTGTTCAACTCTACACAATAAGATCCCTATCTCCAAAAGAAAAAAAAAAAAAAGATGGGAGTTTTCCAGGGTGATATTTGAAGTAATGCTATCCATGTTAGTGATAGTGTGTTTATTTTTGTATGTATCAATTTGGAAGGGGAAAAAAAAACTGAATAAACATGTCAGTTTAAAAAATGAGTAAGCTTATGGTGCCAGTAGGACATACCTGTAATCTTGGCTACTTGGGAGGATAAGAATTAGGAGGTTATCACAGTTGGAGTCTAGTCCCAGCAGAGAAATCTTGGAGGCACCATCTCAAAAGGACACTAGGTGGTAGTGGACATTGGTCATCTCAAGCCTAACTAGGACTGATGTGTGCCCAGGCAAGAAGTGAGGCCCTATATGACAAATAACTAGCACCAAAAATTGGCTGGATGTCTCAAGAGATAGAGTTCCAAAGTCAAATCCCAGAACTACCAAAGGGAGAAAGGTTGATTTTGATCATTCTCATCCTAAAGATGACTCCCTTTCAGTGTATGGATGGTATATTAATTTCCTAGTAAACTTTCCTGTCACTAAAAAATCAAAAACATGACAACACATAAAGCTGGGCACCAGTGGTTCATAGTTAGGCTGAGGTCTGAGTATCACCACTTAAGGCCAGCTCAGGCAGACAAATCCAAGAATCTCTATCCCCAGTTAACCAGCAGAAAACTGGGACTGGAGACACAGCTCAAGTGGCAGAGCGCTAGCCTGGAGCAGAAAAGGCTGAGCCAGAGCACAGGGTCTTAAAATCAATACTTAATGCTGGCACATGCAGACACACGCGTGTGCGCGCACACACACATAATAAAATGGCAGGAGTTAGACTCGTGTAACAGCTATTGCTAATGTACTAAAGTCACTTACGTATTAAGTAGCTTCCACTTCCCCCACCCTCAGTGCCTCAACATGGTATGTGTCATGGGAGCACCTTGGTTCACATGACAATGTTCTGGGAAAGGGGAGGCAGAGAGACCCAATTGTAACTTTGACACAGAGGCTTGCCTCAGGTGTAGAAAATCTCTTACGAAAAATGTCTGAGTGCTGGTGGCTCATACCTGTAATCCTAGCTACTCAGGAGGCTGAGATCTGAGGATCTCGGTTCCAAGCTAGCCTGGGCAGAAAAGTCCATGACACTCATATCACCAGTAAATTGCTCAGAAAGAGACAGAAGTGGTGCGTGGCTCACGTGGTAGAGCACTAGCCTTGCACAAAAGAAGCGTAGGGACAGTGCCCAAGCCCTGAGTTCAAGCCCCAGGACTGGCAAAAAAATTAAAAAAAAAAAGAAAATGTCTGGCCATATCTGTAGCAGTGACAGTGGGACAAGCATAGGATGTGTTGATGGATAGGTTTTCTTACTTGGTATACCTATGGGTGAAATTTAAATTGGATAGGTTCGGAGGTGCTGGGACCTGAAAAGCTGGGCACCTATGAAAACATTGGTGAGCTAAGGCTGACTGCTGTAGAAAACCATCTGTGTATAAGGTGGAGGTGAAAGTGTAGTAACAAGCCTGGTGCTGGTAGCTCACACATGTCATCCTAGCTGCTCAAGAAGCTGAGATCTGAGGATCTCGGTTCAAAGCCAGCCCGGGCAGGAAAGTCAGTGACACTCTTTATCTCCAATTAACCACCAGTGGTGCTGTGGTTCAAGTAGTAGACTGCTAGCCTTGAGCTGAAGGATGCACAGACAGCACCCAAGCCCAGAGTTCAAACTCCATGACTGACCAAAAAAAAAGAAAAAGAAGGTGTAGTAACAAAGGAAGTTGAAAATAATTGTGACTGTGTATGAAGTGGTACATACTTTAAGTCCCAGCCCTTGGCAGGCTTAGGCATGAGGAGTTCCAGACTAGCCTGGGCTACTTAATGAGACTGTCTCTAAAAAAGTAAAATGAAAACAAAGTAAAATCAAAACAAAAACAATTGTAACTTCAGAAGGCTGAGTTTGCTTGGAAGAAGGAATTTTTCCTTCAAACATCTTTTATCTTCTTAGATTGTGTGTGTGTGTGTGTGTGTGTGTGTGTGTGTGTGTGTGCGTGTGTGCGCACGCGCGTGCGCGCCAGTCTTGGGGCTTGAAGTCAAGGCCTGGGTTCTGACCCTGAGCTTTTGTGCTCAAGCACTCTACCACTTGAGTCACAGCTCTACTTTAGGTTTTTTTGATGGTTAATTGGAGAGTAGAGTCACATGAACTTTACTGCCAGGGTTGACTTTGAACTGCAATGATCACATCTCAGCCTCCTGAGTAACTAGGAGCCTGGCCTTGTCTTGGTTTTTGGAGTTAGTCTCCTAGGCTATGTAGGGCTCCTCCCTCAACCTCCCAAGTGCTGAGATTACAGGCTGAGACCACCACACCCTGCTTTCAAACTGATTTTATATAATTACAGCTAAAGAAAAGTCCTCTGTGCAGATGCTTGAACTCCTTTTGAAATATGTTCTTGAAATCGAATGGTTGCCTGCATGCCAGCTGTCCATTTCTTCTGCTGTGTGGCAGAAGCTTAGCTCTTAACTCACAGAAGTGTTCCCATCTCTGCTGGCAGGGTCTTCATTTTGCTTGGGGTGGATTATGTCTAGTTCAGTTCTGGTGATTTTCTTGCCAAGGGTTTGTTCAGCGATAGGTGCGTACTTTAGGGGGCCAGTGATTGGAAAGGGACCTACTTGGGGACACTGCCAAGAAAGGATTGCTTAAGGAGACCCGAAGAAATGGGGATGGGGAAGCGGAAAGGGCCATTTTGCTGCTTGAAGAAGAGCCTTTCCTGAAATAGGGTATTGTTGGCTCATACCTGTAATTGTAGCTACTCAAGAAGTAGCGTATGAAAGACTCCCATCTCAACTGAAAAAGGCCAAGTGTGGTGGTTTGCATCTTCCATCCCTGCAATGGCAGAAAGCATAAATAGGTGGATCACAGTCCAAGCTGACTTGGGCAAAAAGTAAGACTCTATTGTGAGAACCAGAGGGATGGGAAGTCCTGCCCCAGGCTGATGTCACTGCCACATACCCAGGCCACTGGGGGGAGGCGAGGAATTAAAGGACAGCTTGAGGGCGGAGCACCTGGAGATCTATATGTGCTGTGTGTTCCAGAGAGGGGTGGGAGAGAAGGAGACACAAGAGGCCACAAGAGACATACCTCCTGGAGCAGAGCAATGCCCAAGCTCTCCTCAGGTTTGAGGAGAGCCCCAAATGGCAGAGAGGCTCCAGGGAGTCCAGGCCAGTGGAGAGGCCTGTGGAAAGGCCAACCTCAGGGTCAAGAACCCTGCACAGAGATGAGAGGCCTGCAGAGAGGCCTGCACAGAGATCAGTGAAGAGCCAAGAGGCCTGTGGAGATCGGAGAAGCCTGTGGAGAGGCACAGAGACCTGCGGAGAGCAGAGAGGCCTGAGGGGAAGTAGAGAGGCCCGTGAGAGGCCTGTGGAGAGCAGAGAGGCCTGAGGAGGTTGGAGAGGCCTGAGAAGAGGCAGAAAGACCCACAGAGAGTGGAGAGGCGTGCAGAAGGCCTGCAGAGATTGGAGAGGCCTGAGGAGAGTAGGAAGGCCTGCAAAGAAGGGAAGGCCTGTGGAAAGGAGGAAAAAGGAAAAGAAAAACTTGCCCCCTTGGAGGTTGCAGCTGCTTCTAGTTCTGAGGTAACCTAGGACAGGGTTGCAGACCAACTAATAAAAATCCTTGTCACCTTTAACTGGGCCTCTGTGGATTTTCTCACTCACAGGTCATTACACTATCTCAGAAATAACCAGAACAGAGAGAGCTGGATGTGTGACTCAAGCAATGAAGCACTAGCCTAGCAAGTTCAAGGCCCTGATTTCAAAGCCTATATACAGAGCTTGGAAGAGTGCTTGCCTTTCATGCATGAGGCATGCATGAGGCCCTGGGTTTGATTTCTCAGCACCATATAAGCATAAAAAGCCAGAAATTTCACTGTGGCTCAAGTGGTAGAGCGCTAGCCTTGAGCTGAAGAGCTGAGTGACAGCATCCAAGCCCCGAGTTCAGGCCCCTGACCGACAAAAACAAAAACAAATTACATATACACATACTTATTTTGTATGTACATGTATATATGTGTGTGTGTGTGTGCATGTATATGTGTGTATATAGCATATATAGTATATAATTCCTCAAAGACTTAATGGATTTTTGTCAGCAGTGGGGCTTGAACTCAGGGCTTAGGAGCTGTTTTTGAGCTCTTTTGCTCAAGGCTAGTGCTATACCTCTTTGAGCCACAATTCCACTTCAGATTTTCTGGTGGTTAACTGGAAATAAGAGTATCAGGGCCTTTCCTGCCTGGGCTAGCTTTGAACTAAGACTTTCGGTTCTCAGCCTCCTGAGTAGCTGCAATTACAGGTGCCTAAAACATTTCAAGTTTCTTTTCTCTGTCAGGTCTTGCAGATGTTCTTCCTCTCCCGGCAGTTCTCTCCCTGCAGCTTTCCATATGGCTCGATCTTAGTCTGGGATCACCTCCGGTGTCGTGTCTCCTCTTCCATCTACAATAGCCCTGGCTCCCTTCTTATCACTTGTCATCTGACTTCATAGCATCTAATGTACAGAATTATCTTAAGGTTGCTTATTTTTGTTTTTATTTTCTTGTCTCATCAGCTTATGACAATAACTTGATTTTTACTCTTTTTTTTTTTTTTTCCCAGTCCTGGGGCTTGAACTCAGGGCCTTGGCACTATTCTTGAGCTTCTTTTTGCTCAAGGCTAGTGCTCTACCACTTGAGCCACAGCACTACTTCCAGCTTTTTCTGTTTATGTGGTACTAAGGAATCGAACCCAGGACTTCATGCATGCAAGGCAAGCACTCTACCATTGAGCCACATTCACAGGCCCAGAGTTTAAGCCCCACAACGGACCAAAAAAAAAAAAAGAGAGAAAAGAAAACACCAGAAGTGGTGCTGTTGCTCTAAATGGTAGAGTGGTAGCCTTGAGTAAAAATGCTCAGGTAGCACACAGGCCCTGAGTTCAAGCACTAGTATACCTCCCCCCCCCCCCCCCCCCCCCCCCCCCGTGTTGAAGGGGATAAATATAATCACGTTATATACATATATGAAGAATATCAAAGTCAGATGTTGTGACACACATGTAATCCCAACACTCAGGATGCTGAGGCAGGAGCATTGTAAGTTCCAGCCCAGCCTGAGCTACAAAATGAGCCCATGAGTCAAAAAGATGAAACAGCTGGGTACCGGTGGCTCATGCCTGTAATCCTAGCTACTCGGGAGGCTGAGATCTGAGGATCGCGGTTCAAAGCCAGCCCTGGCAGGAAAGTCTGTGAGACTCTTATCTCCAATAAACCACTAGAAAAAAAAACAAACTGGAAGTGGCGATCTGGCTCAAGTGGTAGAGCGCTTGCCTTGAGCTGAAGAGTGCAGGGACAGCGTTCAGGCCTAGAGTTCAAGCCCCACGACCACAAAAAAAATAAATAAATAAAACAATAACAAAATGTTACAATGAAACTTACTATGTTGTGCAACCAATATATACTAATAAAGTTTTTTTAAGAGTGTTAAAAATGAGTTGTAATTGAGTGCCTTGGTTTTATTGTCTGTAAACTGGGTATGTAAGTTATAGAACCTCTGTAAGAGCTCTTTTTTTTTTTTTTTTTGGGGTCTGGTCATGGGTCCTGAACTCTGGGCCTGGGTGCTGTCCCTCAGCTCTTCAGCTCAAGGCTAGCTCTCTACCACTTGAGCCACAGCGCCACTTCCGGCTTTTTTCTTTTTTGCTTATGTGGTGCTGAGGAATCAAACCCAGGGCCTCAGGCATGCAAGGCAAGCGCTCTACCACTGAGCCACCTTCCCTGTAAGAGCTCTTATATCCCTCAAACTTTGAAAAGGAGTGTGTGTGGGACACAATGTTATTGGAATGAGCTCTCTAGGAGCAGTTTCCACAGCATTATTGTTTTTGTCAGTCCTGGGGCTTGACCTCAGAGTCTAGGTGCTGTTCCTGAGCTCTTTTGCTCAAGGCTAGCTCTATACCACTTTGAGCTACAGCCCCACTTCTCCCTGAACTCTTTTGCTCAAGGCTAACATGCTACTGCTTTGAGCCACAGCCCCCACTTCTGGTTTTCTGGTGGTTAATTGGAGAGAAGAGTCTCATGAACTTTTCTGCCTGAGCTGGGTTTGAACTGCAATCCTCATATCCTCAGATCTCAGCCTCCTGAGTAGCTAGGGTTACAGGCATGAGCCACTGGCACCTGGCTGATACCCATGTTTTCTATAGGTGACGCTAACAATGCACAGCCAGTTCCTGTGGATCCTTGTATACTGTGTACATGAATGTGTTGCCCATCCCCCCCCCATCCTGTACTCTCATATGTCCTGGTCTGGTATGTGGTTTCCGAGTATGTTTGTTGAGCTTTGCCTGCAGAGCTTTGCCTTGATGGAAGTGTGTACAGTAGCCCTGGGCCAATGTATGGAAGGCCTGGCTCCCTTGTTTCTGGACAAATTGGGGGAGGCATAACTTATGTCCAGGGCTTCCTTGTGGAATCTAACTGAACTACTATCTACTTGATAGCACATGGTTGCTTGGCTTCCTCTTCTTCCCCTCCCTGACTCTTTTAGTACCCCTACCTTATTTCCTAATGTTGGAGAATGTACCCAGGGCCTCTCATATAATAGGCAAACCCTGCTGCCAAGCCCCAGCCCTTTAGTAAATCAGTTATCTCAGGGTGATTGTGGGAAATAGGACCCAAGAGTACATCTTAGCACTTTCTACCACTGCCTTTGCCTGTTAAATGTGGATTATTTCCCAGAAGTAGGCCTCAGCCCTCTTCTCCTCCTACATATATTACCTGGACAGTCATTTATATCCATGACTCCAGCCACTACTCATGTCTGATCACCAAACTGCCTTGTGCAGCGGACACTGCAAAGCCCATCTCAGCTGGACAGCTTCATGTAGTTATACAAGGACACCACCTACACTAAGACTGTTTAGTCTACTTGTGGCTTAGCCACATTTCAAGTATTTAACTGCTACATGCAGCTAAATTCCTACACTACTGATTAATGCTGATGGAGACTAGTTCAGTCATCTCAGAAGGGGGGGAGGGGAGGTGGAGGTATCTCAGTGGCACACAACACTTGTATGTGTGAAGTTTGAACTCAGGACTCAATTTGGCTTGCTTGGTTGTTGCTCTATGACTTGAGCCACTCCTCCAGCCCAGATTTTTGCTAGTTATTTTTTTTTCTTTTTTTGGGGGGAGGGGTCCAGTTGTGGGGCCTGAACTCTGGGCCTGGGCGCTGTCTCTGTGCTCTTCAGCTCAAGGCTAGCGCTCTACCACTTGAGCCACAGTGCCACTTGTGGCTTTTTTCTTTTTGGTTATGTGTTGCTGAGGAAATGAACCCAGGGCCTCAGGCATGCAAGGCAAGCACTCTACCACTGAGCCACCTTCCCAGCCCCTTTGCTAGTTATTTCTGTCTGAGTTCTTGATCCTCAAGACCTCAGCCTCCTAAATTGCTAGGATTTATTGGCTTGTTCGACACAGCACATTTAAACCTAACTAATCAATGGCCCCTTGCCCTCCTCTGTATTCCTCTACTGTCCTAGATAGACCAAGAGTGTGTAATGTATGGCTTGGGGAGGCAGGGTAAGGTAGACTACAGGAGGAAGTCTCTCTAAACATCTTCCTCTGAAGTGGGAAGACAGATGGACAAAGCTAGTAATGGGGACCTTAACAATTTGTGAGCTGATGTGAGGAGACTGGCTGGGCCAGATGTTGCTTTTTTTCTCTAAGTTTTTCCAACTCTGATCTGTCAGATGCATCCTTGAACATTTTTCTGAGTCGGGGCATGGCCAGATGTTGCTTTTTTTCTCTAAGTTTTTCCAACTCTGATCTGTCAGATGCATCCTTGAACATTTTTCTGAGTCGGGGCCTTTATCCATTTCTTGTGTGACTTGCCTCTGTTCCATGGTCAGCTAGTCAGTTCTGGACATTTTACTGGGACTCTCAGAAAAGATGCATATTCCTTCCACCAAGTCACTAAGCGACTGGAATTTCACTTTGGAGATAAGCCATCTTGCTATTAGAGAGGAGACCTGCTTGAGCTATAAGTCCAACACACGGGGAAACAGAACCAGGGATGAAAAGCCAGAGCTTCCTCATCTGATCCTACTCCATTCTGGACTTTTCATTACTTTAACTACGGCAGAGCAGGAGTCGCTGAGAGACTGGATAGCTGGAAGCTCTTTTGTTTACACATGACTTCAACTCTCTTCTATGCCTACCTGGCCTTGACACCTGTGGGTTTTGCTGTTGTTTTGCTCTGTGGTGGGGTTGGAGCTCAGCACTGTCCCTGCGCTCTTGCTCAGGTGCAGCACTGTTAACTGAGTCACAGCTCCACTCCCGGTTTTCTGGTGGTTAATTGGAGCTACAAGTCTCATGGCCTTTCCTGCCCGGGCTGGCTTCGAACCACGATCCTCAGACCTCAGCCTCCTGGGTAGCTGGGATCACCCTGCCACGGGCTCCCGGCTGGACGCACGTCCGAAACCGACCTCACTGTTTCTTTCCCCATCTTTCTTTCCCGACTTCAGAGATGGACTCCCTCTCCCACGACCGCCTGAGCCCTCTCCGCGGAGAAGCCAAGGTCGTTAGGTTCGGGCTCCATCTTCTCGCAGGGCCTCCCCAAGGTCACCCGCTCCTCCTCCGGCCCAGCGGCCCGGGCCAGCGTCCGCGTCCCCCGGCGCTCTAGGCCGCGGCCGGCGCGCGGCAGCGCCGTCATCGTCTCGCTGGTCCCGGGCGCGCGAGCTCGGCGGCCACTCTAGCATGCCGCTAGGGCTCGGGACTCTATCCCCTTCTCTATGGTGGACTGCTCTCCATCGTCCCGAGCCTCCTCGCGGAGGGCCTTCCCGCGGCTACCTCAGTGCTCCTTGTTAGTCGCAGCCGTAGAAGCATCCGGAGCTCCGCCAGGCTCCCGGGGCTCCTCGGCTCTGGGAGGGGTCGGCGCGGAGTGGGAGGGGGGCAGAAGTGCATCCGAAGGAGCCGTTCTCTCTCGCCGATCTTCTCTATGGTCGCTTCCTCCGGCGACGGGAGGGGGGGAAAAAAAAGAGAGGCGGGGGGGGGGGGGGGGGGGTCCCTGCGCATGCGCAGATCCGGGCTGGGCGCTCGTCGCCGAGGGGCGGGGGGCGCAGGGAGCGGGAGCCGCCGCCGCCGCCGCCGCCGCCTCCGGAGCTAACCGCGGGGACCGAGATGCAGGTGGGACCGGAACCGGAACCCCCCCTCTTCCAGTGTCTCTTCCTCTCTGCGACCCGACCCCCGGCGCCTGAGAGGAGCCCTGGGAGGAGTGGGCGTGGGGGGGGCCCGGGGCCGGAGGGCGCTCGCGGAGTGCGGCACCGCAGGGCCCCGGGAAGGGGCGTGGGGGGGGGCGGCCCGCGAGCAGGGCCGGGGCGGAGTGGACTGACCACGAGGCCCGGAGGGTCCCAGCCGGGAGCGGAGCCTGCACCCGCCACCACCCGCCCTTCGGGAAATGTCATAACTGAGCCCAGAAGGCAGGTGCACCGGGAAATTGTGTGTGTGGAGTCTTGATGGGCAGGAGGGAAACTGAGTCACCGGGCTCAGAAGCCGCGGGGGTCAGCGGGTTGGAAGGGGATTGGGTCTGCTGGGCGGTACGGGGGCGGGGGGGGGGTTGGGTGGGCCTGTGCGGGCCGAGGTGGCCTCTGGCTGGGGACATCTCAGCAGTGTCTGCACCTCTTGGCTCCATTCCCCTGGTGTTCTGCCTCCCGCATCTCCTGGCTGCTGGTGGTTGGTTTTGGAGTTGTCCTTATGGTGGGGGGCCGTCTGAGCCGTTTAGGGTCCTGGCCAAAGCGGGGGGGGGGGGGGGGTGGAGGAGGGGGTGGGATGCAGAGTTGGAGGCTGACTGTGGGTTTGAGCAGGAGGAGGTGAAGGTTGCTGCTGGTGTGGGGGAGACACCTGAGCGTCCCCGGGGCTCTCACACCTTCCAGTGTGGCGCAGCCTCGGGTTGTAAATTCTACACCCAGCTCTGCCACTTGCTAGTTGTGACATTTGGGGAAGCTGCTTTCTTTCTCTCTTTCTCTCTTTTTTAGAAAGTTAGCACGCTAGTCCCCTTCTCCCCCCCCCCCAAAGAGAGTAATAATGGCAGTCATTTCTCGGTGTTTGCTTTGTGTCAAGCACTGATGTTCCATTTCATTTCGTTTCTCCCAACGCCTATCAACGGTAGGGATCATTAGCTCTGTTTCAGTAGACAGGAAGACTGCAGCTGAGTGAGGATGTGTCATTTGTTCAAGATCACACAGCTAACAAGTGGCTGAGCTGGGGTTCAGCCCAAGTCTGACTCCAAATCCCATGGCCTTGGGCACTGCCTGGTTAACCAGCCTTTGGGGTACATTCCCTGGGGGTAGAAAATATCAACAATCCTAGGGCCCCAGATCCTGCCCTGTGATGACTGAATTTATGTTGTGGTCAGCAAAGACTTGCCTTGACCCACCCTCGCCATCTTTCTTTTTTATGGTGCTTCTGCCACTAGGCCCCAGATTAAAGCCCTCCCCCATGCACCTGTACCCATTCCAAATTTCCTTCCCTCAGTGCTTGGGTGATGGGTTCAGCCTCCATAATGACAGCTGCTTTGAGCCACCCCGTCCATGTTTTGAATGAACAAACTCTTACCTCCGAGTTGGACTTAGGATACTTGAGGGAGGGTCTCTTTAAGCTGGATGGTTCTAATATCCCATCAGTCCCTGGTGAGCTGGTGTGGTAAGCAGTTTAGGTTCTCTCAAGCCCTGGGGACACTCGAAAGCATAGCAGAGTGGACCCAGTGTTGTAAAGCTTGTCTGAGTTTTGGTTTTCTCATATTAGAGGTTGTGACATCTTCTCCCAGGGAAAGGTAAGATGACTCTATGGAAGCCTCTGGAATGGCACATGGGCAGTGCATGACAGATGTTTTAAGAGAAGGGCAGTGGTGACCTGGAGTTCTTTGTGGAGGGAAGTATTCCACACCTCCCTTGCTCCTGGATCACTTTCTGAGAGAGTGGTCGCAAAGGCAGCCGGAGAAATCCTGTGGGGACAGCCTTAGGGCGCGTGGGGCGTGCAGATCGGGAAGAGGGAGAAGCATTTGGGGTCTCTCCCCGATTGTCCTCTGAGGGGTATGAACCACATCAGGGGTCTCTGGCTTGGGTTGGGATGCCCCGTCCCACCTCTGCAGTGACTGTGTGTGTGCCTCTCTCTTTCCTCCTGCAGCTGCTGCCGCTCACCCTGTGTCTTCTGGCCACTTCCTTCTTTGCTGCCCTTCCCCACAGGCTCTCCCTCTCCTCCTCCTGGGGCCCATCATGAATGGTGCCCCTTCCCCTGAGGATGGGGCCTCCCCCTCCCCGCCCCCTCTCCCTCCACCTCCTCCTCCAAGTTGGCGGGAGTTCTGTGAGTCCCATGCTCGGGCTGCTGCCCTGGATTTTGCCCGCCGTTTCCGCCTCTACCTGGCCTCCCACCCACAGTACGCGGGGCCTGGCGCAGAGGCTGCCTTCTCCCGCCGTTTTGCTGAGCTCTTCCTACAGCACTTTGAAGCCGAGGTGGCCCGGGCCTCTGGCTCCCTCTCGCCACCTGTCCTGGCCCCCCTGAGCCCTGGCTTGGAAAGCCCACCACCCAACGAGCTGTCCCTTGAGAGCTGCAGGGTGGGTGGGCCCCTGGCTGTGCTGGGCCCTTCCCGATCATCTGAGGACCTGGCCGGCCCCCTCCCTTCCTCCGTCTCTTCCTCTTCTTCAACCTCCTCAAAGCCGAAGCTTAAGAAACGCTTCTCCCTCCGTTCGGTGGGTCGTTCGGTTCGAGGCTCAGTCCGTGGCATCTTACAGTGGCGGGGGACCGTTGAGCCTCCCTCCCCAGCTGGGCCCCTGGAGACCTCTTCGGGCACCCCAGTCCTGGGTGGAAACAGCAACTCCAACTCCTCTGGTGGGGCTGGGAACATTGGTAGGGGACTGGTTAGTGATGGCACGTCCCCTGGGGAGAGATGGACTCACCATTTTGAGAGGCTGAGACTCAGTCGAGGAGGGGCCTCCTTGAAGGACGGCGCAGGGATGGTGCAGAGGGAAGAGCTCCTGAGTTTCATGGGGGCTGAAGAGGCCGCTCCCGACCCTGCTGGAGTGGGGCGGGGAGGAGGGGCATCTGGGCCTACCTCAGGAGGAGGAGGAGGGCAGCCTCAGTGGCAGAAGTGTCGCTTACTGCTTCGGAGTGAAGGAGAAGGAGGAGGAGGAAGTCGCCTGGAGTTCTTTGTACCACCCAAGGTGAGCCCGGGGTCTGTGTGTGTGTGTGTGTGTGTGTGTGTGTGTGTGTGTGTATCTGAGCTAGTGATAAGAGCAACCAGAGTGGTAGCACAGCCCTGTAGGTAAGCAAGAGGGTTCGTCAGCCAGGAACAGAGCTTTCCTTCCTCACAAGAGAGAACATAGCTTTGCTGACCCTCTGAGCTAGCCACTGCTCTGTGGGGCAGCACCGGACAGCAGTCCCCACCTTCCCCGAGAGACCTAAAAAGGACGGTGAATGTGTGGAGGGAAGGGAAAGATGATCTCGGCACACCAACCAACTGGCTCTTGCTGCTTCTCCCGCCAAGGCATCACGGCCCCGACTCAGCATCCCCTGCTCGACCATCACAGATGTCCGGACAACCACAGCCCTGGAGATGCCCGACCGGGAAAACACGTTTGTAGTGAAGGTAGGAGCACGGAGCCCCGTCCCCAGGGAGTACTCAGGCCAGGGAGGAAGCTCTTGGCACATTGTAAACAAACAGCCATAGCTAGAGAGTGTGGCTTTGCGTTTTCTGGTAGGGGGCTAGAGAAAGGAGATGGTCTCATTCTTCTTAGGAGTAGATGTGGTCATGGGACTTGTCCCCACCCCCTGCCCCAGCTGAGGCCTTCCCTCCTCTGGGTCCTGTAGGTGGAAGGCCCCTCAGAGTACATCCTGGAGACGACTGATGCTCTCCATGTGAAGGCCTGGGTGACTGACATCCAGGAATGCCTGAGCCCAGGGTGAGGAGCCTGCCTTTGTCACGGATGGGCCAGGGCGGGAATGGAGAGCACTCTTGTACCTCTCTCCTGGTGATCTTCTCGCCAGCAGCATTTTTCCCATCTCTACAGACCCTGCCCTGCTACCAGTCCCCGTCCCATGACCCTCCCTCTAGCCCCTGGGGCCTCCTTCCTCACAAGGGAGAACACAGAGAGCCTGGAACCGCCCTGCCTGAATCACTCAGAGAGTCTGCCCAGCCAGGACCTGCTGCTGGGACCCAGCGAAAGCAATGAGCGCCTGTCACAGGGTAAGGTGGCACCAAGGCCTGGAGGTCTCCGAGCCCCTTGGGCAAGGCTCCTGTCCTTTCCCTCTCTGGAGACTCTTCTGAGCACACCGTTCCTGTGTCCTGTCGTCCTCATCTTTTGTCCTCAAATATGTCAAGCACTTTCGGGCCACAGAACCATCATCAGCCCACACAGGCCCCAAGCAAACTCCTATGCGACTTTCTATGCCCAGCCTTCCACTTCTGTTAGTCTCCTACAGGCTCCCGTGCTGGCCCACGCAGGTAATGATTTCTCTTTTCCAAGCTTCTCGAACACTGTTGTTCTTACTCCGTATCTCTGCTGAAGACTCCCAAGTTTTTTTTTTTTTTTTTTTTTGCCTCTGTGCTTCTTGGCCTGACCAAACACTCCTGTACACATAAGGAGACAATCCATTTTATCTACTCCTTGAGCCACACCCTTAGCCTAATTCACCTTTCTCCATTTGGCTTCTACTCTACCCTTTCCCTTTCTCCTGACCCTTGTTTTCAGTTTCAGCTTCACAATGCCTAAGCCAATGATGGTACTAAGCGAAGGAACAAAGAAATCATAGACTCTTGGAGCTAGAGTGGACCTTCCAGATCATTAGATCCAGTGGTCTTGGCTCCCTGAAGGGGGAAGAAGTCTTTCTGGGGTCACATGAGGGACCGTGGCAAAGATGGGCTCCACCCACCTGATTCCTGAGCCCTTTCCACACACGCTGATCTCTTGGCACAATAGTGGACATTTTTGTAGGCCCAGGCCTGCTCCTCAGCAGACACTCAGGAAGTCCTTGTACATGGCTGGTCCTACGCTGGGCACCCTCTCCCCTCCCCTGGACACTCCAGGAGAGTCAGATGTCTGAGATGAGCCCCTTGTCCATTGTGGGCTTAGTCTAGCTAGGTTAGTAAGACCTTGCTCTTGATTTCAGAAAAAATAAGTGTCTAAAACGGAGAGTCTGTGCTGTACCCTCCCAAACAAGCAGCTTGGGACCTCAGGAGGTAGAGAACAGGGAAGGAGGAATAGAGACTGCTTCCTAGAGCAGGTGAGAGAATATGGCTTGAAGGGAGTGAAGGCTGGCCCAGAGACCTGGTGGAGGAAGACGGCCAGGATGCTTGGGAAGCTGGTATAATAGATGAAATGGGCTAGAGTAAGAACACATGGGGGCTGGGGGCCGGTGCCTCATGCCTGCCATTCTAGCCACACAGGAAGCCAATCAGGAAAGACCCTTATCTCCTATTAACCACCAAAAGCAGGAAATGGAGCTGTAGCTCAAGTGGTAGATCACTACCCTTGAGCAAAAAAAAGCTCAGGGAAGGCATCCAGGGCTTGAGTTGAAGCCCAAGGACCTGCACACACACAAAAAGAACACATGGGTTCAATGAAAGATCAAGTTCAAGTTGGTTTAGCTTAGGGGGAGTAATAGAAGAGGAATATTTTTGTAGTTGTTTTCACAGTACTGCAGTCTGAACTCAGGGCCTGACACTTGCTAGGTAGGTGTTATACTACTGGAGCTATTTTTTCCCCACAGCAATTAATTAATTAATTAGTTAATTATTTTTTAAGTGCCTGTTTTGGGGCTTGAATTCAGGTCCTAGGCCCTGAGTGTTTTTATTCGAGGCTAGTGTTCTACCACTTGAGCCACAGCTCCTCTTCTGGTTCTTTGGTAGTTAATTGGAGCTAATCTCACGGACTTTCTTGCCCAGGCTGATTTTAAACCTGGCTTTGAACCACAATTCTCAGATCTCAGCATCCTGAATAGCTAGGATTACAGGTATGAGCCACTGGTGCCTGGCCTCCCAACCTTTTTTACTTCAGTTTGTTTTTCAGATACAATCTTCCACTTCTGCCTGAGTTGTCCTTAGACCATGATCCTCCTATCTCTGTCTCTAGAGTAGTTAGAGTTACAAGTGTGCACCACCAACCAGGTTCCACACCAGGTTTTTTTTGTTTTGTTTGTTTTTTGGTGGGGCCTGAACTCTGGGTCTGGGCGCTGTCCCTCAGCTCTTCAGCTCAAGGCTAGCACTCTACCACTTGAGCCACAGTGCCACTTCTGGCTTTTTTTTCTTTTTGCTTATATGGTGCTGGGGAATCGAACCCAGGGCCTCAGGCATGCAAGGCAAGCGCTCTACCACTGAGCCACCTTCCCAGCCCCCACACCATGTGTTTTTTTGGGGTTTTTTTTGGGTCCGGTCGTGGGGCCTGAACTCTGGGCCTGGGCACTGTCCCTCAGCTCTTCAGCTCAAGGCTAGTGCTCTACCACTTGAGCCACAGTGCCACTTCCGGCTTTTTTCTTTTTGCTTATGTGGTGCTGAGGAATCGAACCCAGGGCCTCATGCATGCAAGGCAAGTGCTGTACCACTGAGCCAACTTCCCAGCACACACCAGGTTTTGAGAGAGGTTCTTGCTAAGTTTTACCTTGTTTGGCCTTGGGCCACCATCCTCCCACTTCTGCATCCCAAGTAGCTAGAATTAGAGGTGTGAGACACCATACTGAGGCCCTTTTTAGTTTTTCTGCGAGTGTCTCCCTCTATAGCTAGGCTGCCCTTGAACTTGATATCTTCCTGCTTCAGCCCCCTGAGTCTGTGATTACAAGTGTGTGTCACTTGGCAGATAGAAAAAAAATTTTTTGGTCTGTCGTGGGGCTTGAACTCTGGGCCTGGGCGCTTTCCCTGAGCTCTTCAGCTCAAGGCAGGTGCCACTTGAACCATAGTGCCACTTCCGGTTTTCTGGTGGTTAATTGGAGATAAGAGTCTCACAGACTTTCCTGCCTGGGCTGGCTTTGAACCACGATCTGCAGATCTCAGCCTCCTGAGTAGCTCGGATTACAGGCATGAGATACCTGCACCGGCCAGATGGAAATTTTTTGATGCCTGTTAGTGTTAGGAGCTGTGTCCTGTTAGCCAAACAAGGGACTCGGTTATTATTTGGTGGTCCTGGGGTTTGAACTTGGGGCCTCAAGCTCCATAGGCAGGCACTTGACCACATGAGCCACACCTGAAGCCCCAAAAGGCTCCTCTAATGTGAAACATTTGAACCATCAGTAACCGTCTTTCACCTGACGATTCAGAAAAGACATAGGGACGTTTGGATCCTGGGGCCTCCTTGCAATAGCTGCAGCCCCTCAGCGGTGCACCAAGCGTTAAGTTGGAGGTCGCTGGTCCACACCCTCAGGGGTCACTGCCAGTGGGGAGGCAGACCAGAACCAGGTCTCCAGAAGCGGACGTGTGGAGCCCTCAACCCTGCCCTCCTCCCTTTCCTTCTAGGGGCATACGGGGGCCTCTCAGATCGGCCTTCTGCATCCATCTCCCCCAGTTCTGCCTCCATTGCCGCCTCCCATTTTGACTCAATGGAACTGCTTCCCCCAGAGTTGCCCCCTCGCATGCCCATTGAGGAGGGCCCCCCAGCAGGGACAGCTCATCCTCTCTCAGCCCCCTACCCTCCCCTGGACACTCCAGAAACAGCCACAGGTACCAGAGGGTGATGTGTGTCTTGCCAGGGCTGCTGCCTGCCTTCCTGAGGCTCTTGTCTGGGGAGTAGGGTGCACCTGAGCTGGGAGGAGGGGGGGACAGAGGGGCCGAGGGACCAAGGAAGAGCAGGGCCTCCCTGACGCCCCAATTTTTCCTCCCTCTCTCCCTCCTGAAGGGTCATTCCTGTTCCAGGGGGAGTCGGAGGGAGGCGAGGGGGACCAGCCCCTCTCAGGGTACCCTTGGTTCCACGGGATGCTCTCTCGACTCAAGGCTGCCCAGTTAGTGCTGGAAGGCGGTGCCAACTCGCATGGTGTCTTCCTGGTCCGTCAGAGCGAGACAAGACGGGGCGAGTACGTCCTCACTTTCAACTTCCAGGGCAAGGCCAAGGTGAGTGGCCACGGAGGAAGCTGTGGAGCGCGCTGCCTGTGCGCGGGGCCGAGGGCCTGCAGCTGCAGCTGGCCGGGACCCCGGCCTCGGCCTCACTGCCTCCTCCTGCCCCTCAGCACTTGCGCCTGTCGCTCAACGAGGAGGGCCAGTGTCGGGTCCAGCACCTGTGGTTCCAGTCCATTTTCGATATGCTCGAGCACTTCCGGGTGCACCCCATCCCTCTTGAGTCTGGAGGCTCCAGTGACGTGGTCCTCGTCAGCTATGTGCCCTCCCAGCGGCCGCAGGGTGAGCAGAGCAGGTCTGCCGGGGAGGAGGTGCCCGCGCACCCAGCAAGTGAGGTGTGTGTGCCAGGAAGGCGGGCGGGGATGGAGGCCAGGCTGTCAGGGAGAGGGGCCGTAGAGACCCTAGGCAAGGGGGCCTGCGTGTGCGGGCCAGGGATGGAGGAAGGCTGAGATGTAGGCAGGCCGAGGCTCCTCCGGGGCCAGGAGCAGTGCAGAGCGGGCTGGTGCATCCCCATTCCATCGGCTCCTCCGTGCCATCATCGTCTGTCTCCTGGCTTCATCCTCCCAGCCCCATCTTTGCCCTGTCACTGTGACCTCGCTCTGGGCCTGCCTGCCCTCGTGGGGGATGCTTGGTGATCCCCCTCTCCCTCCTCCCTTGATGTCTGATGGTCCCTGTCTGATCTCTCCCTTTCCCCCACCCCAACGTTCCCATCTGTCCCCACGTTACCCCTCCCCCAGGCCGGGAGCAGGCCGCGAGCCATGCAGGGGTGTGCGAGGGAGATGGATGCTACCCCGAGGCCTCCTCCACCCTCCTGCCCTTCGGAGCGAGTGACTGTGTGTAAGTGTGGTCCTCCTCTCACCGCCGCCCATGATCCATCCTTCATGGAGGGGGGTGCTCAGGAGACGGGTGTGGGGGAGATAGCACATGGCTCCTGGGGGCGGCGAGCGAAGGGGAGGCCGCTGCCGGAGCTCGCCTCCCTCCACAATCCGTGTCTTCTCACCATTCCCATCCAGAGCCGAGCACCTCCCATGACCCACCCCAGGCCCCTGAACCCCCTCCATGGACAGCTCCCCCACATCCTGGGGCAGAAGAGGCGGCGGGGGCGCCAGAAGTGGCGGCAGCAGCAGCCACAGCAGCCAAAGAGAAGCAAGAAAAAGAGAAAGCGGGCAGTGGAGGGGGCCAGGAAGAGCTGGTCCCCCTGGCTGAGCTGGTCTCCATGGTGGAATTGGAAGAGGCCATAGCACCTGGAGCGGAGGCCCAGGGTGGTGCTGGCTCTGCTGGGGACGCGGCCGTGACCCTGATAGCGCAGCTCCAGCAACTACCACTAGGGGGCAACAGAGAAGAAGGGGGCCATCCCAGAGCCATTAATAACCAGTACTCCTTTGTGTGAGCCACCCACCCACCCTCCACTCTCCTTGCTCCCCCGCCTTCGGTGGAGAGGCGAGGCGGGGTGGGGACATAGAGGAGAGTGGGACTCCCCTTCCCCCACATGCTTCCTGACCCTTGTCAGCCAAGGGCATATATGTTGGTACGAGCAGCCATTCGAGAGCCCTGCTAACTCCCCAGTTTGTACACTACAGGTGCCCCTTCCCCACTGGGGACTTGGGCTCCATTACCTCCCTGCGGGGCTCCTGTGCTCAGTCCCATCCCTGGGGGCCATTTCCCCACTAACCACCCCCCAGCCCAAGCAAAGGGTGAGGGGGAAGGGCTGTCAGTTGTATTAAGATTGTCACTATTGTTTTAAACAAAACAGAGCAGCATAAATCAATAAAAGGGTTATCTCAGTTCCATGGTGGTGGCCAGTCTTTGCAGTGGGGCCTGGGACAGGTGTCGGGAGGGCCATTCTCCTGTCCCAGAACCTGAGCTCCAGAGCTGAGAGGCCAGAGCGCTGGGTTTCAGGGCCATGGCTTTGCAGGCTGGCTGGTGTGCAGAGCTCAGCAGTATGTCTTGGGGTTTCTAGCACATTCTCTTCATGCAAGTGTGGCCCACAAGCCATTTGTGTGGTTTTGTGTGTGTGCACATGTGCACAGGCACGCATCAGTACTAGGGCTTAAACTTGAGGCTTGGGTGCTGTTCCTGAGTTGTTTTGCTCAAGACTAGCACTCTACCGTTACAGCTCCACTTCTTGCTTTTGGTGGTTAATTGGAGAGAAGAGTCTCTTAGATTTTTCCTGCAGAGGGCTGGCTTTGAACTATGATCCTCAGATCTCAGCCTCCCGAGTAGCTAGGATTGTAGGCATGAGCCACCAGTGCCCGGCTACAGGTCTCCCCTGCCCCCATCCTGGTGCTTGAACTCAAGACCTGGCCCTGTCCTTGAGCTCCCTTTGCTCAAGGCTAGTGCTCTACCATTTGAGCCACAGTGCCACTTTTGGCTTCTTCTGAGTAGTTTATTAGCGATAAGAGGCTAATGGACTTTTCTCTCTGGGCTGACTTTGAACCTTAATCCTCAGATCTCAGCCTTCTTAGTAGCTAGGATTAGAGCCATGAGCCAGTGCCTGGCTACAGGCCTTTTTTTTTTTTTTTTTTTTCATTCCTGGACTCAGGGCTTGGACATTGTTCCTGAGCTTCTTTTGCCCAAGGCTAGCACTCTACCACTTGAGCCATAGCACTACTTCCAGCTTTTTTTATATACGTGGTATTGAGAAATCAAACCCAGGACTTCATGCATGCTAGGCAAGCGCTCTACCACTAAGCCACATTCCCAGCTCCAGGATTTTCGTTTTTTGTTTTGTTTTGTTTTTTGTTTTTGTCAGAGAGCTTGAACTCTGGGCCTGGGCGCTGTCCCTGAGCTCTTCAGCTCTAGGCAAGTACTCTGCCACTTGAGCCACAGTGCCACTTCTGGTTTTCTGGTGGTTAATTGGAGATAAGAGTCTCGTGGACTTTCCTGCCCCTGCTGGCTTTGAGCCATGATCCCCAGATCTCAGCCTCCTGAGTTGCTAGGATGACAGGCATAAGACACCAGCTCCCAGCGCTCCAGGCCATTTTTAAGGCCCTTGACATCATTTGGTACATGATAAGATCCACACAGATGCTTCCTGCCTATAGCTGTCTGACTATATTGATAATTTTGTGTGGCATCAGAATGATGTTATAAATATCCAAGTGGCCCTCAGTAGCAAAAAGGTTTCCTGTCCTAGGTGGATCAGGACAGTAGATAACAGCATTAGTGGTCACTGAGAGCCTTTCCAGTGTTGAATTTTTTTGCGGGCGGGGGGGGGGGGGTAGAGGGGCAGTAATGAGGTATGAACTTAGCCCCTCACACTTGCTAGGCTAGCACTCCACAACTTGAGCCACACCTCCAGCTCTGCTTTCTTCTGGTTATTTTACTTTATTTGCTAGTCCTGGGGCTTGAACTCAGGGGCTGGGCACTGTCCCTGGCTTCTTTTGCTTAAGGCTAGTGCTCTACCACTTGGGCCACAGCACCATTTCCAGCTTTTTCTGTTTATGTGGTACTGAGGAATGAAACCCAGGGCTTCATGCATGTTAGGCAAGCCCTGTACCACTAAGCCACATTCTCAGCCCATTTCTGATCATTTTAGAGATGAAATCTAGCAGACTTCTGCCTGGGCTGTCTTTGAACCTCAGTCCTCCAGATCTGTGCTTCCTGAGTGGCTAGGATTACAGGCATGAGCCACTAGCGGCCAGCTGTGCAGAACTTTTAAGCTTCCTATTCTAGAACAAAAGTAGGAAGGGAGATGGGGTGGGATGGGGCCTCAGTGTCTGTGTTGGGGGTAATGTAAATGTGGCAGTCTGGCTGGCTGCTGGGGGGCCCAAGACCAGGCAGGCAGCCCTTTTGTCCAAACGGAGTTAGAGACCACATAGCAGTGCACTGGCTTCCAGACCTTAGCCCCCATGAGCAAGGTATGGCCACTCTGGGCCTTGGTATCCACTGTAAAATCTGAAGGTGCATCTCAGTCCATGTGGCTGACACGAGTTCTGTGGCCTGGGTAATATGGTTCCCTTTGAGTTTCCTTAAACGTTCAGCTTGGGGGTTTCCCTTGCAAGTCTGAAGAATGGCCGCCTGGTTGGGCTTCCACATCTGCCCCAGCCCACAGATCACCTCCCTTACCTGAGCTGCTGTGCCCCAATTTGAACCCAGCCTCTTCCCTCTCTAGATGCCTTCCTGTGTTGTGGCTCTGCCAACAGAGGGCGCTCTGGCTCTCCAGAGGGGCAAAGTCTCAAGACTCCCACCCTACTGTGCTTAGCCCTCCCACCCCCTTCCTCTTGCCATCTGTCTCACTGCCCCCCACCCCTAGATGCCCCTCAGCCTCTGCCCCACCTCCAGGAGGCCCGACCCATGCTCATGACCTTGCTATTCTGGGCCCTGTGTCCTGTGGGGAGATGGACAGGAGACAGCTGGGTGCCCAGGCCACCCAGGCTAGGGGCTGGCCCGGGGAAGCCTGCTGGCTCTCCCTGTTCTGTCTCATCCCTGGGGCTCCCCAAATCTTGGCCTTGGGAGACTAGGGATAGAATTGACCCTGTAAGGGGGAGGGGGGCGGTGGTGGATGAGACTTGGAGACCTGGATGCTGTGTTGTCAAAGGGAGAGCTAGCCAGGGCTGGCTGTGGTGCCCCGGGCATAGGCAGGTCTGATCCTCTCCTAATCTAGCAGCAACTGGTGCCCTGAGTCTCCCCCTCCCCCAGACCCCGCCAGCCTTCAGGGAACTTGCCTTCCAGAGATGGGGACAAGGGGTGAGCACGAGGACCCCCAGCCGTTCCCCAAATGGGCATGGTTCACAGGAAGGAGGAGCCCAAGAGACAATTCCCTTTAAGTGTTTCTTTAGAGATGGTTAAATGGTTTAGCATTGCTGAGAGATGGGCCCTGCAGGTTCTGTCCTTCAGAAGCAGATCACTCTTCTGGTCTCAGGCAAGAGGAACCCTTTCAAGGCTGGGTCTAAGACCCCAGGAGGAAGAAGTCCAGGATAGTGCCTGGTATCTACCTCACCCATCCAGCCAGGTGCCCCATATGGCAAGCCTTCTGCAGCTCCTGGCTGCTCATGGGCCCTGTGTCTGGCTTTAGCCTGTCCTTCTGGGACACCAGAGGAGGGAGAAACGAATAACCTCAAAGGGCCCCGTTGGCAGGCGCACGCTACAAAGCCTGTTCCTGTGCGCACAACTCTGACTCGACTGGAGCTGCCGCCTGCCGCCTCTCCATGTTTGGGGTGTCGCTGTCCCTCCCTCCAGGTGTTGCTGGAGAGGGGCCAGCTAGGGCCTGAGATGTGGGTGCCTATTGATGTGACCCCATTGTCTGAGCAACTCCCACCCCAGGTCACAGCAGGACTCGGCTGCAGGAGGAGGGCTTTGCGGGAACTGTGAAAAAGGGGAGGGAAAGAACACTTCGTCCTCGACTCACCCAGGAGGCTGTCCCTCCCCCAAGTCCAGGCAGAAGCGTCTAGTAGGACAATCCTTTAGTCCCATAACCCCTCCCCAAAGCTGGCTTCCTTTCCTTCTTTCAGGACGATCTGACTACTTGGTATGCCATTACACACACACACACACACACACACACACACACACACACACACACACACCTGCTCTCCCCCTCCCCCTCCCCTGCCTCCGCCTAGGATCTGAAGCCCTAGAGTGCAAAGCACACAGCAGGGTCCCTGCAGGAAACAAGGTCTGGATGGAGGCCGAGAGAGGAGGCTTGCTTGACCTCACAGACCTTTTGACCTCTACCTCATAGAACTTTTCTCCTCTGCCTCTCCTTCCCTGCCTGTAACCCATCCCCGTGTACCCTTCTGCTCCTCCAGCAGCTGCCCTGATGGAAAGCAAGATGCCCCCACGCTGGAGCAGGGTGGGGAAGGGCGGCTCAGAGCAGCTGCTTCTCTGAGGAAGCTGACACCAGGGCCAGCCGCTTAGCAGCAACTTGTGGCTTTGCACCCAGCCCCGGGTCCCGCCCACCTGGCTGTGGCCAGTCAGTTCCCTGCTGTTTCTTTTCCCCCCAGCTCCCCTGGCTTCCCTCTGACCCAGGCAGCCCAGCCTTTCTGCTCCTTGAACTCTAGCTTCCTTTTGTCCTCATTTGCCTCTACCTGGCCTCCAAACTTGGGTCCTCCCCATTCGCTCCCTCTGGAGCCTCTCCTTTGCCCCAGATTCCCCAGGTATACCCTGTCCTGCACCCCAGGGGGCAGGGCCCAGTGGCAAACCCACCACCTAGGCCCCACTCTTACTCCTTTCTGGGATGCCAGATGCTCCGGGGTTGCAGCAGCGTGAAGACCACACTCCTGTGGAGTCAGGCCTACAAGCCCCTTGGGTTAAAGGATGTGCTGTGTGAAACGAGGTGACCCTTTGTGGTGACTTGGGGTGACCCCACCCCATCCTGAGATGGTTATCGTGCTTTGCCATCAGCACATTCTGTAGCCTCTTGGGTTACCTAGCTGCCTGCGTGTCCCGTTTTGTTTGGGGGGGGGGATTCCCTGTCAAGGATGGGGGGGGGCCTTGAAGGCCATGTTCCCAGAGGCTAAGCTAAAGCGCCGGGGAGGGGGGGAATTTAGGGGAGAGACAGGCAGTCCTGGCTTTGCTCACCAGGGCCTGGACACTAAATCCCTTGTTGATGGCTGCGGCAACCCCTCCCTAGGGTAGGGTTACCATCTTCTGTCCTGTTCCCTTGACCCTCTCCCCTCCCTACTTCCCCTTATTCCTCTAGAATCACTTCCCCTGACCCCCCAAAAGATGCCCTCCCTTTGGTCCCCCAAAGGCTTGGGGGTATCTCTGCTGCTCTTTCAACAAACTAGGTGAAGGAGGAGACTGACAAAGGGAAGGAGCAAGAGGATGGACAGATGGAAAAGGATGAGGAGAGGAAGGTATGTGAGGACTCAGGAGACTGCATGCATGGGGGCGTGCGCATGCGCGTAACCAGAAACGCCAGGCAACTGGGGAAACCGAGGCAACTGGGGGAGGCATCAGTAGCAGATGACAGAACGCAGTCTCTCCCTGCCCCCCCCCCCCCCCGTGTGCCTCATGAGTGACATCTCAGGCTGCAGCCCCACTGTTCCCCCTCTGTCAGCAGAAATATCTTTCTCTTCTGACCCCTCCTGCTGGGGTCCCAGCCAGCCAATCCCTGACCTGAGGGAGGGGGGAACCTGCCCCCCCTACTCCCTCATAAGGACCAGCTGGGGGCTGGGGGGGGTGGCCGGCTGCTAGAGGTGGGACGAGGGGTCAGAGCTTCGTGGAAGGAAGAAAAGGCTGAGGGGGGGGGCAGGTGATAAACAGGAAGAAACCCAGACAGGCAGGTGGATACGTTGAGGAAGGCCCCCCCGTAATTGAGAGCGCCCCCCCGGAAGGAACACATCGCCCCCTGGGCCCCCCAAGAAGGGTGCGCAATGGAGGCTGCACACTCCAAGAGCACAGAGGAATGTTTGGCCTATTTTGGGGTGAGTGAGACCACAGGCCTCACCCCGGATCAAGTGAAGCGACATCTGGAGAAATACGGCCCCAATGGTAAGTGTCCCTTGGGGGATAAGCTGGTAACGCCCTCCTGCGCCCACCTCCCGCGCACACGGAAGGGAACTGTCCCCGAAGGGTGTCCCGGGGGAGAGCTGGGTCATGGTCTCACGTGGCCAGGCAAAGATTCCGAGAAAACGGGGTCCTGAGCTCTGGAGTTGGGGGGAGGTTTTACGGGATGACCTTGATGAACTTCGGGTGCCCTTTTGATGGTGGCCTGATTCTCTCACCTTCACCAGAGTCCTGGGTACCAGAGGGGCATAAAGCTGAGCCCCAAATGAATAAGTACTTTTTCTTCTTTTTTTTCTCTGTGTAGAGCTCCCTGCCGAGGAAGGTAAGTTCCTGGAAATGCTGAGCTCCCACAAACCCTCCCCCCTATCTGTGCCACTCCTTACCTGCCCTCTGGTTATAGGTCCTACCCCCCTCTTCATTAAAGGCTACATCTTGGGGGTAGAGATTTAACTCAGTACAAGTGCATTTGCAATGCCCTGAGTTTGGTCCTTAGCTCTGAGGAGGAAGAAGAAGAAAAAAAAAAAGGCAATGTTTTCCCCCCAAGGACTAGAGTTTGGGGGGGCTGTAGTCTCCAGGCCCTTTCTCCTGGACAACCCTTGAACAACTGCTGCTCTGTTCCCTAAAGACACTTGTTCTTAGATGCCTTGTTTAAAGACTCTTGTTCTTGCAGCTCTTTGGCATTGAGCTAGCCTGTCCTTAGCACCCTAGGGATTCAGGGCACTCTAACCCCTGGCCCCTAACCTACATGCAGTCTCAGACCTTCATCCTTCAGATCTCAACCCCGGGGTTCCCTCCCCTTGCCTCTCCCCCAGGGAAGTCCCTGTGGGAGCTGGTGGTAGAGCAGTTTGAAGACCTCCTGGTGCGGATCCTTCTACTGGCTGCTTGCATTTCCTTCGTAAGTGTGGGGGGAGCCTGGGAGGGGGCTGGCTGGGGTATGTGGGGGGGGGGATCAGAGCTCTGCTCACAGCCATCACCATCCCAGACCCCCCTAGTCCAGGCCCTCAGCATCCCCAATTTCCCGACCCGGGCTGGGGGAGGTGGGGTGCTGATTCCAGTCCTCCCCCACACCCTGCGGGCAGGCTTTATTTTAAGCTTAAGGGGTGTTCTCAGCCAAAACACTGAAACTAAGCCACCCTCACAGCTTCAAGGGCTTCGAGGGCTCGGGTTACCCCCCCAAGTGCCTGGCTCCAGCTGGGACTCACAGGCTGCAACATTCTGGGCACTACAACTCCCAGCATGCTGTGTACCTCTCCATGCCACCAATCCCCAGCATTCTGGCATCTTTGGCCCGCCCTCCCTGGTCTCTGATGCTGATTGGTTGAGGAAAAAAAAAACTGGCTCCTAGAAGCGGGAAAGCACTCCTGGTGCGAAGTTGACTACAGATGCACCCTGAAGCCTGACTCTTTACCTGTCTAGATAGGTTCCCTGTGCGCTTCATTCCCCCATCAGGGTTGTAATTTGGAGTCCTGCGTGTTATCAGTCCAGCCTAACTCACTCCTAACCTTTCTGGGCCTCCTTAGTTCCTCACAGCCCTGGCTACCTCTCTCCTGTCCTAGGGACTCTACCTTCAGTCCAGTGTCCACAACCCTCACCATCCCAGCAGTCCATCCTATAGTTTGGAATTTCCTTAACGTCTTAGTTTTTAGTCCAGATGGAAGATACGACACAGGAGGCAAAATGCCTCCCTGTCCCTTGGTCTCTTTAACGGAGGCCCTGACTGCCCCTGAGTGCAAATTGGCAGGGCTTCCCTTCTCCCTTCTCAGATTTGCTCCTTGACATTTGCCTGTGGCTGTTGCCTGGCAGTGACAACAGCTGGGACGGGGTGTGTACAGGAGGCCCCGTAACCTTATCCCCTGCTCTTGCTCCCTCGTGAAATCAGAGCTTCCCAGCCTTGGCAGTGGGGGAGGGCTGTGGGGGAGGGCTGTGGGTGGGCTAGGTGCCTATGAGGACCACTGAGTTTTCACCATGGGCTTTGGACTCCTGAGTGATGGGTGGGATGGATGTGGCCCTAGGGCTTGTTGGCCTAGGTATCCCAGAGCTTTGCTTATAAGCCACCGGTTCAGTCAGAGAAACCTGAAAGCATTCCCAGTTAATGCCAAAGTTGTCCATGTGCCTGACCGGTTCGCGCTGAATCATGCCAGCGGCAGCGCTCCTGTGCTCTGAGCCGGCGGTGTACAGAACTTCGCACAGATGTGGGGCTGCAGGCTCTCCCCCCCCCCCCCGCCCCTTGTACTCCATCTGTTTCTGCTCACAGGCTCAATCGCATCTGGAACTCGGGTCCTTGTGACCCATTATTCTCCGTTGCTCTGCTCCTCAGGTGCTGGCTTGGTTTGAGGAAGGTGAAGAGACCATTACTGCCTTTGTGGAACCCTTTGTCATCCTCTTGATCCTCATTGCCAATGCCATCGTGGGGGTTTGGCAGGTTAGCTTTGATAATGTTTCCTGTCCCACTACCTGGTGTGATGCTGATACCCCCCCCCCCCATCCCAACTCTAGGCTTCTCCTCCTCTTCTTCCTTTCCCTTCTCCTCCTCCTCCATCATCTTTCTCCCTCCTCTGACCCTCTCACATGGCTAGGTCATGTGATAGTGTTAGCACAATCTGGGAGACTGGGAACCACTGTTGCTTGCTGGCTGTGTGACCCCGTGCCAACTCCTTTATGTGTCTGAGTCTCAGTTTCCTCATCTGTAAAATAGGACTAATAGCCGGGCGATGGTGGCCCACGCTGTAATCCTAGCTACTCAGGAGGCTGAGATCTAAGGATCACAGTTCAAAGGCAAGCTTGGGCAGGAAACTATTCAAGAAAGCTGAAAGAGGCTCTGTGGCTCAAGCGGTAGAGTGCTCACCTTGAGCAAGTAAGAAACTCAGGGACAGTGCTCAGGCCCAGAGTCCAAGCGCCAAGACCAGCCCCCACCCCTCCAAAAAAAAGGATTAATAACCCTGATGTGTGAGTTGAATCAGAGGAACAGGACAGTGCCTGGCACACAGTAAAAACTCACAAAGGCGAATTTGAGTTCCTTCTTCCTCTGATTAGACCACCCACTTCTTCCTTTATCTCTTGTTTCCTGATTTTCATTGATTCTCCTTTCTTCTCTGTCCAAAGCCCTCTTATCTGATTTTAGCCATAGGTGACATTTTCACACATGTGTGTATGTGTGCACAAACATGCACACACACATGTATGCTGTGGCCGCCTAAGTCTGCCTCTTCTATGAAACCCTCTTTCTCCTGAGACTCAGGGCCTCCATCTCTACCCCCCGCCCCACACCCCTCTAGTCCACCCAAGCCAGTTCCCTCCCAGTCTCTGATCTTCCTCCCCTTCCAACGGCTTTCCTCCACCTTCCCCTCAGGAGCGCAATGCAGAGAATGCCATTGAAGCGCTGAAGGAATATGAACCCGAGATGGGGAAGGTCTACCGAGCTGACCGCAAGTCCGTGCAAAGGATCAAGGCTCGGGACATCGTCCCCGGGGACATCGTGGAGGTGGCTGGTGAGCTGATGGGGATTGAGTGGCTCAGGATGGGAGGCCTTGGGTCTGATGCCAAGAAAAAGGGAGAGGCTGGTCAGCCCCAAGAGGATGGTGGAGTCTGTGTCTCCTTCCCAGACTCCTCAGGAGGTCACCCGAGGACATTCGGGCCACAGCACCCCCTCCCTTCCAGACTTTCAGCAGGAACAGCCAGTCCTGTCCCTGAGGCTGCAGGCAGACCCCCTATTCCCCCTCCTCTCCCCTAACACTTGCAAGCAACAGGTGGAACTCGGTCCCTGCCAACGGCCCCATCTCCACCCGCTCTGGGCCTGGCTTCCCTCTCCTTCTACCCCTGCCCCCCCCCCCCAAGCTTGGTCAGCTTTCAGTCTTGACCTCTTAGTGCCCTTGAGGCCTCTAAAGGGGAAGGAGTGAGGGCAGAAGGGAGGAGGGGGGCTGAAGCTCAAGCCCCCGGCCATGTAAGGGAAACTCAGGTCCCTGCTTGCGAGCACGGGACCAGGAGGAGGGAGCTGAAGGAGGGCCCCGCCCCCACGGAGGGACACTTAATGCCGGCCCGGGGAGGGGTGGGGGCCGGGTGGCTAAGATTACTAGCATTCTGCCCCCTTCAGCGGTTTTTATATTTGCCCTGCGCAGGCCTTCCCGTGTTTCCAGGCCGTTGGCTCGGTGGAGCAATCTTTCTAGGCCTCCTTCCCTCTATCACATGACACATGTTGCCCCCTGGGGGAAGATGAGGAGAAAGAGGGCAGGGGGGCTGAAGACCCCAGAACCCCATGGCGGGGCTGCCCTGCCTCATGGACAGTTTGGAGTCAGTGCCGTGAATGTCTATAAATACCCCTTGAGCTTGGGTGACAGGGCGTCCGCTGGACCCGTGGTCTACCTCCTCCCTCCTCTTTCTGCTTCTTCTGCATGGGACCTTAGAAAGGAAAGAGGGTGAACTCTGTTGCCGGTGGGACCAGTGCAACATGAGGCAGAGGCCCTGGTTCCCCCCAAAAGCCTCTGAGTATAGTAGGGATCCTTCAGAGGTTATCGCTCCTCTGGGACACCTCTGTCCCTGCCTTTCCTCTGTGTCCCCCCTACCCACCCTCTCTGGCTTCACTTTCCTTTGTGTTTTTCTTCTCAACTCCAACCTTTGTCCTGCCAGACCTCCCCACTCCCTGCCACGGCCTCCCTCTGACTCGTCCCGATGTCTGAGTTCTTCTCTTGCCTCTCTTGCTTTTCTCTTCTCTCTCATCCCTTCCCCATCCTTCTCGATTTTTAGTTCGATCATCCCTACTTTCCTCCCTGTTGGTCAGGGTTTGTTGAATAAGCCTGAATTATGTACCCAGGGATAATGGGAGGCTCCCTTCATATCCTTAAAGCCAGTAGGGAGAGAAGAGTTCATTAGGAGGACAGTTGGAGTGGTTTTCTGGGGGACGGGGTTGCTGGTGGAGGTGTCAGGATCACATGCTGAAGGTCTCGTGTAAGCCCAGGGTGCACACTCTGGGACCTAGAAGATGGACAGGTGAGGGAGCCAGACAGAGATGAGGTTATAGGAAGGAAGAAAAGCACCATTTCCAACTGACCTCCCTCTTCTCTGCTCTCTCCACAGTGGGGGACAAAGTCCCTGCAGACATCCGCATTTTATCCATCAAATCTACCACCCTCCGGGTTGACCAGTCCATCCTGACAGGTCTGCTGGCTTAAGTGGGAGCACTCGGTGGGGGTGACCCGGGTGGCCGGGCACGGAGGAGATGCTAGGGAGATAAAGAGCAACCCACTCACGGTTCTGTAGTAGCAGCAATGTCAGCGGCAGCTGACCTTACTAGGAGACATGGGAGCAGAGGTAGCCATGGACCATGGCTTCCCAAGGCACACGGGCTCACACAAACCCAGAGAAGCACTCATTTCCTCCAGAGTCCTCCTAAACTCTTCAAGTGAGGAGCATGGGATTCTGGGGAAAAGATGGAAGTAACATGGTCACTTCCGTGGCTCCATTGGGATGGAGAGGGCAGCGTCCACACCTCCAGGGGACTGGGGCCAAGGTCTTAACTCTAAGGGTCATGGCTTCCCCTTTGCCTGGAGCAGCTTCCTCCAGAGGCGGGACTTCCTCCTGGATGGTGGTTTGGTCCCTTTCTAGGCAGGCCCCATCCTGCATGGGAGGGAGGGAGTTAGGAGCAGGAAGTCAGGGAAAAGGCGGTGACGTTCTCTAAGGCCCCTTGGCCCTTTCTCCACAGGTGAGTCAGTGTCTGTCATCAAGCACACTGACCCTGTCCCCGACCCCCGAGCTGTCAATCAGGATAAGAAGAACATGCTCTTCTCGGTGAGTGGTCGAAGGCCAGCTGTGAGACTATCAAGCCAGAGGCCCTGGCTTGGGAGAGGAATTTGGTAGCATGAGAAGGCCCTCAGCACAGGAGGGGTACAGTACGAGGGTCCCCCCCCAACCTGATTCCTTCCTCTTCCTGTACCTCCCCCAGGGTACCAACATCGCAGCCGGCAAGGCCCTGGGCATCGTGGCCACCACTGGCGTAAGCACTGAGATTGGCAAGATCCGAGACCAGATGGCTGCCACCGAGCAGGACAAGACCCCTCTGCAGCAGAAGCTCGATGAATTTGGGGAGCAGCTCTCCAAGGTCATCTCCCTCATTTGTGTGGCCGTGTGGCTCATCAACATCGGCCACTTCAACGATCCCGTCCACGGGGGCTCGTGGTTCCGAGGAGCCATCTACTACTTCAAGATTGCTGTGGCTCTGGCTGTGGCGGCCATTCCAGAAGGTAGGACGGGCTTTCCCTCAAAGACCTTCTCCAGGTCCCAGGGCATAAGACGGACTGTTAGGTAGCTGATCAGAGCCGATCTTCCTCTCTCTCCCCTTGCGATGTTCCTTTCTTAGCATGCCTTCCCTCTCTGCAGGTCTCCCCGCTGTCATCACCACCTGCCTGGCCTTGGGTACCCGTCGGATGGCGAAGAAGAACGCCATCGTGCGGAGCCTGCCGTCTGTGGAGACCCTGGGCTGCACCTCTGTCATCTGTTCCGACAAGACAGGCACCCTTACCACCAACCAGATGTCCGTCTGCAAGGTCAGGGGCGGTGGGGAGGAAACCAGTCCTCCAAGCATGGGCTCATCCCTACACCACTGGTGGCTCTTGGCCTGGTCTAGGAAACGCTCAAAGGGCAGATACAGAGTCATCCGACCAGCAATGCAAAGGATCAGCTGGTCTTGTTAGAGCCATGGTCTCTATCCCAGACATTGCCACCTGCTGTCTCTGATCCTCTACAGAGGCCATTGGGGGAAGGTCAATTAACCCCATTTTTCTGAAGCTCTGGAGGATTTGGCGAGTTGCCAAAGGATACAGTTGATAGGAAGGAGAGCTGGGTGTTGTAGTACATGCCTATAATCCAAGCTACTCAGAAAGCTGAGGTAAAAGGATTGCTTGTGCCCAGGAGTTTAAGGCCAGCTTAGACAATGAGACCCCTCTCTCATAATGTGTATTGTGTGTGTGTGTGTGTGTGTGTGTGTGTGTGTGTGTGTGTGTACTCAGAGCTTACTTCCAAACTCAAGTCTGTGGGTCCCATTGCTCCTGCCTATGCAGCCAACTGCTCTCCAGAAAGGTCCCATTATGAGAGGGTCCAGCACCCAGCTGTGCTAATCCTGGGCAGCATTTCTTTTTATTTTGCTTTTTGGTGGTACTAGAATTTGAACTCAGGACTTCATGCTTGCTAGGTAGGAGCTTTACCACCTGAGCCATGCCTTCAGCCCTTTTTGCTCTGGTCTTTTGTTTTGATTTGATTTTGAGATAGACCGTCTTCCTCCTCCTTTTTCTCTTCTTCTTCCTCTTCTTCTTCATCTTCCTCCTCTTCTTCATCTTTTTCCTCTACCTCCTCTTCCTCCTCCTCCTCCTCCTTCTCCTCCTCCTCCTGCTCCTCCTCTTCTTTTTTAACCCAGATTAGCCTGGATTGTGATCCCCCCATCTATATGATTCCACTTTAGTTGATATAACAGTCAACATGCCACCACATCCAGCTTTTTCTGTTGAGATAGAATCTTTTTGTTGTTGTTGTTGGTTGTGGAGCTTGAACTCTGGGCCTGGGTGCTGATCCTCAGCCCTTCAGCTCAAGGCTAGAGCTCTACCACTTGAGCCACAGTGCTACTTCCAGATTTTTGGTGGTTTTTTGAAAATCAGAGTCTTACAAACTTTCCTGCTGGGCTGGCTTTGAATCTTGATCCTCAGATCTCAGCCTCCTGAGATTACAGGCTAATCAGGAGCCACTGGCCCCCGGCTTTGAGATGGAATCTTAAGAACTGGATTGGACCATGATCCCTCCTACTAGCTAGGACGACAGGAGTGAGTCCTTGATGCCCAGCGTTTTTATTAGCTTAATTTTTCTGGTAATTTTGTGGTTTTAATGCAGGCTTTTGTGTTCATTTAGCTTGCTTGTTTGGCTGGTATGCTACCACTTAAGCTATATCTCTAGCCCTAGTTTTTTTTGCTGTTTTGTTTTTTTCCCCCTTATCTGGTCTCTGAATTGCTATCCACCAGATCTTAGCTTTCTGAGTAGCTAGGAACATAGAAACAAGCCTCCAGTACCCAGCTTGAACAACACTTTTTAAGCCAGAGCACCTAATTTTGTTGTTGTTGTTGTTGGTCGTGGGGCTTGAACTCTGGGTCTGAGTGCTGTCCCTCAGCTCTTCAGCTCAAGGCTAGTGCTCTACCACTTGAGCCACAATGCCACTTTCCTAATCTTTTCTCTACTTTGATCCTAGGCGTTTGCCTAGGATCAGAGGATCTCTCCATAGATAGATAGATAGTAGATTGATTGATTGATTTATATATGCGTTGCTGACACATTTATCTGATATCTGATATATATATAATATATGCATATGTAATGTTAATGTGGTATATGTATGTGTGTCCAGGCTGGCTTCAAACCGTGATTCTCAGATCTCAGCTTCCTGAATAGTTAGAGTTACAGGCATGAGTCACCGGCTCTTGGCTTACATCTTATTTTAATTAAGTGAAGACGTCCCAGCCTGGTTTTTAGAACGTGATCACAAAGCCATGGGATGGGGGACGGGGAGCCAGGGAAGAATGAAGGCCAGCCTGGATGGGGCAGGGAGAGGTTCCTTAGACCAACATCTGCATGCATATTCTCCTCCCCCTACAGATGTTCATCATTGACAAGGTGGACGGTGATATCTGCTCACTGAATGAGTTCTCCATTACCGGTTCCACTTATGCTCCTGAGGGGGAAGTGTAAGTTATCCCTGCATCTCCCCTCCTCCCGGCACCTCCTATGTACCCCCTACCCCAGATCCCTGGACCCTGGCTAGCTTTCCCTTCCTTCTTACCTCCCGCCTTCCTTTCCCAACCTGCTTCTCTGCTGCGGCTCTCCCTGTCTTCCTGTCCACTTGTCTATGGCCCCTCTGCAACTCATCCTCTTCTCGGCCATCTCTCTCCTGCCTTCCTCCCTGCCCGTCCACCACCAGCTTGAAGAATGATAAGCCAATCCGGGCAGGGCAGTATGACGGGCTGGTGGAGCTGGCCACCATCTGTGCCCTGTGCAATGACTCTTCCTTGGACTTCAATGAGGTAACCCCCCACATACACCACACACACCAAGTGTCTTCTTCCCTTCCATTTGAGAGGGGGTGTCTGTGCCCCGCTCCCCACCAGCAGGAGGAGGAAGGAGTGGGGGGGGGGGGGAGCTGTTGGCTGCTTTCTTGCTCCATGAAAGTGGACTTGGGTGGGAGCAAGGGTCCAGGAGCCGGTCCACCCACTGCCTCCCCCTCCTCTGCCCATCTCAGACCAAAGGTGTCTATGAGAAGGTTGGGGAGGCCACCGAGACGGCGCTCACCACGCTGGTGGAGAAGATGAACGTGTTTAACACGGAAGTGCGAAGTCTCTCGAAGGTGGAGAGAGCAAATGCCTGCAACTCGGTGAGTTGGGGTGCCTACCACAGGCCCTCACTTTACTGCACTCAGCCAGGACCCACCCCGAGGTGGGCAAGGCCGTTGCTCCTGCCAGGACCTTGTCTGGGCCAGGAGGACTTCTAGGGGGCCCCACTGTCCCCACAGTTGTATGGCTTTTGTTGCGACCTCTGTGCCCAAGGAGATTGCTTCGTTTGGTTGTGTCCCAGCTTGGAAGGGGCAGGGATGGGCCCCAGGACACAGTCTGGGGCAGCCCTAAGGCAGCTACAGCCCCCTCGTCTCTAGAGCACGCTTGTTGGCTCAGATCCCAGTTCTAGTCTAGGGTCTGGGGTGTGCTGCTGCTGCACCCACAGTTGGGACTTCCCTGTGTCAGATAGACAGTCACTTTGTTTTCTTTTTTGGTCTAATACTGAGGTTTGAACTCAGGATCTCATGCTTGCTTGACTTGCGTGTGACTCATGGCTGGTGCTCTACCACTTGAACCAGTCCTGTTTTTTGGTGGACATGTGCCTTGTGGAGTTGGAGATGGAACCTTGCAGACTTTTCTGTTCTTTTTTTTTTCTTCTTCTTTTGGTTGTGGGGCTTGAACCCAAGGCCTAGGTGCTGTCTCTGAGTTCTTTTGAGCAAGGCTAGTGCTCTACCACTTTGAGCCACAGTTCCACTTCTGGTTTTCTGGTGGTAAATTGGAGATAAGAATCTCACAGGGATTTTTCTTCCCCGGTTTGGCTTTGAACCATGATCCTCAGATCTCAGCCTCCTGAGTAGCTAGGATTATGGCTGTGAACCTCTGGTATCAAGCAATGGCAATTATGCTATGCTCACTCTGAGCTCTTGTTTGTTTTTGTGAGACAGGGTTGTGCTACATATATAGGATTCTTCTGCCTCAACTTCCCATTGCTGGGATTATAAACATGCACTACCAGCTAGGCTGGCACTCTACTGCTTGAGCCATGCCTCTCTTTTTTGTTCTTATTTTTGAGATAGGGTCTTGCATTTTGTCTGGGCCAGTCTGGACAGTGGTCCTCTTATTTATACTTCTTACCATAGTTGAAATGAAAGATATGCACCATCACATCCAGCTTTTCTCTTCAGATGGAGTCTCGTGAACTTTTTTCCCCAGGCTCCTTTGAATTACAGTCCTTCTGTTTTCTGCCTCCTTTATAATATGAGCCAGACCTTCATTATTGCGTTATTTACTCTAACCCAAAAGTAAAGACAACCTAAATATCTACCAAGAGAGGGTTAATTTTTCAATTTTACAAATAATAGAAACAAAAATTTTTTAATTTTTATTTTTTCTATGGCTTAATATCCACGTATAGCATGGATATTTAGTGGGGAAAGACAAAGCTGTCATTCAGTCTTGTTTTGCCAATCCTGGGGCTTGAACTCAGGGCCTGGGCGCTGTCCCTCAGCTCTTTCACTCAAGGCTAGTGCTTTACCACTTGGAGCCACAGCACCACTTTGGGGTTTCTGGTGGTTAATTGGAGATAAAAGTCTCATGGACTTTCCTGCCTGGGCTGGCTTCAAACCACAACTCTCAGATCTTGGCCTCCTGATTAGCTAGATTACAGGTGTGAGGCACTGGCACCCAGCTTTGTCATTCAGGTTTTACAGGATACTTTTTTTTTTTGGTCAGCTGTGGGACTTGAACTCAGGGTCTGGGCACTGTCTCTGACCTCTTCTGCTCAAGGCTAGTGCTCTACCACATTGAGCCACAGTGCTACTTCTGGTTTTGTGGTGGTTAATTGGAGATAAGAGTCTCCTGGACTTGCCTGCTCAAGCTGGCATCGAACGGGGATCCTCAGATCTCAGCCTCCCGAATAGCTAGGATTTCAGGCGTGAGTCATGGCCTGGTGAGACTCTTTACTGTTTGTTAGGCACTGATACTACCACTACCTGTGCTTATTTACATTGAAATTAATTAAAAGTAAATCAAGGTGAAAATGAGAAATTCAGTTCTTCAATTGTTCCGGCCATGGTTATTTCCGTCCTCACTGTAAATTCTGCTGGAGAGGAAGCTGTACAGAGTCTATTGTACTTTAAACACTTGGGAAGGGAGAGAGGAGGTGACTCAGTGGTACACCTCTTCCTAGCACGCATGAGGTCCTGAGTTCAGTCCTGGGTTGGCACAAGATGCTGAAACATGGTGGCAACATGAGCATTGGAATTCTCTCCTTCTGTGCTATGGATACTAGGCTTTGCTTTTGCATTGGCCTTGGCTTGGGGTCTGCTCTGACCTCCGGATCCTCATGGACTGGTGTAAGGACTCTGGCCTCTCCCTCCCAGGTGATCCGTCAGCTGATGAAGAAGGAATTCACACTGGAGTTCTCCCGAGACAGGAAGTCCATGTCTGTCTATTGCTCCCCAGCCAAGTCTTCCCGAGCTGCTGTAGGCAACAAGATGTTCGTCAAGGTCAGCAATCAGAACGTGCCTCCACCGCTTCCTCTTAATCCTAGACCCCTCTGTATGCCCACACCTCCCACTGCACCCTGAAAGGCAGCAGGTGGTCCCTTCATGCTGTGCTGGTTTTCTAGGGTGCCCCCGAGGGTGTCATTGACCGCTGCAACTATGTGCGAGTTGGCACCACCCGGGTGCCGCTGACAGGCCCGGTGAAGGAGAAGATCATGGCCGTGATCAAGGAGTGGGGCACCGGCCGGGACACCCTGCGCTGCCTGGCCCTGGCCACCCGAGACACACCCCCTAAGCGGGAGGAGATGATCCTGGATGACTCAGCCAGGTTCATGGAATACGAGGTGAGCAGATGGAGCTTCCTCCTGTCCTGGAACTTGGGAAGAGGCAGAGTCCCGATCGTCCCTGGCCAGCCTTCCACTACGCTTGTCATTTCCTACTCTATCATCCCAAGGGCCACAGACAAGGGGCTGGTGGCTAGCTTCTCACGGAGTTGAGATCTGAGGATTGAGGTCTGTAGCTGGGGCAAGAAAGTCCATGAGAGTCTTTATCTCCAACTAACCAGCCAAAAAGCCAGAAGTGGAGATGTGACTCAAGTGGTAGAGCACCAGGTACACACACACACACACAGACACTGTAGTACAGATCCCCCCAACAATCACAGGACAGTGAGAAAGCCTTAGCAATCAGCAGGCCAGTCAATGCTACATCATTTTTATTTATCTGTGGTGCTGGGGAGGGAAGCCAGGGTTTTGTGTGGGCTCAGCTTGTGCTCTATGCCAGCCCTGTACAGGGCAGCAAGCCTCCACTTCCCAACATCTCCCAGTCAGTCTCTCCCTGTGTGCTTATGTCCTGGCTCCTGTCCCAAACTCCCTGTGACCTGTCCTGGCCTGCTGTCTCCCCAGAATGACCTGACATTCGTGGGTGTGGTGGGCATGCTGGACCCACCCCGCAAAGAGGTCACAGGCTCTATTCAGCTATGCCGGGATGCTGGGATCAGGGTTATCATGATCACCGGAGACAACAAGGGCACAGCCATTGCCATCTGCCGAAGAATTGGCATCTTTTCGGAGAGCGAGGAGGTGACAGATCGCGCCTACACTGGCCGTGAGTTTGACGACCTGCCCCTGGCTGAGCAGCGGGAAGCCTGCAGACGCGCCTGCTGCTTCGCCCGCGTGGAGCCCTCCCACAAGTCCAAGATCGTGGAGTATCTGCAGTCCTACGATGAGATCACAGCCATGGTGAGGAGTCACACGGGGTCCCGGGGCGGGGAGGTGTCTGATTGTCCACACGATGCTCCTGGAACACTGGTGACATGAATGCAGGGAGTGGCCCGTGCGTGCGTGCGTGCGTGCATGTGTGTGGACAGGCCCTGAGCCCATCTCCTCCTCCAGACAGGAGACGGTGTCAATGATGCCCCTGCCCTGAAGAAGGCTGAGATTGGCATTGCTATGGGATCTGGCACTGCTGTGGCCAAGACAGCCTCTGAGATGGTGCTGGCCGACGACAACTTCTCCACCATCGTGGCGGCGGTGGAGGAAGGCCGGGCCATCTACAACAACATGAAGCAGTTCATCCGCTACCTCATCTCCTCCAATGTGGGCGAGGTGGTCTGGTGAGTAGCCCGAGGCTAAGTGGGGGTGACATGGGTTCTTGGGGGCCGGACTTGACGTGTGACCGCCTTTCTCCCGCAGTATCTTCCTCACAGCGGCCTTGGGGCTGCCCGAGGCCCTGATCCCTGTGCAGCTCTTGTGGGTGAACTTGGTGACGGATGGGCTCCCAGCCACTGCCCTGGGCTTCAACCCACCAGACCTGGACATCATGGACCGGCCCCCCCGGAGTCCCAAGGAGCCCCTCATCAGTGGCTGGCTCTTCTTCCGCTATATGGCCATTGGGGGTGAGCAGGAACCCCATCGTCCTTTCCAAGGCTTGGATCACCAACTGTCCTTCACCCAGCCACCACCACCCTGATGGTGACTTCCCGCTTCTCCCCATCACAGGCTATGTGGGTGCAGCCACGGTGGGCGCGGCTGCCTGGTGGTTCTTGTACGCAGAAGATGGGCCTCACGTCTCCTACAGCCAGCTGGTAGGAGGGGGGCCGAGGGAAGGGCAGCAGGAGGACAGCAGGAGGGCAGCAAAGAGGGATCTCAGGCCCCCGACTCTTGTCCCCGCAGACTCACTTTATGCAGTGTACGGAGGACAACCCGGACTTTGGCGGCCTGGACTGCGAGATCTTTGAGGCCCCCGAGCCCATGACCATGGCCTTGTCCGTGCTGGTCACCATTGAGATGTGCAACGCTCTCAACAGGTAGGCCTGCCCACCTGCCCCTGAGCCCCCTGCCTCAGCCTCCCTGCCTCCTCACTGTGCCTCTCTCCTGGCCACGCCGCCCACGCCTCCACACACAGCCTGTCTGAGAACCAGTCTCTGATGCGGATGCCGCCCTGGGTGAACATCTGGCTGCTCGGCTCTATCTGCCTGTCCATGTCCCTCCACTTCCTTATCCTCTATGTCGACCCGCTGCCGGTGAGCCATGGGGGGCTGGCCTCGCGCTCTGGAGGCTCTGATGGGAAGATGGGATGGGGAGGGGGGCAGCAGGTGCTTCCTTTCCCCTCCTGTGGGGATGCTGTCCGTCCTCACGGCGGTTGACCCCCCCCCCCCCAGATGATCTTCAAGCTCCGGGCCCTGGACTTGAATCAGTGGCTCATGGTCCTGAAGATCTCCCTTCCAGTCATTGGGCTGGATGAGCTCCTCAAGTTCATTGCTCGGAACTACCTGGAGGGTAAGGCCTGCCCCTGTGCTGACCCCGCAGCCCGGGCCCTGAGCCCCACTCTGCCCTTTGCGCCGCGAGCATGCGCGTGCGCGCGTCCTCTGTTTCAGGTGGTAAGTTCTCGGCCCTGGTGGGACCAGTGTCCCCAGGGAGGCGCAGCCCAGGCCCCTCCCCACTCCGCTGCACAGGGGCGGGTCGCTGTCCGGGCCGCTGCCCGTTCGATAATGGCCTCTCTCTATCCTCTCTGGCCGCAGGATAACCACCCCTCCATGTCTTTGAACCGTGTCACAGGTATTGCCCCTTCCTGCCCGGCTGCTGCGCCCTGCCGCTCGCTCCCAGCCCGCGCGTCCCTGCGGTCGCTCGCGCTCTCCACAGCTCCCCCTAGAGCCGTGGCCGCTGCCCTGCGCTTCCACACAGCTGCGCAAAGCTGCCCTCAGCGTGGGCACCAGCATCTCTGGGTCCTGCCCACCCGCAGGCGCCATTACTGCTGCGCTGCGCTGCGCTGAGCGCGCTGGCTGGCACTGGGGGTCTCCGCTGCTGGAGCTGCGGTGGCTGGGGCGGGCTGGGGTCTGGGACACAAGTGAGTTCGGGAGGTGAGTGATCGCTGGGCCGCGCTGCTCCGGGAGTCAGCGCCTCTCCCTCCAGGCCCGTGGCTCCATCCCTCCCCTTTCTCCTTTCAGATCCAGAAGATGAGAGAAGGAAGTAACCAGCCCTCCCGCCCCCCCCACCCAGTGTGACACCTCCCGCAGAGCGGTGGCACACCTTCCCCCACTTCTTCCCCCCACCCCCCCTGACCTCCCCCTGAAACATGGAACCCCACTCCACCCCCACCCCATGGGGCTTCAGGGGCAACTGACTGAGCTGCTTATTTATTGAAAATAAATGACAGAAAAAATTCTGGCCTCGCCTCTGCTCGCGTCCTGGGCCCGCGCCAGGCCAGCGGACAAGCGCCCTAGTGTCATGCAGTCCAGGGAGCGGCCGCCCACCGCAGGGCTGGCTGCAGGAGACATCTACCTAGAACCCCCGGCAGGGGCAGGGGCAGGGGGGGAAGGGCGAGCGGGCCCAGAAGGCGGCATGGCAGCCAGAAAGCCGCAGGCCTCAGCCTGCACCTTTGGTTCTGGGAGGGGGCTGGGCCTCATCCAGGCGTCATCCCTGAGAGCAGAAGGGCCGGTCATCCTGGGAGGAGGTGCGCCTCCCCCCCTCCCCGCCCCCCAGGCCTAGAGAGGGTGGACTGCATCCTGAGCCCTACAGCCCAGACCCGGGGGGTCTGGGAGGAGAAGGACAGGTCCTCCCTAGGGTGGGAGGGGACAGGGACCAGTGGCTTCTGGCCTGGCCCCTCAGGTGTCCTTGATGTCCCTGACATCCCTCAGAGGTGCCTCATCCATGATGCTTCGCACTTGCTCCAGAGTCTCCGCCTGGCGTATCCGCTCCAGGCGCACCTGCGGGTTGGGCAAGGAATGCAGGGCGTGGCTGCAGGGCCTATGGAAGGGCATTCTAGGACTAAGATACATAAAAAAGCGCTTCCATTTTTTTTTTGAGCAATAGCTTGTGGGGAGAGACCAGCCTCAGAAGGAGGAAGAGGTATCCTGCAATGAGGGGTCTGCTCTTTTTTAGGGGGGAGGTTGGTCATGGGGAACTCTGGGCCTGGGTTCTGTCCCTCAGCTCTTCAGCTTGAGGCTAGCGCCCTACCACTTGAGCCACAGCCCACTTCCAGCTTTTTCTGCTTATCTGGTGCGGAGGAATCGAATCCAGGGCCTCAGGCATGCCAGGCAAGTGCTCTACCACTGAGCCACCTGCCCAGCTCTGAAGGGATTGCTCATGGAAGACAGGGATGCATCACCGGCACTGGGGTCACCAGCACGGGCACTGGGAGCCAGGGCAGTCTGATGGGAGGGGCCGGGCTGTACCTGGAGGGCCTGGGAGAGGCGCACGAAGTCCCTCTGCACTTGCTCACTGGTCTCCAGCTCTGCCTGCAGCCGCAGTGTCTTAGCCCTCTGCTCGGAGAGGAGGTCTGTGAGCTGGCCCTGCAGGGGCAGGAGGGTGAGCTGGAGCCTGGCTTACTTTGGGCTAGAAGGGAGGGTGACCAAGACAGTGAGAGCACCCACGCTGCTGCCCTCGATACCACCCAACTCTATCTCCTCTGCCCAGCTGCAGCCTGGCCAGGAGGAAGGATTTCTTGCTGCCTGGGTGGGGCAGGGCACGGGCCCCTGAGGGTCATGTGTATATGGCTGCCCAGTCCCTTCTCATCCAGGGCCAGGAGCTGGGTTCAGCCTCACCTTGCCGTGCTCCTGCTGGAGCCGCTCTACCTCGGTCCTCAGGCTGCACAGGGAGGCTGGGAAGTCAGGCGAAGGAGCTGGAATCAGGCCCGTACCATCTCTTTCCCTACCGCAGCCCAGCCCAGGCAGGGTGCCAGCCACTACTCACCCTCCAGCACCTCTGCAGGAAGAAAGAGAATGGTCATGGCTGATTCTGCTGGGCTCCCAACCTGCGGCCTACACCCTGACCCAGGCAGACCCTGCAGAAGGTCGGGGACCCTCTCCCCTTGTCACCTCTTCCCTCACCTGCCTCCTCTCGCTGCACCCTCAGCTGCCCCTCCAGGCTGGCTTTGGCCACTGTCTCCTCCTCCAGCGCCTCCCGTAGTGTCACGATCTCGATGCGCAGGCGCTCAGCCTCATGCTCCTGTGCCTGCTGCCGGGCCCACGCCCCCTGCCGTGTGCACCGCACCAGCTGCTGCAGCTCCTGGGGGAACACGAGTGGCCAGCTGGGCACAGGGCAGAAGAAGAGGGAAAGGGCTAGTGGCCATTGAGGATGGTTGGAAGGAAGGAAGAACATGGTTAGGAAAGTAAAAGGACCAGCTGGGCTCTAGTAGCGCACACCTATAATTCTAGCTATTCAGGAGGCTGAGATCTGAGGATCGTGGTTCAAAGCCGGCCTGGGCAGGAAAGTCCATGAGAGTTTTATCTCCAATTAACCACCAGAAAAAAGGAAGTGGCACTGTGGCTCAAAGCAGTAGAGCACTAGCCTTGAGTAGAAAAAAGCGCAGGGACAGTGCCCAGGCCCAGACTTCAATCGAGTGGAACAAAGGACAGATAAACATTGGTTCTGCGGTGGGAGTGAAGAGGCCCAAGGGCCCGTGCATCCTATCCAAGACTCGAGGAAGGGTGCATTAAGAAAGTTCCAGAAAGTTTCAGAAAATCACCTCAAGATTTCTTTAGAGGGCTGGGAAGGTGGCTCAGTGGTAGAGTGCTTGCCTTGCATGCCTGAGGCCCTGGGTTCGATTCCTCAGCACCACATAAGCAAAAAGAAAAAAGCCGGAAGTGGAGTTGTGGCTCAAAGCGGTAGAGTGCTAGCCTTGAGCTGAAGAGCTGAGGGATAGCGCCCAGGCCCAGAGTTCAGGCCCCACGACCGGACCCAAAAAAAAACACACAAAAAAGATTTCTTTAGAAAGCTCATGGGGGGCTGGGAAGGTGGCTCAGTGGTAGAGCACTTGCCTTGCATGCCAGAGGCCCTGGGTTCGATTCCTCAGCACCACATAAGCAAAAAGAAAAAAGCCGGAAGTGGTGCTGTGGCTCAAGTGGTAGAGAGCTAGCCTTGAGCTGAAGAGCTAAGGGACAGCACCCAGGCCCAGAGCTTAGGCCCCATGACCGGACCCAAAAAAAAAAAAAAAAAAAAAAGAAAGCTCATGGGCCACTCTAGAAGGATCTCTACTATGTATGTAATGAATTTACACAAAAAAGCCAGGGGATGGTAGCTCACACCTATAATCCTTGCTACTCAGGAGGTTGAGATCTCAGGATAGCAGTTTGAAGTCAGCCTGAGCAAAAAAGTCTGTGAGACTCTTATCTCCAATTATCTACTCAGAAAACTGGAAGTGGTAGAGTGCTACCCTTCAGCAAAAGAAGCTCAGGGACAGTGCCCAGGCCCTGAGTTCAAGCCCAGGACTGGTACCAAGAAAAAGAAAAGAAAAGAAAGAAAAGAAAGAAAGAAAGGAAGGAGAAAGAAAGAAAGAGAAAGAAAGAAAGATAGATTACACAAAAAGAAAAAAGGACAAAACCAATCCCAGGAGAGGCACAGAATTAGATGTGAACAGCACCTCTCAGTAGAGGAGGTCTTCCAGGATCTTTATGTTTCATAAATGAAGTTGCCATTAAACTGTATTATTGATAAATTAAACCATCAAATGCTATGCATAGATCATGATATGAGGACTCAAAGATGATGATGAATTCAAACAGGGCTGAGAGGTGGCTCAAGTGGAAGAGCACCTGCCTGACAAGTTTGAGCTCAAGGCCCCGAGTTCAAATCATACTACCAGAAACGAAAAGACGAGCAAAACAAAAAATCAAACAGTGCCAGACATGGTGGGAGGAAGAAGCAGAAAGATCACAGTTGGAGGCCAACCTAGGCAATGTTAGCTTGAGATCATACTTGCAAAACAAACTAAAAGAACTGGAGGCATGGCTCAAGTGGTGGAGCACTTGCCGACCAAGTAAGTACAAGGCCTTGAGTTCAATTCTTAGTATTAAGGAGAGGAAGGAAGAGAAGGAAGGAGTTTTTTGGTTTTTTTTTCAATTGGTCATGGGGCTTGAACTCTGAGCCTGGGCGCTGTTCCTGAGTATTTCAGCTCAAGGCTAGTGCTCTACCACTTGGGCCACAGCCCCACTTCCAGTTTTTGGGTGGTTTATTGGAGATAAGAGTATCAAGGACTTTTCTACCTGAGCTGACTTTGAACAGTGATCCTCAGATCTCAGCCTCCTGAGTAGCTAGGATTACAGGCGTGAGCCACCAGTGCCCGGCTGAATTTTTTCTTGGGGGGTCCGATCATGGGGCCTGAACTCTGGGCCTGGGCGCTGTCCCTCAGCTCTTCAGCTCAAGGCTAGCACTCTATCACTTGAGCCACAGCGCCACTTTCCGCTTTTTTCTTTTCGCTTATGTGGTGCTGAGGAATCGAACCCAGGGCCTCATGCATGCAAGGCAAGTGCTCTACCACTGAGCCACCTTCCCAGCCCCTAAAGGTTGTTTTTTTTTTTTTTTTGTCGGTCGTGGGGCTTGAACTCTGGGCCTGAGCGCTGTCCCTTAGCTCTTCAGCTCAAGGCGAGCGCTCTACCACTTGAGCTACAGTGCCACTTCTGGTTTTCTGGTGGTTTATTGGAGATAGGAGTCTCACAGTCTCTCCTGCCCGGGCTGGCTTTGAACCGCGATCCTCAGATCTCAGCCTCTTGAGTAGCTAGGATTACAGGCGTGAGCCACCAGCGCCCAGCCCCTGAAGGTTTTTTTAAGCTAGCAAACAGTACCAGCCGCGGTGGCACATGCCTGTAGTGACAGTACTTGGGAGGCAAAGGCAGTTGGACGGTGAGTTTGAAGCCTGCCTAGACTACACAGGGAGACCTTGTTTCCAAAGAAAACAAACTAAGGAGATGCAAGGACTGGGCTGTGGCTCAGCAGCAGAACACTTGTCTTGCACGGTCGAGGCCTGAGGCTCCACCCCAGCAATGCAAAAACGAAAGCAACCCAAATAGCTGCCTCGTTCGCATCAAGCACTGTTAGCTCTCATTTCATGCTAACACCGGAAAACAGCTCCATTCCCTTGATCAGATGAAGAAGCTGAGTTATAGGGGAAGTCAACTGTGTTGGCCAAGGTGGACAGTACTACAGCCGGCTTTGGGCCTTTGGTCACAGGCCTTGCTCTATTCTTCCGGGAGAGGAAGGAAGGATGGGGTGGCCACTGGCTCTTGATGGCCACATCACACTTACCTGCACGGAGCTGGGCAGTGCCTCCTCCTCGCCCTGGCGCTGCTCTAGGTCCGGGTGGGCTGCGGATGGCAGCTGCTCAGCCCGGAGCCCTTGGTTTTCCTCATTGAGCCGCTTCACCTCGTGGCGCAGGCACTTGTGGGAGGTGGCCAGCTCTGCCTGGGACGGAGAGTAAAGCAAGACCTTGAGAAACAGTCGCCAAGGCCTACCCCTGCACCGCGGCCAGATGCCAGCCCCTGCTTGTGGGCCCACTTTACTGTCTCTGGTCCCAAGCTCTTCCCGTGCTGCAGCCAGTGGGAGCATCTTGTCTGTGCCTTCATGTTTTACTTTAGTTTTTCGTGCCAGTATTGGTGCTTGATATTGTTACTCGGTATTTAGGGCCTCATGCTCCAATTTTGCCTTTTTGTTCAAGGCTAGCATTCTATCACTAGAGTCACAGCCCCAACTGGCTTTTTTGGTGGTTAATTGGAGATAAGCATCTCATGGACTTTTCTGTCCAGGCTGGCTTCGAACCCCAATCCTCAGATCTCAGCCTCCTGAGTAGCTAGGATTACAGGGGTAAGCCATCAGTGCCCATCTCCAGGCCAGTCTTGACTACATAGTGAGATTCTGTCTTAAAAATAAGATCTGTAAGCCAGGTACCAGTGGCTCATGCCTGTAATCCTAGCTAGAAAACTTTTCACCATTCAAAGACAGCTCAGGCAGGAAAGTCCTTGAGATTCTTATCTCCAATAAACCACCAGAAAACTGGAAGTGGCACTATGGCCCAAATGATAGAGTGCTCACCTTGAGCTGAAGAGCTGAAGGACAGCGCCCAGGCCCAGAGTTCAAGCCCCACAACCGACCAAAAAAAAAAGACTGGCCTATAACTCACAATTCTCACACCACAACCACATAAGTGCTGGGATTACAGGCATGCACCACCACCATGTTTGGCAACATGTTTTATCTAAGGCTTAAAGTAATTGTGAACTTTAAACTGGGAGGCAAGCTGAGTGGACATGGCTCACAACTATAATCCTAGCTATTCAGGAAGCCGAGATCTGGAAGATCACAGTTTGAAATCAGCCTGGGCAGGAAAGCTCACTACATTCCACTTCAAAATAACCAGCAAGCCCGGTGCCGAGTAGCTGGTGCCAGCTACTCAGGAGGCTGAGACATGAGGATCGCGGTTCAGAGCCAGCCTGGGCAGGAAAGTCTGTGAGACTCATCTCCAATAAACCACCGGAAAATGAGAAGTGAGGCTGTGGCTCAAATGCTCGCCTTGAGCTGAAGAGCTCAGAGACGGCGCCCAGGTCTAGAGTTCAAGCCCCATAACCAACAACAACAACAACAAAACAGCAAAAAGCAGAACCAGAGGTGTAACCCACATAGTAGAATACCAGCTATGAAGAAGCAAGCCTGAGCAATTATGAGACCCCAATACTGAAAAGTTTTCTTCAATATATTAAACACACACACACACACACACACATACACCACGCACGCATGCACGCACACACGCAAGCACACATATAGGCACCTGAAACTCATGCCTATAATCCTAGCTACTTAGGAAGCTGAGATCTGAGGATTACTTCACTGTTCAAAGCCAGCTCAGGCAGTAAAATTCATGAAACTCTTATCTTCAAATTAACCACTAAAAGGATGGAAATAGAGGCTGTGGCTCACGCAGTAGAGTGCTAGCCTTGAGCAAAAAAAAAAAAAGTTTAGGGAGGGGCTGGGAAGGTGGCTCAGTGGTAGAGTGCTTGCCTTGCATGCATGAGGCCCTGGGTTCGATTCTTCAGCACCACGTAAGCAAAAAGAAAAAAGCCGGGAGTGGCGCTGTGGCTCAAGTGGTAGAGCGCTAGCCTTGAGCTGAATAGCTGAGGGACAGTGCCCAGGCCCAGAGTTCAGGCCCCACGACCAGACCCCCCCCACCCCCACCCCCTGCGCCAAAAAAAGCTCAGGGACACCATCCAGGTGCTGAAATCAAACCCCAGGACTGACAGACAAAAACAAAGAAATAAGGATACAATATGTCCACAATCCAGATTCCTATTTTTCTTTGCAAAATCAGAACAGCCGGCTTCTTGGAGCCCACACCTCAGGGCGGGAACAGTGTCATTATGGGATGGGACCCCCTTCCCACACATCCTTCGTCTGCCAGGCGGCCACTGCACCCCCGGCCTCACATCTGACCCCTGTTCACTCACTGAGCCCTCCTCTCTGGCCTTGGCAAGTATCTGCAAACTAAGGTCCATTATTGCGGCTTTACAGCTAGCGAAGCATGGAGTTGATTCACGAACACACCGCTCAGGCAGGTGTGGCGGCTCACGACTGCAATCCCAGCTACTTGGAAGGCAGAGACTGGGAGGCCAGGTATTGAGCCTCGCCCGAGGAAAACATTATGGAGACACCCTTCTCAGCCAACAAGCTGGGTATGGTGGTAGGTACCCGTGATACCAGCGACAGGGAGACAGTAGGTAGGAAGACTATATAGTCTGACACAGGCCCTACGAGAAAAGTGCAAGACTCTACCTGAAAAAATGAGGTAAAAAGGGCCGGCAGTGTGGCTCAGTGGTAAGAGCACCTGCCCGACAAGCTCAAGGAAAATGAGAACTCTGGCACTGCTAGATGATCCCCAAACCCTTTACCTACCAGGCACTATTTCCAGAGAAAGACCAGAGCTGCAGGGAGGAGGGCCAAGGCCTCCCCAGACCCTCCCCAGTCCTGCCCACCCTCCCGCCCTGCCAGGCTCTCACCATCTGCAGCTGCACGCGCTCCTGGGCCTGGCTCACGGTGCCCTGCAGGGTCCGGAGCAGCTGCTCTGAGTTCTGGACCTGGGCCAGGAGGATCTGCATCTGGGGATGGAAGGAAGCAGAGAGATCAGGGAACTAGGAGGGGGCAGCGGGCGGCCAGAGGCCAGGCAGGGGCGGGCGCAGAGCTGGGACCCACCTGTTTGGCACAGTCCTCGGTACTCCGCCTCAGGCCCTCTTGCAGCTCATCCCGCTGCCGGCTGACAGTTTCCAGGTCCTTCTGCAGCTGCCGCCCCTGCCACAGACCCATGCCTCAGTCTCCAGGTTTCCCCTCCAAAGGGTGGCCATGCCATGAGGCACACGCTGTTTGCCAGGAGTGTGGAGTGTGTCAACCTGACCTTCATTACCACAACGGGCACTCGGCAGGCCCCGCCCGCCCAGGATCCCTCCAAAGTGGGTGCCAAGTCCACAGCCCTTCTGGTCTCTGCTACCATCTCTTTACCATCTCCTGGTCTCATCTCCCTCTCTTAATTCCTGTCTGTCTGTCTGTCTGTCTGACTCTCTCTCTCTCTCTCTAGGTAATACTGGGAAATGAACCAGAACCTTGAATGTCTATCAAAACTCTACCACTTGAGCCAGATGCTGGTGGCTCATGCCTGTAATCCCAGCAACTCAGGAGGTTGAAATCCGAGGATTGCGCTTTGAAGCCAGCACAGGCAAAAAAGTACCTGAGACTTTTATCTCCAATTAACCAGCTAAAAGCCCAAATTGGAGCTGTGGCTCAAATGACAGAGCCCTCTGCCTAGTAAGCAGGAGGCCCTGAGTTTCAAACCCTAGTACTGCCCCTCCCAACAGCCTCTCCCCCACCATCCAGACCTCAGCTCCAGTCTTTGTGAGTCTCCCATTTTGCCAGTTTCTCACACCTCTTCCATTTTCTTTGTGGTGGAACTGGGGCCGAGTCTGGGGCGGCACACGCATCAGGCATGCCCTGCGCCGCTTGCGGCTCTAGTTTTGTTGTGGGCATCTCACTCCATGACAATGCCTCTCAAGTCTGTGTCTGTGCCTGGCTCGGTTCCCTGAGAGGTATTGCTCTTCTGTCCTGTGGCACCCCAACTCTTGCTCTAGCATGGGCTCTGGACTCAACGACGCTGGATGCCCACAAGCTGCTTGCCCAGTCCACGTACCTCCACCTGCAGCTGCTCCCACTGAGTGTCTGGTACCAACTGGTACCCAGGAGGGGGCAGGTAGATGCCCTCAGGGACCAGGGTGCCAGTGGACACCAGAGAGGCCGTCTCTTCCTGCTCTGGGCTCAGGCCCTGGCGTCCACGGGGCAGGGAGGCGCTGCTGCCGGCCCCTCCCAGCGAGAAGGAGGTGATGGACGCGCTGTCATCACAGTTGTGGGCGAAGGCCTCAGCCGCGGGCCCCCCATCTCCGCTCAGCTCTTCCAGGGGCTCCAGTGGGGGAGATGGGTTTCGGGACAGAGGCAGTGACTCGGCAGAGCTATGTAGGGCCGGGGGTAGCCGGGGTCGTCTCTAGGGAACGATGTGGGGAAAAAGCTGAGGGCTGCGTCCTGGGGGTACCCTCCTCCCCTGGGCACCCCCGGGCTCCCCTCACCTGGATCTCCTGGATCAGCTCCTCAGCCTTCAGCAGCTTTGCCTTCAGCTCCTGGATCTCCTGCTCCATGGGCAGCACAATCTCCCGCAGCTTCTCTGAGTCCTCATGGGCCTGCAGGGGATGGGGAGGGCAACGAGGTAGACCCTCGGGTCTGCTCCAGGCTTTCCTTCAGCCCTGCAGCTCTGGGAATCTTCCCAGTCTTTTAGTCTGACCCAATGCAGATGGAAGAACACAGGGGTCTGAGGGCTGGTGGGCCTTGTTCCAGGGCCTAAATCAGGAAAGCATCCTGTCTCCTTGCCCTCTTACAAACCATAGCTTTCTTCACTAACATCCAACTTGTGTGTGCACACATGTGTGTGTGTGTGTGTGTGCTAAATTGAGTGTTTAATCACCTGCCACCAACCCTCATCTTACCTGACACATCCTCCCTCCCTCAAGTCCTAAGTAGAAGGCTGGCCATTTCCTCTCTGTCTCTTTTTCAAGTTTGGGATCCTGCTGAACTTGCAGAGTCAACAGTGTCTGGCCATCTCTGCTTGGCTCCTCTACCTCACAGAACAACGCCAAAGCAAACCCACAACTGCCTCACCCATCCCAGGGCTGGGCAGTGAGAAGCGCCTGCCTCCACCCAGGCCCCAGAGGCAGGAAGCTGCTAGTCATCGTCTACTGGCCACCGCCCCACGCTGCTTCCACCTCTTGAGTCACTCAAGACTCCCACACAAGCTCCTTTAGCCTCCAAGTCTACAGAGAGGGCTGGTTCCACCTAAAGTCCTGGCCCATGCCATGGGCACATGGCGGCTCAATGTAGGGGGAGCTCCAGAATCGGCCTTACTACTGCTCCTTCTGGCCCCAGAGGGGCTGTGTCTGAGCCAAGCCATCCAGTGCAAGGGTTGTGAAGGAACCCTGGATGCAGTAGCAGCAGCCGAGGGCAGGGCTGTGGAAAGGAAGCCTTTTCTTTCCAGGTCCCCTGTTGTGTACTAGGGCTTGAACTCAGAACCTGGGCACTGTCTCTGAGTTTTTTTTCTCTCTCAAGACTAGCACTCTACCACTGGAGCCACAGCTCCACTTCTGGCTTTTTGGGAGGGATACACTTGATCACTCACTAGCAAAGAACAAACCAAATCCTTCCCAAGACCCTGATTACACAGTAGCGCTGTGCTCTACCTGGAATCACGCACGGTGTACTATATCCAGTGACAGATGGCAGGACGCTGCCATTTCCCACAAGCTCTCCAAATGCTGTGAGGCCAGGCCATCCTACCTTTTCCATCTGCTTCTCCAAGGAGTCCAGGGGGTGGGCGCGGGCGAGCAGCTGCTTGAGGTGGCCCAGCTCCCGCTCCTTCTCCTCACAGTCCTGTTGCTGCTGCTGCCGTTCCTGCTTCAACGCTGTGATTTGGGCCTCGTAGCTGCTGATGGATTCTATGGGCAGGAAGGGCAGGAGCTCAGTGCATTGCTCTCTCTGCTATCAGATTGGCAGGGGTGCCACATGGACTGGAAGCCTTCAGCTTCTCAGAGATGGCAACATGGGAACGTAACTGAAGATCAGGTTGTTATAGGATAACTCAAGAGGACATATGTAAGGTCAAAGGCCAGGTACATAGGAGGGGTTCAGCTGGGCAATGTGTCTCTCAGGTGTACTCCATCAAAGAAGTGGTCCTCGAGCTGAGTGCTGGGGACTCACGCCTGTCATCCGAGCTGTTCAGAAGGCTGAGATCTGAGGATCACAGTTTGAAGACAGACTGAGCAGGAAAGTCCAGGAGTCTCTTATTCCAATAAACTAACCTCCAAAAAGTGAAGCTATGGCTCAAGTGGTAGACTGCTAGCCTTAAGCAAAAAGAAGCTCAGAGACAGTACCCAGGCCCTGAGATCAAGCCTTAGGACTGGCATACACACACACACACACACACACACACACACACACACACACACACACACACACAATGTGGCCTTAGGACTGGCATACACACACACACACACACACACACACACACACACACACACACACACACACACACACACACACAATGTGGTCCCAATATATCTGAATTAAAACTTACTAAGACCGGGACTGGTGGGGCACCAGTGGCTCATGTCTGTAATCCTAGCTACTTAGAAGCCAAGACGTAAAGATTGATATTCAAGGCCAGCCCAGGCAGACAAATGTGAGAGACTCTTATCTCCAATTAACCAGCAAAAAGCCAGAAGTGTAGGTGTGACTCAAGTGACAGATTGCTAGCCTTGAGTGAAAAAGGCAAGCAAGAATGTAAGGCTCTGAGTTCAAACTCCACAACTGAGCCGGATGCCAGTGGCTCACACCTGTAATCCCAGCTACTCAGGAGGCTCAGATCTAAGGATCTCGTATCAAAAGCCGGCCTGAGCAGGAAAGTCCTTGAGACTCTTATCTTCAATAAACCACTCAGAAAACCAGAAGTGGTGCTGTGGCTCAAATGGTAGAGTGCTAGCCTTGAGCTGAAGAGCTGAGGGACAGCACTCAGACCCAGAGTTCAAGTCCCACAACCGACAAAAAAAAAAGAAAACAAAACCACAACCGGCACACACACACACAAAATTAAATTCAGGTGCTAATGGCTTTTGCCTAGCTACTCAGGAGGCTGATATCTGAGGACTGCCATTCAAAGCCAGCCTGAGCAGGAAAGTCCATGAGCGTCTTTTATCTCCGATTACCCACCAGAAAATCAGAAGTGGAGCTGTGGCTCAAAGTGGTAGAGTGGGACAAGGAATATGGCTCAGTGGTAGAGTGCTTGCCTACCATACATGAGGCCCTGGGTTCAATTCCTCAGTACCACGTAAACAACAAAAATAATAATAATGAAGTTATAATGGGGTGGGAATGTGGCTCAGTGGTAGAGTGCTTGCCTAGCACACATGAAGCTCTGGGTTCGATTCCTCAGTACCACATACACAGAAAAAGCTGGAAGTGGCACTGTGGCTCAAGTGGTAGAGTGCCAACCTTGAGCAAAAGAAGCTCAGGGACTCGCAAAAAAAAAAAAAAAGAAGAAGAAGAAGAAAGTTAATCAGACACAGAAACCACCAGGGCATTAATTACGATGCAGTGAGACGCGTGGAATCCCAGCTATAGATCCCTCTAGAAGAAGCCATGCTCTGCCAGCTTGGCCAGGAGGGGGCGCTAGCTTGAAGCAGGGAAGGACTCAGAAGGTAACAGGACCAACAGGAGCGGTCCTCAAGGTGGGAAAGTAGCTGGTCCATCTGGGCATGTTGTCATGGCAGAGTGTGCAAGCCCAAGCAAGATGCCTGAGAAGAGACGTTGGGAAGGTGAAGAGGGTGACGGTACATAAGGCCTTGAATGCCAGGCCAGGAGGTTTGGAATTTATCTTCCAGATCAGCAGCCAGTAGAGGTGCTGTGTTTGCACAGATATTTATCTTAACATGTACTAATGTTAGATGTAAAGTTTCCATTGACAGGCTACCTGGGTTCAAGTCTGCTTTCTAGGCCAAGCATGGTAGTACATACCTATATACACCTGTAACTACTAAGACCAACTCCAAGCAAAAATGGAAGACCTTATCCAAAAAAAAAACCAAAAAAAAAAAACAACTAAAGCAGCATTGATCAAGATGCATTGTATTCACAAATTGACATGTTGAATTGAAATCCCTTTGTTTACCTACTTAAAGATATCTAGAAAAATAATTTGTAGCCAGCTGTTGGTAGCTCACACCTGTAATCTTAGCTACTCAGGAGGCTGAGATCTGAAGATCACAGTTTGAAGTCAGCCTAAGCAGAAAAGTCTGTGAAACTTATCTCCAATAAACTACTTAGAAAAAGCTGGAAGTCGGGTTGGGAAGGTGGCTCAGTGGTAGAGCGCTTGCCTTGCATGCATGAGGCCCTGGGTTCGATTCCTCAGCACCACATAAGCAGAAAAAGCTAGAAGTGGCGCTGTGGCTCAAGTGGTAGAGCGCTTGCCTTAAGCTGAAGAACTGAGGGCAGTGCCCAGGCCCAGAGTTCAGGCCCCACGACAGACCCCCTCCCCCCGCCAAAAAAAAAAAAGAAAGAAAAAGCTGGAAGTGGTGCTGTGGCTTAAGTGGTAGAACACTAATCTTAAGCACAAAGTACAGTGCCCAGATCCAGAGTTCAAGCTCTGGGACTGGCAAAAAATAAAGAAAAATAAATTGTATTTTCCCTCCAAAAATAAAATAAAGAAAAAAAAAGGCTTGGAGACAGTGCTCAAATGATAAAAACCTGCCTTTCAACGTAAGTCCCTGAGTTTAAATCCCAGTACTTTCCCAGAAAAATAAATCTGCTGGGCTGGGAATATGGCTTAGTGGTAGAGTGCTTGCCTAACATGCATGAAGCCCTGAGTTTGATTCTTCAGTACCACATAAACAGACAAAAGCTGGAAGTGGCGCTGTGGCTCAAGTGGGAGAGTGCTAGCCTTGAGCAAAAGTAGCTCAGGGACAGTGCCCAGGCCCTGAGTTCAAGCCCTAGGACTGGCAAAAATTAAAATTAAAATAAATAAATAAATCTGCTTTTTTTCTTTTTTTTTTTTTTCTGGTTAGTGATGGGGCTTAAACTCAGAGCCTGGGCACTGTCCCTGTGTCTTTGCTCAAGGCTAGCACTCTACCACTTTGAACCACAGCACAGTACTTCCAGTTTTCTGGTAGTGAATTGGAGATAATAAAAAAAAAATCTCATGGATTCTCTTGCCCAGGCTGACTTTGAGCTGTGATCCTCAGATCTTAGCCTCCTGAGTAGCTAGGATTACAGATGTGAGCCACTAGCACTTGGCTTTTAGCTTATAACTTTAAGAAAGTTATTTTTATAACTCTTTGGCCCTCAGAGGCTTCTCTGTAAAATGGAGATGATAATTATTTCTAATCCATACTTTGTTACAAAGATTACACTCATAAAACACTTAGCTAGTAGGTCACCCCTGTAATCTTAGCTACTCAGAAGGCTGAGATCTCAGGATTTCAGATTGCAGCCAGCCCAAGCAGGAAAGTCCATGAGACTCCCATCTCCAATAAACTACCAATAAGCCTAAGTAGAGCTGAGTCTCAAGAGGTAAAGTTCCAGCCCTAAGGGAGAAAGCTAAGGGACAGTGCCCAGGCTCTGAGTTGAAGACCCAGTACTAGCATACAAAAAAAGTAAGTCTAGCTGGGCACTGGTGGCTCACGCTTGTAATCCTAGCTACTCAAGAGGCTGAGATCTGAGGATCAGGGTTCAAAACCAGCCTGGGCAAGAAAGTCCATGAGACTCTTATTTCCAATAAACCACCCAGAAAACTAGAAGTGGCGCTGTGGCTCAAGTGGTAAAGTGCTGAAGAGCTGAGCGACAGCAACCAGAGTTCAAGCCCCACAACTGACCAAAAAAAAAGTAGGTCTATTTAAAGAATAAATATTAAGGGTAAGAGGGCAAGCAGTCATATATAGATGACTACATTGCACAAGTATGTAGATACTTAGCAGTGTGATAAACAGTTCCAGAAGTTTGGGTCTAGGAGCAGTTGTTAAAGGGAAAAGGGCATGATGGGATGGGAATTTTGGGCAGTTTACTCTGGAAGCCAATTTCAAGAGTAGATCACACACAGAGGCTGTGAAGGTGGGGCAGTAATCCTGGAGAGCCCAACGACAGCAGGGACCCACCCGCCTGCCATCTGCTTCAGAAAGTCTGGCCTTTCCCTAGAGGAGTGGGCAGGAAACAGGAAAAGAAGCTGGGGACCTGGGGTCAGGGGAGCTGGTGCTTCCCAAGTGGTGAAGGCCATGAAGCAGAAGAAGGAGGAGGAAGGTGCATGCAGGGGAAGGAAGGAAACCAAAGAACTAGGCTTGGGCCTAAGGTTGACTCTGCAGCCCAGACTAAAATGTGGCTGGTTCGGGGAACTGAGAGGTTTCTTGCTCATCTTCAGGGTTGATCAGTCATCAGTGAAACATGAGAAATGACAGAGAGAGCAAGGGAATAGGTAGAGGGTGGGAGCTAAACTTAGCTGTAACTGACAGCTTCTGACATGATATACAGCGTCTGTATGCAAATCAGAGGAAAGAACCCCTAACTACTGCACAGGCAGACCTAGGGTTAGGCAGTTCATAACTTATCCGATTCCTGTCCTGTCCTGTCCTCCCTCTTCTGGGCGAACAGCAGGTCTGGAGGAGACCCCCCCCCACTCCCCCCCCCCCCCCCCCCCCGCCTCTCACCTTTCAGGATGGCTTGCAGCGATGCCACCTCTTCTTGGCACTGCCGCTGTACTGCAGCCACTGCCTCGGCCTTCGTGCTCTCGCTCACCTCCGCCACAGCCTTCATAGTCTCCATTTCTGCCAGGGCACCTGCCAGCTCGGCCCTCAGCCGGCAGAGTTCACCTGACTCACCTTCAACCTCTGATCCCTCTTGCAGTGAGGGATCCAGCGCTGTGGAAGACAGGAATCAGGCTCTCTCCCCATCGTTTGCCTTATCCCCCACCCCAAACGCCAGTCATCAAATTGGCACATCAGCAAGTCTCACAACCTTCTACTGCAGCACCTGGACCCGCCCCACTCACCTGGCCCCGCCCCTTCCCAACACCTTCGCGCCATACTCGGCCTCACACAGTCTTTAGCCCGCCCCCTCCCTCGGCTTACCCAATCCCCTTTCCTCGCTCGCCACCCCTCCCTCCTGGTGTCCCCGCCCCTTCCCGCCTCACCCACTTTATCCCTTGGGCCTCAAGCCCCGCCCCTTGCTCTCGCGGCTCAGGCCCCGCCTCCTCCCCCTCCCGCCGGCGGCCCCGCCCCTTTCCCCCGGGTTCCCCCTCTTTTCCCCCCTCCCGCCCCAGCGGCGGAGCTCGACGCCGCCTCTGGTCCGCCGCCCCCCGCGTACACGCCTCGACGTACCACCCCTCGGCCGTCTCAGTCGCCGGTCCTCGCCTGGAGCCGCGGGCGCAGCTGCCGCCATCACCTCAGCTCAAACGGCGGATTCCCGCACTCCCTGATGACGGCGCGGCCTGCTTCCGGGTCCTGTCGGCTGTTTCCGGATCCGCTCGGTTGTTTCCGGCTCGGCCGGGACCCGAAGCTGCGGTGGGGGGGGGGGAGAGGGAGAGAGAGAGAGAGGGCCTTGCCGAGCGTCGCCGGAAGCTCCCGAGTGGGTGCTGGGCCTTGGCGCCGAGTCCCGCCCGCCCCGGGCCGCGCGGGGCCCGGCGACGCCGGCGCTCGCGCTGACCTCTGCCGGGGGTGGCTCCGCGTCCTCCGAGGCTCCGCTTCGACGACGCCTCCGCGGGGCCGGGGGCGGGGAGCTCGGAGCGCCACCTCGCCCTTCCCTCTCCGAGAGCCAACCCGCGATCGCCCGGCCGCCCTAGCACCGAGCGCGGCTCACGTTACAGCCACCTGTGTGCGGCTCCTCCGCCCGCGCCGAGCCCGCCCTGGGGGCAAGGCCGGATCAGCTTCACTGTCCCGGGTGCCTCTGAGGCCGCACGCTGTCAGAGCCGCACTGTCCCCGTCTGATGCGTCTCCTGCTAATCGCCCCATGGCTTTCCAATCCTGTTGGGCCCCGGGTCAGGCTCTCATTAGCGGTGCCCTTTCGCCTTGCACCGTGACTGGCATTACCCGCATTACCCTCCCCCAAACCAGTTTTCTTTCTTAGAGGACGCTCTGGAACCTGGGCGTCCTTGATTCTGCCTGGCCTCCTGGAAGTCTAAACTACACTTGCAGGACACTGAATATTCCAGGATGCATTTCCTCCTGTCCCAGCGCCCCAACATGGTGGCCCCCCGAATGGCCACAATGATCTCATCCCCACTCCCAACTCCTGGCCGGACTAAATAAGATCGCTCAAAGCCACTGGAGTCATCTTTATAAAACATAGTTATCCCTTCTAGTTAGCCAGGTTGAAATGAGAACAGGTCACACTGATGTCAGGTTAAGCAAATATTCTCTTGAAAAGATTTTCAAAGCCGGATACGATGCCTTGTGCCTGTAATCCTAGCTGTTTAAAGGGCTGAATTCTGAGGACCAAGGTTTAAAGCTAGCTAGGGCCAGAGAGTCTTTGAGACCCTTATCACTAATTAACCAACAAAAAAGGCGGAAGTAGAGGTGTGGCTCAAGTGGTGGAGCACCAGCCTTGAGCGAAAAGGCCAGAGTGAGCGCACAAAGCCCTGAATTCAAGCTCCAGTACCAGCACACATGCAAATTTTGGGGGACTGAAGATCCTGTTGTGAAGAGTGACCTTCTAGTACACCAAGTACATGAAAAGACTAACAGATATGTGCATTTTGAGACTGAACAAGTGTTAGTGACACCAGGTCCAGGGGAGGGTTTGTGCAGTTTCCCTCTAGAAGTAGGGACTCTCCTTGGATCACAGAGTAAGAATTTCTGGACAAGTCACAATAGTAAGAAAACTTGGCAGAGCTTTATTAAATAAGCAAGCCAGGCAAGCAGGAAGGCAGAGGCTCATTCTAACAGTGTGGGTGCTTAAAGGGAGACACAGAACTCTTGGACATATATATATGTATATATATATATATATATATATATATATATATATACATATATATATTATATGATAAAGACATAATCTGACTTAAGTGTTTATCTTTGCTCTTAATCACTCTTGGTGTTAACACTTTTTTTGGGGGGGGGGGGTCATGGGTCTTGAACTCTGGGCTTGGGTGATGTCCCTGCGCTCTTCATCTTAAGGCAAGAACGTTCTACATGGGGCTGGGAAGGTGGCTCAGTGGTAGAGGGCTTGCCTTGCATGCATGAGGCCCTGGGTTCAATTCCTCAGCACCACATAAGCAAAAAAAAAAAAAAAAAAAGCCAGAAGTGGCACTGTGGCTCAAGTGGTAGAGCGCTAGCCTTGAGCTGAAGAGCTGAGGGACAGTGCCCAGGCCCAGAGTTCAGGCCCCACGACCGGACCACCCCCTCCCCCCCAAATAAAAGAGTCTCACGGACTTTTCTGCCCAGGCTGGCTTTGAACCGTGGTCCTCAGATCTCAGCCTCCTGAGTAGCTAAGATTACCAGCTTGGTGTTACAGTTTTATTCCTTGGGCTCAGCATCTCTAAGACTGACCTGTAACTTTAAATATTTGACCATTGTTTTGGGGCATCTCTTTTAGGTAAGAATGTATCCTCCCATAAAAAAGGATGTTTATCCTTGATATTCAGAAACAGTGTATTTAAGAAACAAAGACAATAAGGCTTCTATGTCTCTAAATACATAGTTTCTGAATAATGCTTCTATGTCTCTAAATTCTATGTCTGAATTACTGGCTATTTACCATGCATCATTTTGCCTAATATATCCTGCCTTATTAGGAAAAACATAAATTTGAAGTAACAAAGCACCCAGGGTTTCAGGGTAGTCTTCCAGAGGAAGTGCAATGTGAGCTGAAAACCAAATGATCATGAGCTGGGCACCGGTGGCTCACAGCTGTAATCCTAGCTACTTAGGAGACTGAGAACTGATGAATGTGGTTTGAAGCCAACCAGGGCACAAAAGTCCATGAAGATTCTTATCACCAATGAAGAACTGGAAAGCTAGAAGTGGAGCTATGTCTCAAGTTGTAGAGTGCAACCTGGAGCACAAAAGCTCAGCATTAGGGGCAAGGACCTGAGTTCAAGCCCTAGTACTGGTATTACGTACTCCCCCACCCCCCCCAAAAAAAAACCTGGAGGAAGGGGTGGGGAAGATCGGTTCAATGGTAGAGTGCCTTCATAACAAGCATGAGATTTTGAGTTTAAGCTCTAGTATTGCCTAAAAATAAAGAGCAAAATAAAGAACAGAAGCCGGGTGTGGGTGGCTCATGCCTGTAATCCTAGCTACTCAGGAAGCTGAGATCTGAGGATCACAGTTCAAAGCCAGCCTGGGCAGGAACATCTGTGAGACTTTTCAGTTAACCACCAGAAAAACCAGAAGTGGCACTTGTGGTTCAAGTGGTTAGAGTGCTAGCCTTGAGCTGAAGAGCTGAGGGACAGCGCCCAGGCCCCAGAGTTCAAGTCCCATGACTGACAAAAAAAGAACAGAAAAGAAAAAGAACAGGAAGTGACGCTGTGGCTCAGTGGTAGAGCCCTAGCCTTGAGCTGAAGAGCTGAAGGACAGCACCCAGGCCCAGAGTTCAAGCCCCAGGACAGACAAAAAAGAAAGAAAGAAGAGCCTGGGCAGCTGCAGAGCTGAATGAAAGGCACTCAGGGACACAATTACTAAAGTACTGTCTCTATCCCCACAGCCACACTCTTCTTCACCAAGCCCCCTCAACCCTGTTGAAGGGAAATGGGGCCCTGGCACCTGTAGAGTCCCCTGGGGTTCCCCCAAGACAAACAGGAAGCCACAACCCAGTGAGACAGGCCTGTGAATCAACTGAGAAAGTAAAGAAGTCTCTTGGGTCACTGGACCATTTCCTTGAGTGCCTTTAGCATTGAATATAGGGACACACGTACACATACATACATACGTGTGCACATGTATGCACAGCATGAATGTATACTACACACACATGTGCATGCTCAAGTGGACTTCTGATTCCAGAGCTCACTGCACCACCAACCCAACTCAATGGATAACTTTGGGCCCCATAGTCCCCTTCTCTTCCCATCTCTTTACCTCTCTACCCTGATCTGTCTTTTTATTGCCAGTAGTGGGACTTAAACTTAGAGCCTTGTGCTTGGCATGCTTGTTTGCTCACAGCTGGCACTCTACCACTTGAGACAGGCCTCCAGCTCAGCTTTTTTGGGAGAGAGTCTCTTGGGACTTTTCGGTCATCCAGACTGGCATTGAACTAAGATCCTCCTGGTCTCAGCCTCCTGAGTAGCAAGGATTACAGGCATGAGTCACTGGTGCCTGACCTTAATCCTCTATTTACTTTTTTTTTCTTTTTCTTTCTTTTTTTGGGGGGGAAGGGGTCGTGGGGCTTGAACTCTGGGCCTGGGCGCTGTCCCTCAGCTTTTCAGCTCAAAGCTTGCGCTCTACCACTTGAACTACAGCACCACTTCCAGTTTTCTGGTGGTTTATTGGAGATAAGAGTCTCACAGATCCTCCCCATGTAATTGTAACCCCTCTGTACAGTATGTTCACAAATAAAATAAAATAAACTTTAAAAAAAAAAAAAAGAGTCTCACAGACTTTCCTGCCCAGGCTGGCTTTGAACCTCAATCCTCAGATCTCAGCCTCTTGAGCAGCTAAGGTTACAGGCATGAGCCACTGGCACCTGGCTCTTTTTTTTTTTTTTTTAATGGTGCTGGTCCTGGGACTTGCACTTAGGGCATGGATGCTGTTCCTGAGCTTTTTTTGCTCAAAGCTAGTACTCTACCATTTGAGCCATAGCTCCACTTCTGGCTTTTTGGTGGTTATTTGGAGATAAGAGTTTCACAGACTTCCTTGCTCAATCTGGCAAGAAATATGATCCTCAAATCTCAGCCTCCTGACTAGTTGGGATTACAGGTGTGAGCCACCTGCCCCTCGTTCAACTTCCCTATTTCTGTGTTAGTTTCTTCCATAACTGAAACAGGGGCTTCCTGGGGGAACTGGTGGGAAAGGGACATTTGTCATTAGTCATTTCTTCTTTTTTTGGGGGGGGGGTCCGGTCGTGGGGCCTGAACTCTGGGCCTGGGTGCTGTCCCTCAGCTCTTCAGCTCAAGGCTAGCGCTCTACCACTTGAGCCACAGTGCCACTTCCGGCTTTTTTCTTTTTTCTTATGTGGTGCTGAGGAATCGAACCCAGGGCCTCATGCATGCAAGGCAAGCGCTCTACCACTGGGCCACCTTCCCAGCCCTCATTAGTCATTTCTAATGACCACTGCAAAAGAGGGAGAGTAGTTCCTGACTTCTTAAACACCTGCCTACCCCTCCCAGAACAATCTGGTTTATCTCCAGAATAATATACGGGTTCTCCTATCACCTTTAGTTGATAAAGAAGCTCATTCAGGGTTTTAAACCCAGGCAGGCTGACTTGAGCTCTTGAACATTAACTGATGGTCTACTATGTGCTGGGTGCTAGACTAAAAATCCCATGTAGCCACACACCTTTGGCTCATACCTATCGAAGGCTGAGATATGAGGATCAAAGCTTTTGTTTTGCTTTGCTGGTTCTGGGGCTTGAACTCGACACTGTTCCTGAGCTGCTTTTGCTCAATGCTATCACTCTACCTCTTGAGCCACAGTGCCACTTCTGTAGTTAATTGGAAATAAGAGTCTCGCAGACTTTGCTGCCCAGTGTGGCTTCAAATCATGATCCTCAGATCTCAGCCTTCTGAGTAGCTAAGATTACAGGCATGAGCTACCAGCTCCTGGCTTGAGGATCCAGGTTTGTCAGGAAAGTCCTTGAAATTCTCTCTCCCCCCCCCTCTTTCTCTCTCTTTTAAATATGAGACCAGAACTCAAATTTGGTATCTCACACTTTTGTTCATTGGCTGGTACTCTACCACCTGAACTAGGCCTCCAACCCCTGTGAAACTCTTTATTTCCAATTAACTACCACCAAGATGGAAATGGAGGGACCAATACCCTGAACCTGAATTCAAGCGTCAGTACTTGCACCACAAACAAACAAAACCCTTGCTACACACTGAGCCCTGTGAACACTGAGGGGCCCGCGGTCCCCTCTGCCCCAGGGCTCCTTGCTAACAGGGAAGCAGTCATATATTCTAAAGGGGATAAGTGCTGGTGTGAAAATAAAACTGTGTTGTGGGGCAGAGGCAAGCTTTGTGGGTCTGGAGGGGGTATCTGGAGAAGGAGGCCTAGGGTGTGACATCTCCTTCCTTGCTGGGGGACGGCCCTACCACCCCCACAGGCACCCATGGTTCACTGCCCACCAAGGTCCCTGCCTGCCCCAGCATCCCCTGCGCAGGGAAGCCAGAGCCCCGGGGAGCCTGGCCACCATGCCACGGCCTCTCCTCCTCTCCTTCCTCCTTCTCCTCACCCTCTCAGGAATCAAGCCCCAGAAACCAGTGCTGGTGGAGGTGGAAGGTATGTTCAAAAAACCGAAGGGGAAGGAGTCGGGGCTGGAAACCTGGGTTGGTTCTGGGTGGCTTTCGCTGAGTAGCTTGCAGTCTCTGCGCCTCCATTTGTAAAGTTCAGAGAAGGACTCTGGGATCATATACTCTTTCCTTGTGGGGTCTTTGGTTTATAAGAAGGGAGGGGCCTGTGGCCTCTCTCTCTCTTTCCCTCTCTCTCTCTCTCTCTTTCTCTCTCTCTTTCTCTCCCTACAGAGGGAGACGATGCTGTGCTGCCCTGTTTCCAGAGTCCCCCAGACACCCACTTTGAGCAGCTGGCCTGGTATCGGGGGAACGAGTCTATACCCTTCTTAGAGCTGAGCCTGAGGTTACCAAGCCTGGGCATCTGGGTGGGGCCCGCGAGCACCCTGCTTCACATCTTCAACATCTCAGAGAAGATGGGAGGCTTCTACCTGTGCAAGTCAGGCCCTCCATCCCAGGACAGCTGGCAGCCTGGCTGGACCGTGAGCGTGAATGGCAGCGGTGAGGGCTGGGCTGGGCTGGGCCCGGGCACTGGTTGGGATGACAGGACCTACTATGGTCCAATGGCCAAATGGAGGGTGGAAGGGGGCGAAGGACCAGCAAGGAGTTGGCCCTAAGTAACAGACTCTTGGAACATCCTGACTCAACTTCTTATGTCTCTTCTGCTTTGAGTCTCTGGTCTCGATTTTTCTCTGCCTTTTTTTTTTTTGGCCCATCGTGGGGCTTGAACTCTGGGCCTGGGTGCTGTCCCTCAGCTCTTTAGCTCAAGGCTTAGCACTCTACCACTTGAGCCACAGCACCACTTCCAGCTTTTTCTGCTTATGTGGTGCTGAGGAATCGAACTCAGGTACTCATGCATGCGAGGCAAGCACTCTACCACTGAGCCACCTTCCCAGCCCATTTTCTCTGCCTTTCTGGGTGTCTTATCTCTTTCCTTCTCTCTTTGTGGTTCTGGGTCTCTTCTCAGGGGAGCTGTTTCGTTGGAATGCTTCAGACTTCGGTGATCTAGGCTGTGGCCTAGAGAACAGGTCCTCGGGGGACCCCAGACTTTCTTCTGATCAACCCATCAGCTCCTTGCTGTATGTGTGGGGAGAAGACCATGCCAAGATCTGGAGGACAGAGCCTGTGTGTGACCCACCAAGGGGCACACGGAACCAGAGCTTCAACCGAGGTAAGGTGACAGCTGGGGATCTGCCAAGAAGTGGAGATGGGGAGGGAGGGATGGTGACAGGAAATTGAGGGTTTAGGGGAATGACACCCCAAGTATGACATTCCCTTTCCCTTGTTTCTTTCCTGCCCCCAGACTTCACTGTGGCCCCTGGCTCTACACTCTCGCTGTCCTGTGGAGTTCCCCCTGCCCCTGTAGCCAGAGCCCCTGTCTCCTGGACCTATGTACGCCCTGAGAAGTCTAACATCCCATTGCTGAACCTAAGCCTAGGGGAACATCCTCCCACCAGAGACCTATGGCTCCGGGGGCCTCATCTTGTGCTTCCCCAGGTCACAGCTAAAGATGCTGGTACTTATTATTGTCTTTGTGGCAGCCTGACCAAGCAGATGTACCTGAAGGTCACAGCCCAACCAGGTAGAGTTTGTCCGTATTGTGAGCCATCTGTGTGGGGCACTAGAGGAACTGGATGCTTTTTGATGTGATTCACAGGGATCAGCTTGAGGAGTACTCCCCTTTCCCCCCAGCTCCTAACTGTTACACTGAACACAGACTCCAACTCTTTTCTCCTTGCTTCTGAGAACCCTTTTTTCTGTGTCCTTTCCTGCCATTGGATGTTACTTCCTGCCAGCTTTGGTGTGGTCTTCCTCTCTTTCTCCTCACTGTTGGAGCCCTGAATCCTCTTTATACCCCTGCCCCCCCCCCCCCGTCTCTCTCTCTCTCTCTCCCTCCCCCCTTGCTTTTGCTGGTACTGAGGTTTCAACTCAGGGCCTCCTGCTCTTGCTTGCCTTTTGCTCGTGGCCAGAGTTCCACTTCCATTAATTGGAGACAAGAGTCTGAGAGTTGTCTGCCAGATTGCTTTGTTCGTTTTGTTTTGGGTCATGGGACTTGAACTCTGGGCCTGGGTGCTGTCCCTCAGCTCTTCAGCTCAAGGCTAGTGCTCTACCACTTGACCCACAGTGCCACTTCTGGTTTTCTGAGTGGTTTATTGAAGATAAGAGTCTCAGGGACTTTCCTGCCTGGGCTGGCTTTGAACTGCGATCCTCAGATCTCAGCCTCCTGAGTAGCTAGGATGACAGGCGTGAGCCACCAGCGCCCGGCTGCCAGGTGTTTTGGAGCCTTGAGTCTCAGATCTCTGCTTCCCCAGTAGTTAGGATTACAAGCACCAGCATCAGCTTCTCTTGAGTTCTTGAGGTTGAGTAGGATGCAGCCTGGGAATTGGTCTCATGACAACTTCTCTTTAGCAGTATGGCGCTGGATGCTGAAGTCAGGTGGCTGGATAGTCCCAGTTGTGACTCTGGTTTATCTCTTTATGTGCCTGAGTTCTCTGGTGGCTTTTCTTCATCTTCAAAGAGGTGAGTCATGTCCTTCAGTTTGCCCAAATCCTACTCTACTTCCTTAGGATAAGCCTACACTGGCCGGTCTCGCAACCATTTTCTACCCTTTCATTCGTCTTTGCATGTCCCACACCCTGTCCCTTAACTCATCTCATACCCCTCAAACTTCCCAACTGCTTGGGCTCCAGTTGGCCATCTCCTTCATTGATCAAGCACTCTCCCTAGCACCTCTCAAACCCTTCCCCTGTCAGCAAGGGCCTCTTCTGATCACTCTTTAATCTCTGCAGTCCTGATCCAGAGAAGGAAGATAAAACGAATGACTGACCCCACCAGGAGGTAGGTAATGCCACAGGGCACCCCAGCCCGTCCCTCCCTTACCAGGTGTTTTTTAGGGGGTGGGTTGGAAATCCTGCCCACCATCAAAGCCCAGTTCCAAAGTTCACTTTCTCTGCTAAGATGTCCTTGGAGTGATCCAATTTTCTTCTCTGGAGGCCACTGCATCACAGATCTGGTCACCTTGATAACTAACCTCTGGGGGCAAGACTCAATCTTGAGTGTGTCCCTGAGTCCTTTCTAACTCTAGCCTCACAGTGCACCTTCCTTTCTCCCGCCAGATTCTACAAAGTGACGCCTCCCCCGGGAAATGGGACTCAGAATCAGTATGGGAACGTGCTGTCCCTTCCCACTCTAGGCTCTGGCCCGGGTAAGATGTTTCTTGAGGCCTCCTATCCAAGCCTGCCCGTCCAGCCTGTAGCTCCGCCCCTGCGTTAGAGCTCCGCCTATTACACTCATCCCGCCAATCCCCTGATTGGAGACCAGCTCCAATCCCCTGATTGGATACCAGGCGTGGCTCCGCTCCTAGAACAAGTTTTGCCCTTGGCCTCGTAGCCCCGCCCCCAGCACTCAGAGCCTTAACTTCAGGTGGGGCACATAACTTGAGAATAAAGCCCCAGATTTCGATCTGACACCCCTTAAAGGTTCAGGACCAGGTATCCAAACCCAGAGCATCCCTACCCATCTCTCCCTCTCTTTCTCCCTCTCTCTCTCTCTCCCTGAATTTTGGGGCCTAGGCGCTGTCCCTCAGCTCTTCTTCTTCTCAAGGCTGGCACTCTACCATTTGACCCACAGCGCCATCTGATACCCCTTTCCAACACTGCTCTTGCCAGGACGCGTCCAGCGTTGGGCCGCAAGCCTGGGGGGCGTCACCGGATCTTATGGAAACCCCAGCAGTGACACGCAGGAGGCTGGAACCAGGGGGTCCCGAAACCTCCCTGAAGCGGGTAAATGAGGGGACAGTTCCTCACTTGGAGGGTGTGTAGTAGAAGGAGTGGACTGGGGCTGGAAGAGTGCTGTGACTCAGTTCGTCCACTCTGTCCCCCAAACCCAGGACTGGAAGAAGAGGAAGGGGAAGCCTACGAGGAGCCAGACAGTGAGGAGGCCTATGAGAATGACTCCAACCTTGGGGGACAGGACCAGATCTCCCAGGGTAAGGCTGTCCCTCTCCCCAGGGGTCTTCACACCTGCCCGGCTGTGGGCAGGGCCCCGTCCCCCATGGACACTCCTCCTTCTCCACCAGATGGCAGCTGCTATGAGAACCCTGAGGAGGAGCCCTTAGGTCCTGAGGATGAGGATTCCTTCTCCAATGGTAATTTGGGGGCTCTTGCGGGAGTTGGGGGGGAAGGCCAGGAGACACCTGTGTCTCTGTGAGGTCTCTAGCTGGCACGAATGGTTCCCAGTGCTCCCATTCTTCTTCTGCAGCTGATTCGTATGAGAATGCAGATGAAGAGCTGGTCCAGCCAGTCACCAGGACGGCAAGTAGGTGTAAGGTTAGAATCCTGATGAAACCAGCTGGTCCGGCAGGAATGGTGACTCCCCTCTTCCTCTTCCAGACCTCCTGAGCCCCCACGGGTCTGCCTGGAACCCCAGCAGAGATGCAACTTCCCTTGGTGAGAGATGCTTAGGACCCCCTTGATCTTTCTCTCACCAGTGACCCAAGGCCCCACCTTGAACTGATGACTCTGACCCCAAACCCAAGCCAGACCTTGACCCTGAATTTTCATTTCTTTGGCTGACTTTGAACTTGCAATCCTCTTACCTCAGTGTCTCCAGTGCAGATTTTAGGTTTGATTCTTTTTTTTTTTTTTGGCCAGTCCTTGGGCTTGAACTCAGGGCCTGGGCACTGTCCCTGAGCTGTTTTTGCTCAAGGCTAGTGCTCTACCACTTGAGCCACAGCACCACTTCTGGCTTTATCTGGTTTATGTGGTACTGAGGAATGGAACCCAGGGCTTCATGCATGCTAGGTAAGCACTCTACCACTAAGCCACATTCCCAGCCCAAGCTTGGTTCTTTTTGTGCCAATGGTAGTGGGGCTTGAATACCCACAGACTTCACACCACCCCTCACTTTTGACTTCCATTTCACCCTACTCCTTGTGCAGGAGTGTGTGTGAATGCCAATCCTGAGACCTGAGCTCAGAATCTTTCATTCAAGGCTGGCACTCTACCACCTGAGCCACAACTCCACTTCTGGCTGTTTTTTGTTTGTTTATTTCTTATTTGGAGATAAGAGACTCATAGATTTTCCTATTGGAGTTGGCTTCAAACCTTGATCCTCATAGTTCATCTTCCTACTGAGTTAGCTAAGATTACAGATGTGAGCTATGTTTCCAGGTCCCAGGCTGACTTGAACCTGGACCCTAGCTAGCTGTCTCTGTAACTACCTCAACACTGTGTCTTTGACTTCTAATTCTGTTCTTGACCCTTTCTCTGATCCTGGCTATCATCTAATCATACCTGGCCCTGGCTCTCCAACTCACCAACACCCCAGTTCAGTGCTGGTCTAACCACTCCTCTGGTTCAACATAGGTAGGCAAGCCTCTACCTTCCCACGTCCTCAGACCTCTTCCTTATGCTAGGTGGAAGTCCCCTTCCCCAGGTCCCCAGACTAGCTTCTCTATCCCCTGCCCAAGCAGGGTCACAGTCCTATGAGGACATGAGAGGAATCCTGTATGCAGCCCCCCAGCTCCGCTTGCTTCGGCCTGGTCCTAATCATGAGGAAGGTGGGTACTTCTGTCTTTGTCCTTAGCTAGCCTCTGGGCTGATTTCCCTCTCAGCCTCTATCCAGCCCTATCTATGTCTTACTGGTTTTGGGCCCTACCCAGATGCAGATTCTTATGAGAACATGGATAATCCCACCGGACCAGAACCAGCGTGGGGAGGAGGGGGTCACATGGGGGCCTGGAGTAACAGGTGACACCTACCCCAGATGAACAGGTAAACTAGAGAGGGAAGGAAATTAGCAGGAATGACAATGGGATGCTGGCTCTTGGGGGGGAGGGGAGCGCAGAGAGAAAGAAAAGGTTGGCAGGACTTGGTAGGTGGGGTGTAGGTCCCTCCCCTTTTCCAATTCTTCTACATAGCCTGTGTTTCCTCATTTTTAAAGATTCACACCTGACTCTGAGATCTGGTGAGCCTAAACTGATGGTGTCAACATCTGAGCCGCAGTGCTTCTGTGTGTGTGTGCTCCAGCAAGTGGAACTTCCTTCCTGCCTCTTTTGCTTTCCCCAAATAAACTCAGTGAGACCCTCTAAACCTATGAAGCGGTGCCCTGTGTGGGAGGGGAAGGAACAGTTGCCATTGTGTATGCTGTGGTCCCCTCCTGAGGCCTCCCAGAGGAGGGAGGGCTGTGTTCCATGTGAAATGATGATTTTTTTCCACCCATGGCCTCTTGTGCCTTTCCCTGTTTCCCTCAACCACCTGGCCACACCCTGACTCTGACATTTTCTGTGTCCCCACCTTTCCAAGTAGTTCAATCATGTCTGGCAATTCCCCCAGGAAGAGGAAACAGGGCAGGAACTGGCCATCTAGAGTACACACCTGGCATCATAGGCTATTTATTGAGCATCTACTATACACCAAGTGAGCACTCACATCATTTAACTGAATCCGCACAAAACCTCACAGAGTTACTGAGCATTTACTCTGTACCAGACATATATATCTTACATATATTTGTGTGATATAATAAAATATACATATGTGTGTATGTATGTATGTATGTATGTATGTGTTGCCAGTACTGGGACTTGAACTCAAGGTCTTGTCTCTGTCTCTTTTTCTTTTCTTTTTTTTTTTTTTTTTGGGGGGGGGTCCGGTTGTGGGGCCTGAACTCTGGGCCTGGGCACTGTCCCTCAGCTCTTCAGCTCAAGGCTAGCGCTCTACCACTTGAGCCACAGCGCCACTTCCAGCTTTTTTCTTTTTGCTTATGTGGTGCTGAGGAATTGAACCCAGGGCCTCATGCATGCAAGGCAAGCACTCTACCACTGAGCCACCTTCCCAGCCCTCTGTCTCTTTTTCTACTCAAGGCTAGAACTCTACCACTTGAGACACAGTTCTACTTCAGGCTCTTTGTGATTAATTGGAGATGAAAGTCTCACAGACTTTCCTTCTGAGCTGGCTTTGAACCTCACTTGTCAGATCTTAGCTTCTTGAGTAGCTAGGATTACAGTTGTGAACACCAGTGCTTTTTTAAAATTTTAAAATTTTTAATTTTTTGGTCAGTCATGGGCTTGAATTCAGGGCCTTGATGCTATCCCTGAGCAATTCAGCTCAAGATGAGTGCTCTGCCACTTGAGCCACAGCGCCACTTCTAGTTTTCTAGTGGTTTATTGGAGATAAGAGTCTCACAGATTTTTCCTGCTTGGGCTGGCTTTGAACCATGATCCTCAGATCTCAGCCTCCTAAGTAGCTAGGATTACAGGTGTGAGCCACTGGTGCCCAGTTGGCTTGTTCATATTCTTGATGATGGCTAATCTGACTGGAGTGAGATGGAATCTTATTGTTATTTTGATTTGCATTTTTTATGACCAAGGAGGTTAAACATTTCTTCAAGTATTTATTAGCCATGTTTACTTCTTCTGAGCAGTGTCTGTTTAACTTTGTTATCCAGTTATTACCTGTGTTATTGATTCTTTAGAGTTTTAGCTTTTTGATCTCCTTATATATCCTGTGGGGTTTTTTTTTTTTTTTGTCTTAGAAAATACTTCTTTATCTCCTAACATTTACTTTCCCTGTATTGCTGCTAACAGTATATGCCAGGCCTCATTCTATGTGCTTTTATGGGTAGTATCTAATTTTACACTTACAACAAAAGGGAGGAAGGTACCCTAAAATTATCTAGCAGCTGAAGCTAAGCAAAGAGAAGCTAAACACCTACTTCAATGAAAGACAGACCTAGCAAAGAGGGTCTGCTGACTCTGTTTCCCTAATTATAAAGTAGCACTAGGGAGAAGCATGATGTGGTTCTATTTTACTTTTTTATTTTCTCCTTCTCTCTTTTTTTTTTTGGGGGGGGGTCCAGTCGTGGGGCCTGAACTCTGGGTCTGGGCGCTGTCCCTCAGCTCTTCAGCTCAAGGCTAGTGCTCTACCACTTGAGCCACAGCACCACTTCCGGCTTTTTTTTTTCTTCTACTTATGTGGTGCTGAGGAATCGAACCCAGGGCCTCAAGCATACAAGGCAAGCGCTTTATCACTGAGCCACCTTCCCAGCCCTATTTATTTTCTCGAGACAGGGTGTTGCTCTCATTTGCAATCCTGCTGCCTCAATCTCTGAGTGCCGACATTATAGGCACATACCATCATACCCCATACTTTGTAATGAAGTGGATTCTTCTCTGGTTTCATGGTCTCAATATGGAAGGTTTCTTTGACTTTTGTGTGTGTGTGTGTGTGTGTGTGTGTGTGTATTTCGACTGCTTGTGAGAGTCCTTGGAATTCCTTGGTCCCCTTGGTCCATTGCCTAGAGCCAGCTTCCTTTGGCTTCTGCATCATCAGCCTTACTGGCTACACAGGTTTCTGACATTTTATTCATGAGTTTCTCAGAGCAGGTTTTCCCCTGTAGAGGTTTGGACTGCATCCAGGCCCCAAATTCCATGAGAACCTTCGGATCTTGATTGCCTGTTGTGACTTTTTCCACCCATGGACTATCTAGAGTTATTTTCATGTCATATACCAGGGTCTGGGGAATTATTATTTTTTTTCCTCCATCCTATCTCCACCCCCAGCTTTATGCAGGAATCACACTTCCAGCCCTGCCTGGACCTCTGTTCGCAGATGGGTGTTAAAATGCCAGTCCTAAATCAGGCGCTGGTGGCTCATGCCTGTAATCCTAGCTACTCAGGAGGCTGAGATCATGGTTCAAGGCCATCCCAGACAGGAAAGTCCGTGACTTTTATCTCCAATAACCAACAGAAAACAGGAAGTGGTAGAGCACTTGCCTTGAGCTGAAAAGCTGAGGGACAGCACCCAGGCCCAGAGTTCAAGCCCTATGATTGACAAAAAATAAAAAATTAAAAAATAAAACAAAACAAAACAAAAAAAGCCAGTCCTAGGCTGGATGCTGGTGGCTCACACCTGTACTCCTAGCTACTCAGGAGGCTGAGATCTGAGGACCAAGGTTTGAAGCCAAGCTCAGGCAGGAAAATCTGGGATACATATCTCCAATTAATCACCAAAAGCCAGCAATGGAACTGTGGCTCAAGTGGCAGATCATTAGCTTTGAGCAAAAAAGCTAAGGGATGACACTCAGGGCCCAAGTTCAAGCCGCAGAGCTGGCATAAATAAACACATAAAAAAAATGCCAATCCTCCTTGACCTCACATTTCCCAACACCCCGTCGTGATGGCTTTGTTTTCCTCCTTTGTTTCTAGCACCAAGAAGGTTCTGTTGGTTTTTGAGCTCAAAGTTTCAAGTTTTTTGTCTTTTTTTTTTTTTTTTTCTTAAGCCACAAACTCTGGTGGTTAATGCCCATAATCCTTGGGAGGCTGAGATGGAAAAGACTGAGTTTCAAAGGTTAGCCTTGGCAGACAACTGAGACCCCTTCTTAACCAATAGCTGGATGCGGTGGTGCATGCCTGTCATCCTAGCTACCTGGGATGCTAAAATCAGGAAGATTGCAGTTCCAAACTAGCTCTGCCAGAAAAGTTCATGAGACCCCCATCTCAACTAAAGAAGCTGGCATCCCCGCTACTGCAGAGGTGACAAACAGGAGGACTGTCTCAGAAATGATCAGTGCAAAAAGAGTTGGAGGCTTGGTTCAGATGTAGAGCACCCACCTACCAAGCACAACTCCTTGTGTTCAAACCCTATTACAACCAAAAAGAAAAATTGGCTGGGGGTGGGGGTGAAGCAGGTATTTGTCAGCGATGGAGCACTTGTCCGGCATGGGTGAGGCTCGGGGTTCTATTCCCAGCACTGTAACAACAAACAAAATACCCACTCGCTATATTTTGCTTCATGTATGTTTGTGCTTGAGGCTTTCCCCCGCCCCCGCCTTCTTCTTTCTTGTGCTGGTACTGGGGCTTGAACTTAACCTGGGTGCTACCCCTTTGGGTTTTTTTTTTTTCTTTTCTTAAGGCTGGTGTTTTACCACTTGAGCCATGCACAGCTCCACGTCTAGCTTTTTGCTCATTAATTGGAGATGAGTCCCAGGACTTTCCTGCCTGAGCTGGCTTTGAATCGCGATCCTCAAATCTCAGCTTCCCAAGTAGTGAGAATTACAACTGTGAGCCACCAGTGCCTGGCCATATTAGACAGATGAACAGACCAAAGGAAAAATTGTGTACACATATATGAGAGTGGCCCAAAATAGGAGACCATAAAGGAACAGTGATTTGGGGGTTAGTGGAGCAGGGTAGTGACCAGCCATGAAAGAGAGAAAACCTCTGCCTGCTTCTCCTGTTCACTCTTCTAATGTGTGTTTCCTCCACAGATGGAATTTCTTTTACAGAAATCAGCTTTCTAGAGCTGTAACTCTGATGGCATTTCTCACTATAGCCTTTTCAAAATATGCCAAAGCAGCATATAATATGATATGATATATGATATATGTATTGGGGATGGTCTGTATTGGGGATGGTCTCCCTCTCCTATTGGTGTATTTGGGGCAATCTACAGCCTGGTTTGAAGGTCTCCTGGGGCTGGGAAATCCTTGGTGTCTCCTCTGTTCTCAAACACTGCTCAGAAGTACACATGGCTGGGGCTGGGAAGGTGGCTCAGTGGTAGAGCGCTTGCCTTCCATGCATGAGGCCCTGGATTTGATTCCTCAGCACTACATAAGCAAAAAGAAAAAAGCCGGAAGTGGCGCTGTGGCTCAAGTGGTAGAGCGTTAGCCTTGAGCTGAAGAGCTGAGGGACAGCGCCCAGGCCCAGAGTTCAGGCCCCACGACCAGATCCCGCCCCCCCCCCCCCAAAAAAAAAAGTACACATGGCTAATTAAATACAGGAAGAAATGTTTAATCTCCTTGGCCATAGAGAGCGGAAAGCGCGCCACCTGCTGGGAGCTGTAGGCCTTCAATCCTGATCTGGGCTGAGTCACCGTGGGGGAGCTGAAGTGGGGGTTGAGGGAGTTGAGGTGAATGAAATGTCATTGTGGCCTTGCAGTGGGGGTGTCTAGGGTGTGGGTGTGGTCAAAATGCTGTTCTGAGCCAGGCAAGGTGCTGTAGGTCTGCAATCCCAGCACTTAGGAGGAAGAGGCAGGGAGATCATGAAATAGAGGGTAGACTGGGCAAGACCCTGAACTCAAAACTAAACAACACAGGAAGATGCCATTGTGGATGGATGTGTGAGATACCAGTTCTGGGAACGCTGTGGAAGGAGCAGGTTTTGTTGGGTGTTTCCTATGGCTATGGTGTGAAGTGTAGTTGGATGTTTGGAGCTGTAACTGGTACTTTAACTGCTTTTGCTGACTCTGTACTTGGGTCCAAAAATTAATTCAGAGCAAGAGAACAACTTGTCCTCTTTGCCCCCATTTTTTTACCTATCTTTGTCTAATCCTTGAAAGACAGGGCCTAGTTGCCAGGAGGGATTGCCTCCCCAAAGGAAGAGAACTTCAGAAACTCTAAGGAGTAGTAATAATTTCTCCAGGGCCCAGGCCCATTTCCCAAATAAAGATTGAACTGATGACCCACCAGAACATATCCATGACCAGGACTGTTGAACAACCTCTCGACCTTTGCCCTTAATTTTTTTTTTGTCTATAAAACCTGCAGCTCATGGGCTGGGAAGGTGGCTCGGTGGTAGGCTGCTTGCCTTGCATGCATGAAGCCCTGGGTTCGATTCCTCAGCACCACATAAGCAGAAAAAGCTGGAAGTGTCGTTGTGGCTCAAGTGGTAGAGCGCTAGTCTTGAGCTGAAGAGCTGAGGGACAGAGCCCAGACCCAGAATTCAGGCCCCACAACCAAAAAAAAAAAACAACCCTGCAGCTCAGCCAAACTCACGCCTGTAATCCTAGCTACTAGGAGGCTGAGATCTGAGGATCACAGTTCAAAGCCAGCCTGGGCAGGAACGTCCCTGAGACTCTTATTTCCAATTAACCACCAGAAGACCAGAATTGGCACTGTGGCTCAAGTGGTAGAGCGCTCACCTTGAGCTGAAGAGCTGAGGGACATCGCCCAGGCCCAGAGTTCAAGCCCCACAACTGACAAAACAAAAATGAAAACCCTGCAGCTCATGTTTGTATTGCCAACATGACTGAGATGGACTCAATTGTTTCCTTTGCTTCTTCTCAATGTTCCTTGAGCCACAAACTAAATCTCCTTTTTCTGCCCTTCACCATTACTATCCATTTACTTGTCATATAGGGGTAATTTCTGCCCCTCCTCTCCTGAGCAGTTTGGGTTTAGGGTCTAAAACTCTGGTTTCAGTGTAGGTGTTAGAGGCAAAGGAAGTGTGAAATGTTTTGTTGAACAGTTGTGGTGTCTGAATTGTTGGGTGGAGGTGTTGGAATGTAATTAACACCCAAAATCTCCCAATTCAGACACCTTCCCCGGGAGGCAGTAGTGATAGAAAAGTTTTAATTTTTGTGTCAGTGCCAGGGCTTGAACTCAAAGTCTTCAGCTCTTGTTAGAATTTTTTTTTTTTTTGCTTATAGCTGGTGATCTATCAGTTGAGCAATTTGAGCCTCTTAACTCAGCATTTTGTTGGTTAATTGGAAACTTTTCTGCCAGGACTGGCTTGGAACCATGATACTTCAGGACGAAACAAGGAGACAGAGGCTAAGTAACATGGCCTTGTCTAAAGCATCATCCTGGCATCTTGCTGGGTGGTAGGAGCTTCTCACCCAGCTTAGAAAGGCCTAGAGGTGAGACAGGGCATTCTTTGAATTACAGATGTCATGGTTTGATTTGTCAACTCTTGACTGTTCTGCTATCTGGAAAGTTTTGATTGGACCTGAGTATTTCCTTAGATGGTCTGCTTTTATTGAATTTGGGTGTCCACCCCAAACGTGTGATCTTTGTCTTTAAAAGCTTTGTGCTGGGGGGTGCGGGTGGGCTCATGCCTGTAATCTTGGCTGCTCTGGAGGCTGAGATTCGAGGATCACAATTCAAAGCCAGCCCGGGCAGAAAAGTCCAGAAGACTCTTATCTCCAATAAACCACTAGAAAACCAGAAGTGGCACTGTGGCTCAAGTGGTAGAGCACCAGCCTTGAGCTCAAGAGCAAGTGGCTTCTGAGTGCTGGGAAGGTGGCTCAGTGGTAGAGTGCTTGCCTAGCATGCATGAGGCCCTGGGTTGGTTTCCTCAGTACCACACACACAGAAAAAGCTAGAAGGGTGGTAAAGCAGTGCTAGCCTTGAGCAAAAGAAACTCAGGGACAGTGCCCAGGCCCAGGACTGGCACAAACAAACAAAAATGTGGCTTCTCTGTGTCTTGCGACTGAATTTCCGTACAAGGACAGCCTCCTGAGTAGTTATGATTGGGAAACCTTTATTTTTGAATGAGCATTAAACCTGAGTTGAATGGAAGTCTTCATATTCACACCGGTCAGTACTGAGGAGAGGGACTGGGGGGGCCAGTAATAGAGGTATCCTTAAACCTCAGGCAGACCTAATTCCCACTCGGTCTTAGGACTCCAAGGACTACAATCCCCAGGATGCCTCGATCCTGGACAGAAGAGGAAATCGGGTTTTTTTATTTTTCCTTCCCCTCAGTGGGCGGGTCGAAACGAGGCAGCCCAGCCAATGAGTGGGCTTTACGGAATCGAAACCTTCTCTGATTGTACCGCAAGGATTGGAATCTTTGGCGCCTTTGTTTCAGTGGGGCGTGAGTGATGGGCATGTGCGCTGTCCAGTGACGGGGTGGAGAGGCGTAGCCAGAGCGTGTGGGCGGGCAGAGGCGCTCACCAACAGGCTGTCTGTCCAATGAGAGGCTGGAGGGGGCTGGGCGGGGAGAGACCGGAGAGTTTGTGTAGCGGCTGAGGGAGTGTGATGGCGGAACCGCTGAGGAGGCGAGGTCGCAGGCTCCGCGGCGGCCGGGTCGGCCGAGGGGCTCGGGGCACGCGGGGTGGTCGGGGCCGGCATCCCGACGTCCAGCGGTCTCCGGTCCGGCGTACTCTGGACCCAGTGTTTGTGGACTTGGTCAGCGACAGCGATGAAGAGACGGCGGCGGTGGCGGCGGAGCCGGTGGCGGCGGCGGAGCCCGCGGAGCCCCCGGCGCCGGCCGCACGCCGGCCGGACAGCGACAGCGATAGCGAGGGCTCCAGCCCGCGGACGGTGGTCCGGCGGCGGCGGCGGCTGCTGCTGGACCCCGGCGAGGCGCCAGTGGTTCCGGTGTACTCTGGGAAGGTGAGCGTGGAAGGCCGGGCCCATCTCCGAAGGTCAGAGGTGCGGCTTTCGGGGGCCCCGAGCCGGGGATTCCGGACTTGGCCGTGGATGGGGGAGACGGAAACAGCCAGGCCCGGGTGATGAACGGACGCAGAGACGCCCGTGGGTTGGGGAGGCCCAGCGGGTGAAGGGCACGGTGGAAGAAGGAGCGAACCCCGATCTGTAGCCTGGGGGCATAGGCAGGCAGGCGGGTTGGGGAGTGGGGTGCTTTCGGATTCAGAGGGGCCCAGGAGAACGTGCGGTTGGGATTGGGGAGCATTCTGAATGGGGGTATTAATGAAGAAGTTGGGCTCCTTGGAGATCCAGAATGGTGTGTGTGTGTGTGTGTGTGTGATGGGGGGGAGTGTGTGGACGTGTCTAAGGGAGCTAGAGGGTCCCCAAGGTCCTGGGGTTGAAGGATGGATAGCAGCAACTTAGGAGGAAAGAGTTAAGCCGATGTCTTCAGAGAGCCCTAGGGAAAGAAGATTGAGGGGAGGGGTCGACAATGTAGGGTTCTGAATTCCTGAGTACCCCTGAGAAGGTTGTGGTGACCTCATCCTTAGGAAGGATTGAGGAGCTGGGGTTAGGGAAATCCACCTTCAGTTTTTCCCATCAGTCCCGGGAAGACTTCGGGCTGACACTCTCCCCTCTTTAAATAAGTAAATATAAACATACATATCTATAGATCTCTATATATAGATATATGTGTCTATATACTTACATGTAAAGGTAATGTTGAGGGCCGGGAATGTGGCTTAGTGGTAGAGTGCTTACCTAGCATCCATGAAGCCCTGGCTTTGGTTCCTCCATACCACATACACAGAAAAAGCAGAAGTGGTGAAGTAGTGCTGTGGCTCAAGTGGTAGAATGCTGGCCTTGAGCAAAAGAAGCTCAGGGACAATGCCTGGGCCCTGAGTTTAAGTCCCAGGACAGAAAGAAAGAAAGAAGTGGAAGAAATAGTAATAATGAGGATTCAAAGAGGATTGAGGTTCAGAGGACTAGATAGAAAAATTCTTGGTATTCCAGCTCTAAAATAACTGGAAAAGGCTGAGAATGTGGCTTAGTGGTAGAGTGCTTGCCTGGTATGCATGAAGCACTGGGTTCGATTCCTCAGTACCACATAAACAGAAAAAGCCAGAAGTGGCACCGTGGCTCAAGTGGTGGAGCACAAGCCTTGAGCAAGAGAAGCTCAGAGCCAGGCGCCCATGGCACATGAGATCTGAGGATTGCAGTTCAAAGCCAGCCTGGGCAGGAAAGTCCGTGAGACTCTTAACACCAGTTAACCACCAGAAAACTGGAGTAGCACTCTGTGGCTCAAGTGGTTGAGCGCTCTCCTTTAGCTGAAGAGCCCAGGGACAGCACTCAGGCGCAGAGTTCAAGCCCCATGACTGACTCCCACCCCACTCCCCAAAAAAGTAAAAGCTCAGGGATAGTACTCAAGGCCTTGAGTTCAAGCCACAAGACTGACAAACAAAACAAAACAAAAAATAATGTTGATTGCTGCCGAGCGCCGGGTAATCCTAGCTGTCGCTGATCAAGTCCACAAACACTGGGTCCAGAGTGGTGCTGAGGAATCGAATCCAGGGCCTCATGCATGTGAGGCAAGCACTTTACCACTGAGCCACCTTCCCAGCCCGTATATCACTTTTATAATAACAGTACATTTTTTTTTTTGGGGGGGGGGGTCTGGTCGTGGGGCCTGAACTCTGGGCCTGGGCGCTGTCCCTCAGCTCTTCAGCTCAAGGCTAGCGCTCTACCACTTGAGCCACAGAGCCACTTCTGGCTTTTTTCTTTTTGTTTATGTGGTGCTGAAGAATCGAACCCAGGGCTTCAGGCATGCAAGGCAAGTGCTCTACCACTGAGCCACCTTCCCAGCCCCAACACTAAAAAAATTAAAATAGAAAAATGTGAAGTTTGGCAAGTCCATCACCTAAGTTACTTAATATTCATTGGACATTTTCTCCATATCAAGACTTATCCTTTTATCATTGACATAGAATGGACAGTCTTATAAATTAAAATTGAAAAAGGCATTATATATACCGAAGATTATAAATTGCCTTTCACTAGTACAAGAATTGGTAAAATAACATTCCTATCTTTGTCTTTGCAGGTACAAAGTAGTTTCAACCTCATCCCAGATGATGCTTCCCTCCTGAAACTCTACCCTGCAGGGGCAGAAGAAGGTAAGCAGATTTCTAAGGAGACTTCTGGAATCTGTATCCCAGCAGGCAGTTCTTTACCACTGAGCCACACCCCTCAGCTTATTGTCTATTCTGACAGGCTTGTGCTTAAAATGCTAGGTATTTTGGAATGAAGTCTGAGGATCACAGTTTGAAACCAGCTCTAGCAGAGGAAAAGATGGAAGTAGAGGTGTAGCTTAAGTGGTAGAGGACCAGCTTTGAGTAGAAAAAAATCAAGAAAGCCTGTCCCTTCCTGGTAGCTTATGCCTATAATTGTAGCTACTCAGGAGGATGAGATTTGTGTATCTTGGTTCCAAGCTAGCACTGGCAAGAAAGGCTGTAAGACTCTTATCTCCAATTAACTACAAGAAAACTGGAAGTGGCTCTGTGGCTCAAAGTGGTAGAGCACTAGCCTTGAGTGAAAAAGCTCAGGACAGCTTCCAGGCCCTAAGTTCAAGCCCCATCATCGACCAAAAGAAGAAAAAAAAAGTGCAAAGCCCTGAGTTCAAACTTGAGTCCTGAAAGGAGGTATTTGGTTGTTACCCAGAAGGCACTGGAGCTGCTTAAAAATCTTGTGCCTACCACCATATGCAGGTTTGTAAAAGCCTAGGATTTGTAAAAGAGTAGGATTTTGTAATCCTACTCGAGGGGTATTGTGAATCTGTGACATCTTGTTACATTAGCAGCAAATTCCTTAGGAATACTTCAGAGCTAGCAGGGTGTTCTTTGCATTTTGTCCTCCCCCAGTGATGTGATTATTTTTATTTATTTTTTGCCAGTCCTGGGGCTTGAACTCAAGGCCTGGGCACTGTCCCTGAGCTTTTTTTTTTTTTTTGCTCAATGCTCGCACTATACCAATTGAACCACAGTGCCACTTCTGGCTTTTTCTGGTTATGTGGTACTGAGGAATGGAACCCAGGGCTTCATGGATGCTAGGCAAACACTCTACCACTAAGCCACATTGCCAGCCCAGTGATGTGATTCTTGCAACCCTTTTACAAATGGTAGCGAAAAAGAATCAAATCTAGCTGGGCGTCAGTGGCTCACACCTATATTACTAGCTACGCAGGCTGAGATCTGAAAACTGTAGTTCAAAGCCAACTCGGGCGGGAGAGTCTGAGAGACTCTTATCTCCAATAAACCACCAGAAAACCGGAAGTGGAGCTGTGGCTCAAGTGGTAGATCACTTGTCTTGTGCTGAAGAGCTGCGGGACAGCGCCTGAGCCCAGAGTTCAAGGTGCACACAAACAAAAAACCAGCCAAACAAAAGGGAAAACAACAAAAAGAATCAAATCTATTAAGGAAGTCATCCAATTTACAAATACAGACCTTGGATTAAGTCTTTTGGACAGGGTGGGGGTGGGAGATGGTAGACTGGTTAGAAGCACACCTCTGTCCCTGAATACTGTGATGTTGAACAAGTGATCTAGCCTTTGATTGCTTCCATTTCCAGATCAGGAAGATGGTTGTAGTAGTGGATTTATGTCAGAAGATTTTGGTGAGAATTATTTAAAGAGACTCTGTGGACAGGTGCTATTAGGAGGCAGTTCTAAGGATTGGGGTTCTAATAGTCAATCTGGGCAGGAAAGTCTGTGAGACCCTTATCTTCAATTAACCACCCAAAAGCTGAATGTGGAGCTTTATGGCTCAAGTGGTAGAGTCCCAGCCTTGAGCACAAAAGCTAAGGGGTAAAGCACAGGTCCTGAATTCAAGACTCTGGATGGGCACAATAAATAAAGAAATAAATGGAATGTGTAGGCTGCTCTCTCTCTCTTTCTCTCTGGCCCATGTACATGGGTTAGGACAGCACTTGGAACTTCAAAGTACTATGTAAAAGGTAATCAGTTGTAGCACCAATCTTGATATTTTGGCCTGGAGAATTCTTGTGTGTGAGGGGAGTTGTTTGCCCATTGTAGAAAAGTTTATAGCAGCCCTAGCCCACTCCCTCAGGAATTTTGTTGTTGTTAGTCATGGGGCTTGAACTCTGGGCCTAAGGGCTGTCCCCTCAGCTCTTCAGCTTAAGGCTAGTGTTCTATCACGGCACCACTTGCGGCTTTTTCTGTTTATGTGGTGGTGAGGAATCAAACCCCGGGCCTCTGCAGGTGAGGCAAGCACTCCACTTTGAGCCACCTTCCCAGCTGCACGCCCCCCCCCCCCCCCCATATTTTGACAGCATTATCTCCAGACAGTACCACGTGTCCCCTGGGAGGCAAAATTGCGCCTGGTTGAAAACCACTGACCTCCAAGTTATTGTTTGATTCTCATAATATTTATTCCTTATTTAGTAGTGCTAGAAATGGAACAACAGGGCATGGACATGTTAGGCATGTGCTTTAGCACTGAGGTACACCCCCCCCCCCCCAATCTGGGCAGTATTTTTTATTTTATGGTTTATAATGTTTTTGTTTAGTTTTGTGTGTGCACGTGTGCTGGTCCTGGGACTTGAACTCAGGGTTTGGATACAGTCCCTGAGCTTCTTTGGTTCAAGGCTATTTTTTCTTTTTATTAGAAAAGTTAAACCAGGTATGGTGACACATACCTGTAGTCCCGGTGGGCTGAGGGAGGAGGATCACAAGTTAGAGGCCCTTCTGGCCAATTTAAAAAAGACTCTCTAATGTAAAAAAGGGTCTAGGATATTAGTTCAGTGGTAGAGTGTTTGCCTAACAAGCTTGAGACCCTGGATTCAGTTTCTAGTAACACACACACACACACACACACACACACACACACACACACACACACACACACACACACACACACACACACACACACACACACACACACACACACACACACACACACACACACACACACACACACACACACACACACGAGAAATTGAGAGATTTAAAGAAAAATCTTAACAGTCATGCTCCTCCAACACTTTTTCAGTATGTTCTAGTGGTCTTATGTCTGTCACTGCAGTATCCTTTCTCAGGCTCTTGTTTTTTGTTTTTCTTTTTAGTTGCTTGTCAATAAGTTTATTGTCTTTCTGAAAAAAATTCTTCATAGAAATTTGTTTGAGGGGCTGGGAATGTGGCTTAGTGGTAGAGTGCTTGCCTAGTATACTTGAAGCCCTGGGTTCAATTCCTCAGTACCACATAAACAGAAAAAGCCAGAAGTGGCACTGTGGCTCAAGTGGTAGAGTGCTAGCCTTGAGCAAAAGAAGCTCGGGACAGTGCCCAGGCCCTGAGTTCAAGCCCCAGGACTGCCCCCCCCCCAAAAAAAAAAAAAAAAAAGGAAAAATTTGTTTGATTTAGCTTTCAGCAGCCCTTTCCTGAGCTCTGAAGAAACTTGCCTTTTTTTTTTTTTTTTTTTGTCGGTCGTGGGGCTTGAACTCTGGGGCTGGGCGCTGTCCCTCAGCTCTTCAGCTCAAGGCGAGCGCTCTACCACTTGAGCTACAGCGCCATTTCCGGTTTTCTGGTGGTTTATTGGAGATAGGAGTCTCACGGTCTCTCCTGCCCGGGCTGGCTTTGAACCACGATCCTCAGATCTCAGCCTCCTGAGTAGCTAGGATTACAGGCGTGAGCCACTAGCGCCCGGCTACTTGCCTTGTTTTGAGGTACCCAATCTTTCTTCTGGGCAAGGGACATTTTGGGATGATTCCACCTCTTCCTCTTTACTTTTCTCCTGGGCTGGCTTTTTCTCATAGACTAGCTCCTCTCATATAGTAGTGTACCCCTTCTTGTGCATCTCCCCCATCATATGTGGAGCTTTTTTTTTTTTCTGCTCCTGGGCTTGAACTTATGGCCTGAGAGCTGTCCTTGAGCCTCTTTGTGCCCAAGACTAGTGCTCTACCACTTGGTCCACAGCGCTACTTTTGGCTTTCTCCGAGTAGTTTACTGGAGATGAGCGTCTAATGAACTTTTCTACCCTGGCTGGCTTTGAACCTTGATCCTCAGATCTCAGCCTCCTGAATAGCAAGTTTGAGTCACTAGCGCCTGGTTTAATTTTTTTTATTTTTATTTATTTATTTATTTTTTGTGCCAGTAGTGGAACTTTGAACTCAGGGTTTAGACACTGTCCCTAAGTTTTTTCACTCAAGGCTGACATTTTACTTGAGCCCCAGCTCTACTTCTGACTTTTTGGTTAGTTAGAGATAAGAGTCTTGGGGATTTGTCAGCATGAGCTGGCTTCTGACTGTGATCCTCTGATCTTAGTGTGAACCTTTGGTCTCCTGCCCCACTCTTTACCTCCCACTTCCTTGTCTTGAGGCCTGGGTGCTGTCCTTGAGCTCTGCAGCTCAAGGCAATTGCTTGGAACACTTCTGGTTTTCTAGTGGTTAATTGGAGATGAGTCTTACAGACTTTCTTGCCTGGTCTGGCTTTGAACCCCAATCCTCAGATCTCAGCCTCCTGAGTAGCTAGGATTACAGGCATGAGCCACTGGCACCAGCCTTTTTTTTTTTTTTTTAAAGACAGTTTTAATATATAGCTCAGGCTATCTTGAAACTAGGGATCTCTTTGCCTCAGCCTCTTGAGTGCTGGGATTACAGGTATGCACCTGGGATTACAGGTACATACCTGTAATCCCAGGCTAGCTTCCTCAGGCGGGCCTTAAGGACTCTGACTTGTTTCTCCTTGGCCTCCCCTGGTCTTCTCTTGGTTAATTCTTTGTACTTTCTTCTCCTCTGTCCCCAGAAATAGATATGGCAGATTTTACCAGTCCTCCTCACTCTGAGGATCCTCCAGTTCCAAGTTCTCCCTGGAAGAGTAAGCTGAGGAATAAGGATGAGAAAGAAGAGAAGGCAGCAAAGGTGGTTCTGTGAGTGAGCCTGGGACACGTGGACCCTGGGAGCAGGAGGGAGGTGGAGAGGTGAGCTCAGGCAGGCAGGCCCCTGGGCTGGCTCCTGAAAGCAGAAGGGTTGGAAGGAGCCTCGAGCTTCCTTCTTGAATGATGAAGCAGAGGTGGCAGGACCAGAGGATGATAGGACCTTTGAGAGACTGTGTCGGAAGAGCCGGAGGCAGGACCGTGCAGGGGTTAAGGGAGCCCCCAGGCTGCTTTCTGCCTTCTTTCTGCTTCCTTCCTCATCCTTGCCTGGGGGAGAGTTTAGAGAATTGTTATATAGATGACTAGTCAGAGCGCAGACTGTGCCAGATGGAATTGGACCTGTGGAGTAAGGTATCGTTCCTTCCCTCATATTTGGGTCTTGTAAAAACAAAAACGTGCTAGCTTTTCCCTGTCCTGATCTGTCTGTCTTCTGGTACAGTACATGTTACTTACAGGGCCTCCCTGTTGACTCTCTTGCTCCCTGCCCGTCTGTCCTTTATCTCCATCTTGCCCCTCTCTTCTTTCTCCAGGGTTCAGGATACATCTCCCTCTCCCCCACCTCCACCAAGGAACAAAAGCAGAAAGCATACTCGGGCACTCCAGAAGTTAAGGTGCCAGTGGTGGGGGGGGGACTATGGCTGGGGAGAAGGGTGGGGGCAGGTGGGATGGGTGAGCAACCCCAGACGACCCAGTGTCTTGCCTGCCCCCCAGAGAAGTGAACAAGCGCCTCCGGGATCTTCGATCCTGCCTGAGCCCCAAGCAGCCCCAGGGCCATGAGCACCTGAACCAAGACGATGAAGTGGTCCTGGTGGAGGGGCCTGTCCTGCCAGAGAACCCCAGGCTCTTCCCGCTCAAAATCCGTTGCCGGGCTGACGTGGTCAGATTGCCCATTAGAATGGTAAGTGCTTGGGGACTGGCAGGAGAAGACCCAGGAGCTGACTTTGTAGAGACTGGTGCCCAGCACAGACATACTGGCAGGAGGGGCTGTGTTTTTCTTCCTGTCTTGCTCTCAGGAGCTCCCTGCCACTCTGTCCCTCCAAGCTTTTCTCCTTACTGGTCCCTCTCTGTAGTTTTTCCTTATTTTCCTTCCTTGCTTCCTTCCTTTGTTGTTGATCCAGAAGTGGGTTTTGAACTCTGCCTCGTGTTCTCACTTGGCTTTTTCACTCAAGGATAGCAATCTATCTATCACTTGAGCCATGAATTTTTTTTCCTGGTTAATTGGAGATAAGTCTCAGACTTTTCTGCTCAGGCTTGCTTTGAACCATGATCATCAGATCTCAGCTGCCTTTATAGCAAAGATTATAGTTGCAAGCTTCTAGCATCTAGCTTTATGTCTTTTTTTTTCCAGTCTTGGGGCTTGAACTCAGGGCTTGGGCACTGTCCCTGAGCTTCTTTTGCTCAAGGCTACCTAGCTCTCTTACCATTTGAGCCACAGTGCCACTTCTGGCTTTTTCTGTATATGTGGTACTGAGGAATGAAACCCAGGGCAGTATGCATGCTAGGCAAACCCTATATCACTAAGCCACATTCCCAGCCAATCTTTTTTTTTTTTTGCCAGTCCTGAGGTGCTGTCCCTGAGCTGCTTTTGCTTAAGGCTAGTGCTTTGCCACTTGAACCACAGCTCCACTGTGACTTATTTGGTAGTTTTTTGGAGATGAGAGTCTCAGAGACTTTCCTGCCTGGGCTGGCTTCATATGCTTAGATCTCAGCCTCCTGAGTAGTTAAGATTACAGGTGTGAGCCACCAGCGCCTGGCTCTACCTATTCTTCAAGGCTCCACTTAGTTGCATGTCTTCTACCAAGCTTTTTTAGGGGAATATCTTGCCAGATAATCTCTTTCCTCCTGGGGCCTTGTATTTTCCTCTTGTGCTGGCTATCACATGGGAATGGCAGATGCCTTTCAATCTGCCTGAGGCCCCCGAACTTCCTGACAAAGTCCAATTCGTGTGTTAGGGACATTGAACACCAGGACTGCTTAGAAATGAGCCCTCAGTGAGCATCGCGCCCAAGCTGGCACTGTATTCCTTGCTCTGCTGTAGAGAGTTTGAGGCATATGTGAGTGGTTGGAGGTGTGATGCCAAGGTAGAGAACTTGCCTAGCATATGTGAGGCCCTGCGTTCCAGTTTGTCATCCAACTTTGCAATGGTTGGTATCAGACAAAAGGCTCGATTTCTGGCTTGTCTAAAAAAACAGGAAGACAGGACACTGATCCCTCTTCCCCAGAGGCCCCGTTGCGTTGGAGTGTGGGAGGGCCCAGCTGCCTGGGCTGAGACCCAGCTGCTAGGCTCCACGCCCTCCCTTCTCCTGACCCAGGAGGCTGCTTTGTGCCGCTCACCTGGGCCCTTTACTCAGTGATTTTACTCTCTGCTTTCCAGGTAAATATGGTGAAACTCGGAGCTGAGGAGTTCAGCAAGTAGCCCAGGCCAGAAACTTGTGTTTTGGGTGGTTCTGCTGGAGGGGGTTGGGGGTAGGTGGAGAATTTCCAGGAGGGAAAGTTTCCTTTCCTCCTTGTCTTCCTCTTTCCCTAGTCTGAGCCCCTTCAGAGTGTGGTGGACCACATGGCTGCCCATCTCAGGGTGTCCCCAAGCAGGATCCTTTTGCTCTTCGGAGAGACAGAACTGTCCCCGACTGCCACTCCCAGGACCCTAAAGCTTGGAGTGGCTGACATCATTGGTGAGTGGAAAAATGGAGAAGCCTGGGAAAGAGGCTTTTACAGATGTAGCGTGTGGCTCAAGTAGTAAAACTCTAGCCTTCAGCTGAAGAGCTCAGGGACAGTGCCCAGGCTCAGAGTTCAAGCCCCATGACCAATCCTCCCCCCCCCCCCCAAAAAAAAAAAAAAATTAAGCCAGTTTCTGGTGGCTCACACCTGTCATCCTAGCTACTCAGGAGACTGAGATCTGAGGATCACTGTTCAAAGCCAGCCAGGGCAGGAAAGTCTGTGAGACTCTTATCTCCAGTGAACCACCAGAAACCCAGAAGTGGAACTGTAGCTCAAGTGGTAGAGCGCTAGCCTTGAGCTGAAGAGTGCAGGGACAGCACCCAAGCCCAGAGTATTCCCCTTAGGGGTTGGGGAATATGGGGAAAGTTCCAGAGAGGGCCCTGATTCCATCTGCCTACTTAGTCCTGTCTCTCCGATCTCGCCTTTCACAGACTGTGTAGTCTTGGCAAGTTCTTTGGAGGCCACAGAGACATCCCAAAAGCTCCAACTGAGAGTGCAGGGGAAGGAGAAACACCAGAAGCTAGAGATCTCACTGGCTCAAGTGAGTGGGAGAAATGGCTGTCCCATGCTGTCCCTTTCCCTCCCTTTGTTGTCTCTTAGCACTGAACATAACAGAGTCCTCCTAATTGTGAATTGCTGAGCTCCTTTCCCAAGGTCTGTAGCCATCCATCCCATAAAGACAGAATCCTCCATCCTCTTTCCCTGTTTTCATCTGGTTTTCTCCCTGTAGAATTCTCCTCTCCAAACCCTCATGTCACACTATGAGGAGGCCATGGGACTTTCTGGACACAAGCTCTCCTTCTTCTATGATGGAACAAAGCTTTCAGGCAAGGAGCTACCGGCTGATCTGGGCATGGAATCTGGGGACCTCATTGAAGTCTGGGGCTGAAGTCTCCCTCCATGTTTAAAGGCCTTGCTGGACTTGGGGAGATGTCTACTACTTTCTTATTTTTTATTTTTTTGGCCCCATAAGGGCTAGCAGAAATTAAAATAGAATTTATCTTTAAGCAGAAACAAAACCAGTGACTTTGGCCCTGTCTCCTGTTCACCCTGATCCAAGCCTTAGCCACTTACTTGGTTATTGTAAAGTGGTTGTGGCTGCCAGGGTGGCCTGTGGCTCCATGAACACATGCTGAACTTTGCAGTCCCAGAGTGTGGAGGAGGTGTCTCCCAGTCCTATTCCTTAACCTCATCTTTACCCTTTGCTGTGGCAAAATGTCTGTTCTGGGAACGTTCCTTTGTAGTTGGAGAGGTAGTTGGAATAAATGAGGGCCTGGGACCATACTACATGCAGCACCAACATGGCTCTGTTCTTAACCTGGGGCCCGGAGTGCAGTTTGCTTGGGTCGGAGCATGGCCTGTGGAGAGAGAACATGAGCAAGCTTACATAGGCCAAGGTGCAAGTGTGAAGAAGGGTAATGGAAGCGCAGTGTCAGCCCTGCCCCTTCCCCAGGTCCCTTCATGGCCCCTCCCCTCTAGATCACACTTCCTGGTGCACATACTGGAGCCACAGCTGCTTCCTCAGCCCTTTCGTTTTGGCTCTTGAGAATAACTGTCCCATGCAAGGATTCTCTGCTTTTACGGGTTTTTCTTCTTTCTTCATGCTGTCCCTGCCTGACAGCACCCCCATTTAATATGCTTATTGTGCACCTTAGAATATAAATATCTTTATGTGTTTTCTCAGTGATTATGTTTTGTTTTGTTTTTGTTTTTGTTTTTACTGTGTGTCCGTGTTATCGTGCAGTAGGTTTTACTGGCCTGGCTGTGTGTGTATGAAGGTGTAGCCCCTTGATCTTTGCTCCTAGATCGTTGCTCAGACCTGCTGACCCAGTGGCATCAGGCGGATTTTACTCACATGTTGCCTTAAGTGAGGGGCACCTGTGTACCTCCATCTCCTCTGCACTGAATCCAAGGACATGATAAACATCCTTTCCTATGTCCCTTTGGGAGCCTGAGTAGACCTTTCTCTAGAATATGAATTCAGGATCTGAGTATAAGCTCTTCAGTTGATTTCTCTGGGGATTTCCTTTCTGTCCTCACCAGCACCTAGTATGCCTGACTTTCTGCTTTTGCCGTCTAACAGGTATAAAATGCTGCCATATTTTAATGGACTTTCATCTGGTCTTGGCTGGGCGGGGATTTTCATATCCCTGCTCACCTCTTTATTTTCTCTACCTGTGAACTGCTCATTCTCTCACAAGCTTCCTTTTATTCTGAGGAGTTGATCCTAAGATCCTGGGTGATTGTAAATAACACTCTTGTAGCTAGCAGGATCCTTCCCTGAGCAGTCTTAATTTTAAAGTAAACAAATTGACTTTTCTTACAATGCTTGTTGCTTCTTGACTTCCTATTTAAAACTAGGAGAGATGATTTTATTTTCTGCTGTTAGTGAGCTGGTTTTTCCTCCCATTATGAGGCCCCTAAATGGGGCCAAAGTTCAGTTGATCACACTGACTCAACAGCTGTTTTTAGTGGCAAAACTGGCCCTGTTTTGCTTGATGCCAGGCTCTGCTGGTTGCTAAGTATTGTTACTTCACTTCAAAACAATTTAAATGCACCTTTGTGTGGGAGACCAAATTTTTTTTAATTAATTATTTTTTTAACCATGTGAGCCAGTTTTCTGTTTTTTGTCTACTAAAAGAGCCATTCATCTCCTACTGATATGTGGGTGGGTATAGTCTTCACAAACGGTATCATTCCTTTGAATTTTATGGCCCTTAACAGAATCAGTATGGTGTGTAATTCCACTTTTTCAGATTTTGTGTTCATCAATAAGTTTGAGGATATTAAAAATTCTGTATGCAGTCTCAACAAAATAAATTGAATACACTCAACATGTGTGTACTTGAGGATTTCTGTCTTAATGACCCTCATGAGGATCCACTAAAGTTCTGTGACAGATTGTTAACTTTCTCACCCCCATTTTTCCTCCTACAAATTAATAGACCCATGACTTGTAGCAGAATACAGAGGTCTTCAAAATAAAAACAGTATAGTCATTCCTGTGGTCCACAAAGTTGAACTTGCAGATTCAACCAGCCATGCAGTGAACATAGTAGGGAACACCTATGGTTATACATGCCTGTAATTCCAGCGCATAGTAGGCTGACACAGGAGGATGGTGAGTTTGAGGGCATACATAGTGCTACTTAGTCAGACCCTGTCTAACAAAAGAAAATAAAGAAAAAAATTACATCTATGCTGAACTTGTATAGATTTCTCATCATTGTTGCCTGAAAAATACAGTATTACTCTTTACATTTTTAGCATATTAAAGAATCAGAAATAGGGTTGGGAAAGGTGTAAAGAATCAGAAATAGGATTGGGAAGGTGGCTCAGTGGTAGAGTGCTCGCCTTGCATGGGTTCGATTCCTCAGCACCACATAAGCAGAAAAAGCCAGAAGTGGCGCTGTGGCTAAAGTGGTAGAGCCCTTGCCTTGAGCTGAAGAGTTGAGGGTCAGGGCCCAGGCCCAGAGTCCAGGCCCCATGACCGACCAAAAAGAAAAAGAATAAAAGTAGTCATCGGCCAAATGCCAATGCAGGTTCTGGGGTCTGACAGAGGGGTACTTGTCCAGGAAGTCTCCCGAGGGCATAGTATGGCTCTGTCCTTTGCTTCCTGCTGCTGAAGTGGAAGTGGAGCAGTCCTACTGACAGGAGGAACCCTCCAGGATTGCAGCCTCATGGGAGGACAGCTGGGGTCTCATCCTCCACAGAACACTGTACCCATCCTGCAGCACCCACTGTGGTCTTACAGAAAAGAGGAACTTGGCTTTGTTCACTGTTACTTTAGGATTTTTTTTGGGGGGGGGGGGGGATCCGGTTGTGGGGCCTGAACTCTGGGCCTGGACGCTGTCCCTCAGCTCTTCAGCTCAAGGCTAGCGCTCTACCACCTGAGCCACAGCGGCGCTTCCAGCTTTTTTCTTTTTGATTATGTGGTGCTGAGGAATCGAACCCAGGGCCTCATGCATGCAAGGCAAGCACTCTACCACCGAGCCACCTTCCCAGCCCTACTTTAGGATTTTTGTCAACTAATCAAACCTAGTTCTGACCCCTGCATATGGCCATTGCAGATTGTATTGTAGGGACCCTTGATTGGCACGGAGATTTTCTTCAGGGGTTCATATACAGGAATGGAATCCTCCCACTAGTAATAAAACATGCATCTACCCAGCTTCACCATTTGGCTATGCTTCTTCAAAACACCATTGCTCTTCTAGCAGATGCTAGAATGTTCCAATTTCCCTCTGTCTTCCCCAGCAATCTGGAGGGAATAGAAGTGGCTTCATTGTAAAATAATTTGTTTCTTCTATGTCTTATACTTTTGAGACATTAACTTTCTAAAGCTCTCCTGATAAGAGACCTTCAAAACTTTGAGCTGGGCACAGGTGGTTTACACCTTTAATCCTAATTACTTAGGAGGCAGAGATGAGGATGATGGTTCAAAGACAACTTGTGAAGGAAAGTCATGAGATTCTAAACTCCAACTAACCAGCAGAAATCCAGAAGTGGAAAAAAAGCCAGACATGGAGTTGTGGCTCAAGTGGTAGAGTGCTAGCTTTGAGCAAAAGGTTAAGATGGACAGCACCTGGACTTTTGGACCCCCGTACCAGCACCAAACAAAACAAAACAAAAATACTTCAGTAAATACTCAGTGCTATGTATCAGACTTGGCTTTTTTTTTTTTTCTTTAAACCATACCTTCATCCTCAGAGCAACTTAACTGTTTTCCCCACTTTACAAATTCATCTTTCCCCACCAAGCTGCCAGCTGCAGAACTAGCTAAAACACAAGGGGCCTGATGCAGGACCCATTTTTTTTTCTTTTTGGTCCGTCATGGAGACTGAAGCGCTCTGCCACTTGAGCCACAGCACCACTTTCAGCTTAGCTTTTTCTGCTTTTGTGGTGCTGAGGAATCAAACTCAGGGCTCATGCATGCAAGGCAAGCACTCTACCACTGAGCCACCTTCCCATCCCCTAGACTCATTTCTTGAAACAGAATCTCATCCTTCAGTACACACAAAGTAATCTATGATTCTGTTAAAATGCTCGCTCATGCCTGTAATCCTAGCTACTTAGAGGCTGAGATTTGAATATTGCAGTTTGAAGCCAGCCCAGGCAGCAAATTATGAGACTCTTATCTGCAATTAACTGCCAGAAAAATGGAATTAGAGCTGTGGCTCAAAGTAGTAGATCACTAGCTTGAGCAAAAAAAAGCACAGGGCAGTTTCCAGGCCCAGAGTTCAAGTCCTATGACAAAAAAAGAAAAAAGGATATGAAGCACTTGAGCTCAAGCCCCAGTGCAGACACACACACTGCAGGCCCTGGTTGCCTCAAGCTCATGGATGGGCCAGGGGTGATGCCTCCTTTCTAACAAGCCACAGTGCTGACTACACTATTTAGCCTTTATACCTTTCAAACTAACCATCTATGACCCATCTCATCCCCTTCCACTCAAGGCGCTCCTTCATACAGCTCCTCCAGACCCCTGAGGCATCCCTGGGGCTCTATCCCTTCCCACCTCTTCAGCGGTGGGGAACCTTTCTCTGTGAAGGGCCATTTGGCGTCTGACGTTAGCCATGTGTGTTTATGTTGCTATGAAGAAAAGCTCCGAGGTTTAGTGAAAAAGCTTGTTTAGGGCGCAGGTACTGGCATGTGAACTCAAGGCCCGGGCACCTTCCTTTTCGGCCCAAGCCTGTCACTCTACCACTTGAGCCACAGCTCCATTTCTGGCGGCTGATTGGAGGTAAGAATCTCATAGACTTTCCTGCCTGGGCTTTTTTTTCTTTCTTTCTTGTCGATCGATCTTGGGGCTTGAACTCTAGGCCTGGGCGCTGTCCCTGAGCGCTTCAGCTCAAAGCCAGCACTCTACCACTTGGGCTACAGCACCACTTCACTTCCGGCCTTTGCTGTGTATGTGGAATGGAACCCAGGGCCTCATGCAGGCCAGGCAAGCACTCTACCACCGAGCCCCCTTCCCAGCCGCGTCGCTTTGGATCCTGACCCTGAGATCTCAAGCCGCCTGAGTCAGCTGGGGCGGAGCGCGCGTCCCTCCACGGGTGTCTGGGGGTCCGCGGGGGGCGCGGGGCCAGCGTCCACGCACCACCAGCCCGAGGCCGGGGACGGCGGGAGCGGGGCACTGGCAGCTCTAGAGACCGATATTTTCCAAAACAAAACAAAACAAAAAAAGCCTGTGCGGGTCCCACGATCTCGTCTGGTCCCCGGAAATGTGCCCAGCGCGCGCTCCACACCGGGCACCGCGATTGGTCCAGACGCCCGGCGCGGGAGATGCTGCGGGTCCCGGCGCGTTGCCATGGCGCCCGCAGAGGAGCGATCCCTGGTTACCCCGGCGACCAGCCCTCGGCCACGTGACGCGGAGGGGTCCTTCTAGGCTTCCGTAGCGCGGCACGGGCCACGTGACGAGGGCTGGGCGCCGGGCGACTCCAGTATCACATGACCCCCCAGCTCCCGGGCAACATGGCGGCCGCCGTGCTGCGTCGCCGGGGCTGATTGACAGCGAGGGCCGCGCGCTCCTTCCCGGGCGGGGACCCCCCCACCCGGCTCTCCTTGGCCAGCTCCGGTCCCAGCACCGCCGGCACCCCACACGTCCCCTCCGCTCGGTGGATCGGAGGGAATGCCGGGGCCCGGGGCCCTTCCCTGCCGTGCTCGGGGCCTCGGGGCCAGCTCCTAACCCAGTCCCGGCGCGCTCCCTCCTCGCCTGGGCTCCCTCCTTCCTCATCCTCCTCTCTCCAGCCCCCTTCCCTCGCAGGTGGGATCGTCGGTGGGACCGGAGCGCGGGAGAGTGAGCCTCCCGCTCCCACCCACGGCCATGGCCGGCTCCGACACGGCGCCATTCCTCAGCCAGGCCGATGATCCGGACGACGGGCCGGTGCCCGGCACCCCAGGATTACCGGGATCCGCGGGCATCCCGAAGTCCGGGGAACCCGAGGTCCTGGACCGCGAGAGGCTGCAGCGCATCACGGGCTTGTCTCCCGGCCGTTCGGCACTCATCGTGGCGGTGCTGTGTTACATCAACCTGCTGAACTACATGGACCGCTTCACGGTGGCTGGTAGGTGCTGACCTCTGCAAAGGATGGGACCGGGGGATGGAGAGGGGAAGGGGGAGCCGGGATCACCGGGCTCATCTCGAGTCTTCTTGCAGGCGTCCTTCCAGACATCGAACAGTTCTTCAGCATTGGAGACAGCAGCTCGGGCCTCATCCAGACCGGTGAGAGGACGCGCCTGCTCACACAGTAGCTCTTAACCTATGTGTGGCCTCAATTGGTACCACATAATGAGGCCTGGGGCTCATGAGGGTTTAGTGTTCAGAAAGCAGGGGGAGGGTCCTGACTTTGCTCTGGTGCTGTCGAATTCAGGCAGGCGGTTGAATTTAAAGATAAGTTCCATTTAGAGAAGTGTTTAGCACTTAGGTTTAAATCTCAGCTCTCCATTCCATCGTACCCTAGTGTGGAGCTAGTAACACAGGTCATCTATTAGGGCTGATGTGGGGACCACATGAAATCATGCCTATAAAGTGTCTCATATAATATTTGGCACATGGTAGGCACTTAGAAATGATGGCTAGAAAAGGTATCTGAATGGGAAAAGGGTTTACTTGTTCAGAACTTTGGGGTGGTGGAGGAGACCAGAGCCAAGTCTCCTTTTTCTTTCCTTTTCTCCTTTTTTCTCAAATGTTTCTGAGCACCAACTATGTGTTAGGCCCTGGAGGAAGCGTTGCGTGCGTGTGTGTGTGTGTGTGTGTGTGTGTGTGTGTGTGTGTGTGTGTGTGTGTGTGTGTGTACTAGAACTTGATCTCAGGACCTAGGCACTATCTCTTAGCATTTTCACTCAAGGCTGGTCATCTACTACTTGAGCCACAGCTCTACTTCTGGCATTCTGTTAGTTAATTGGAGAGGAGAGTCTCGTGGACTTGTCGGCCTGTGTTAATCTCAGCCTAGCTAGGATTTCAGGTCTGAATCAGTACTTCCTAAGACATCATTGTCTAGATCCTTCCACTGAGGAATGGGTGTTACTCTACTTATTTATGTTTTTATAAAGAGCCTGAGGCTCAGAGATAGTTGTCTTGCCCTGGGCCACACAGCCATTCAGAGGTAGAAGAGGAATTTGAAACCAAGTCTTGTTAATGCCTGTTGTGTACTCCTGGCCAATGAGGAACTGGAGGTTTTTAGTCCTAAGGAAGGAAAATGGGACTATAGGTCAAGGTTGCAAAGCTGCACAGACTTGTTGAGTTACAGAAGCAGCAAACCTTTCTAGATACCCCATTTATTTCCTCTTCATTCAAGCATGTTGATGGAGCCCCTTTTTTGGACTAGGCTGAGTCAGGAAATTGCAGTCATGACCAATAAGAGCTTTGTGTAGTTGACATTTTCCTGAGTAGTACTGACCTGAGAGGTCAGTAAACCTCTCAGTTAAAATGAAATTGCTGGGGCTGGAAGGTGGCTCAGTGGTAGAGTGCTTGCCTTGCATGCCTGAGGCCCTGGGTTTGATTCCTTAGCACCACATAAGCAGAAAAAAGCCAGAAGTGGCACTGTGTTTCAAGTGGTAGAGCATTAGCCTTGAGCTGAAGAGCTGAGGGACAGCGCCCAGACCGAGTTCAGGCCCCACAACCGACAAAAAAAAAAAAAAGAAAAAATGAAATGGCTCTGTGCATGTGTGTGCACCAGTACTCGGGCTTGAACTCAGGGCCCTTTTACTCTTTCTTAGCTTTTTCTTTCAAGGCTGGTACTCTACCACTTGAGCCACACCTCCACTTCCAACTTTTTGATAGTTTATTGGAGATAAGACTCTCACTCTTTTTCTTTTTTTGCTGGTCTTGGGGTTAGAACTCAGGGCCTGGACTCTGTCCCTGAGCCTTTCTGTGCTCAAGGTTAGCGCTCTACCATTTGAGCCACAGTACCACTTCTAGCTTTTTCTGAGTCATTTATTAGATATGAGAGAGTCTCACTGACTTTCCTTCCCCAGGCTAGCTTTGAACCACGATCTTCAGATCTCAGCTTCCTGAGTAGCTAGGATTATAGGCGTGAGCCACTGGTGCCAGCCTTAAAATGACTTTCTATAGGAATGTTATGTAAAAGAAAACAGAGTTAATATGATAGACAGGGACACGAGGTGTGGTGCTCTGTGCATGTGTCTGAGCTGAATCTGAAGGAGCCAAGCTCTGAGAGACTCAGACAGCAAGTGTCAACCTCCTACGTCACTGTTGACCTTGGTAGTTGGGCCTATGGGGTGCAGAGAAGAAGGGAAAATGGATGCTTATGAGGTTAGAGGCTCAGGTAAGGGCTGGATCGGATGGGGCATCATGGCCCATGGTGTAGGTTTTGTTCTGGGCTGGGTGGAAGGCAGCTACATGTCAGCTACAAAGGAAGCTGCTGGTGATGGGGCTGGGCTTTGCTCTGGACGCTGTGAGGAGGTGCTGGGCGGGTCTGAGGGGCAGTGTGGGGTCACTGAGGACCCTCAGGACCTCTGAGCTCTAGTCACTGCTGCATCCTGACCCCCACAGCTGGGGTGGGGGAGGGGCCAGGGGCCCTGGGCTGGCTGTGACTCTCTGCTTCCCCTCAGTGTTCATCTCCAGTTACATGGTCTTGGCACCTGTGTTTGGCTACCTGGGTGACAGGTACAATCGGAAGTATCTCATGTGCGGGGGCATTGCCTTCTGGTCCCTGGTGACACTGGGGTCATCCTTCATCCCCAGAGAGGTGAGGCCCCAGCTGGCTCCATGGCCGCTCCCCTCCCCCTCCCCATCAGTCTTTGCTGCTTTTCCCTTTTGGTCATTTCAGACTGCACCTGGGAAATTCCTTGCAGTTTCCTTGGTCCATGCTACCTTACCCCCCCTTGCCCTGAGCTAATACGCCCACCGAATCCTCTTCCAGAACCTCCTTCTGTGTCCCCTCTCTCCAACTCCATTCCTGAATACTCCCATTTCTCAGCCATGCAAAACCCTACCTGGACTGCCCCCCTCCCTTCCTGGTCACACTTCCTGAGAGGCTCTGGAGCTCAGTGTTGGCACGGGCCCAGCCCCCACTCGGCCTGCATTTCCTCAGCGGCATTGACTTCTGCCCCTGCCGCTCCATCGGACCTGCTCTTGCCAAAGTCAACAGTGTCCTCCTGATTGCTCAATGCAGCTCCTGCTTTAGTGCTTCTAGTCCTGCTCTTGCTACATGACCTGGGATCCTCCAGCCCACCGCCCGTTTCTTCCCGAAATGCTCTTGTAACTCGGCAAAGCCACCACGGCCACCCACCGCTTCCCCTCCTGGCTGCTTCTTTGCGCCTTTGAAATCTCCACTTGCTTTCACTGTGCTCCCGGCTCTGTCCTTGGCCTTAGGCGAAGGTGATCTCACCCCAGCCTTAGCTGCAGGTGATGTGGATAGACAAATAACCTCCCCCCGCCAAAAAAAATATATGTATTATTCACCATTAGGCTGTATTGGATGGAGAGGGAAAGGTAGAAACAAAGGTTTATTTTGTCCCAGTTGAGTGCTGGGTAATGAATTGATGTTTGACGATATAGGGCTCCTGGTAGCTTTGTGAACAAGTTGTTGTTATTCCCCTTTTGCAGATGAGGAAACTGAGGCTCAGAGAGGTTAAGTTACTTTCTCAAAGTCACAGCTAGTAAGTAGTGGAGCCAAGATTCCAGCCAGGTCTGTCTTGATTCTAAACCCAGGCCCCTCTGCTGTTCCCTGCCATCCCTCTGGCACCAGCTGGTGAGGTTGGCTGGGAGGCTGGCTCCAGGGCGGGGTGCCACCTCCCCCCTCCCCGTGTCTCCTTCCCCAGCGTTTCTGGCTGCTCCTCCTGACCCGGGGCCTGGTGGGGGTCGGGGAGGCCAGTTACTCCACCATTGCGCCCACTCTGATCGCCGACCTCTTCGTGGCAGACCAGCGGAGCCGAATGCTCAGTGTCTTCTACTTCGCCATCCCAGTGGGCAGGTGAGTGGCCTTGGGGGCCAGGTTGGGCGGGGGCCAGAGGACCTGAGCAGAGCACCTGACTGACCTGAAGTCCCCTCTTTTTCTCCTCTGCCTCCATGCAGTGGTCTGGGTTACATAGCAGGCTCCAAAGTGAAGGATGTGGCTGGGGACTGGCACTGGGCTCTGAGGGTGAGTCTGGTGGTGGCGTGGTGAAGGCCAGTTCCTTACCTGTCCCCCTTCCTGACCTTCATGGCCCCCTTTGTGTGGCCGTGCTGACCAGACCCCCAGCTCCTGCTCACGGGTGATTGGAATTGGAGCCCATTGTAAAACTCCAAGTCCCAAAGGGCACAGGGTCGGGGTGAGCTTCAGGTAATGCCGGATCCAGGGCTCTCACACTGTCAGCAGACCTCAGCAATTCTCAGCTTTGTTTACCTCTGTGTTGGCTCCATTCTCGAATGTGCGAGAAAGTCCCAAGTGCTAGACTTTTCGATTGAGTAACGTGGCTTCTTTGGGCAGTAGTCACAGGGTGCTGCTGTCTGAGTAGGGAAGGGTCATATGCTTACTATGACCTCAGTCACCAAGCTACCCTTGGCCGAGTCTGGGATCCTATTTGGACAGTGGGTTGAGTGAAATGTGGAATTGTGGTTTCCTGGGAGAAAATCAAGTGTTGTTACCAAAGGGCAAAGTTCGGCTTGTAAAACTAAGGTGGCAGCTTCCACTTTCCCAGCACAGGTTCAGCACAGACTGGAGTTTGAGTTCCTGGGGCCTGAGGTCCTCCTCAGCTCCCAGGGGTTGTGTGTCCCCTCTCATGCCCAAATTCACTCGTGTCCTTCCCCCCCCCCCCCCCCCCCCCCCCAGGTCACACCAGGTCTGGGAGTCGTGGCCGTTATGCTGCTGTTCCTGGTAGTACGGGAGCCGCCCCGCGGAGCTGTGGAGCGTCACTCAGATTCTCCACCCCTGAGCCCCACTTCATGGTGGGCAGATTTGAGGGCTTTGGCTAGAAAGTGAGTTTAATCCTTTGCTAATCTCTAGCCTGCTGCCCCGTGGGAGGCCCTGTCTGATAGCCTAGGAAATTGGACACTGCCGCTCCCTTGTGGCTGCTTCCCGAATTACAAGTCCAAATCCTAGAGTCCTCCCAAGTCTTTATACCCACCGCTCTGACTCTATCAAAGAAACCGAGGGAAAAGGCAGGTTGCTCTACGGGTCTGACTTCCTTCCAACTGTCCACAGTCCGAGTTTCATCCTGTCTTCCCTGGGCTTCACTGCTGTGGCCTTTGTCACGGGCTCCCTGGCTCTCTGGGCCCCTGCGTTCTTGCTGCGTGCCCGGGTGGTCCTGGGAGAGACCCCACCCTGCCTGCCCGGAGACTCCTGCTCTTCCTCTGACAGGTACCCAAGGTGGGGCTGGGCAGGTGGCAGGGAGGGCTTTGAGTGTGACTTGGGCAGAGAGGTTCGACTCCACCAGCTACTTGTACTCAGAATCTTCAGTTTTTCCAGGTTCGGGAAGTCCTCAAAGGGCTAACACAGAGCCATGGCTGCTGTTCTGGGTGAATGTAGGCATCTTCCTTTCCTGGCCAGGGGGTCCAGGCTGGGGTGTCACGAGCATGGTGACTAGTTCCTGTGTCCCCACTCGCCCCTAGTCTCATCTTTGGGCTCATCACCTGCCTGACCGGGGTCCTGGGTGTGGGCCTGGGTGTGGAGATCAGCCGCCGCCTCCGTCACTCCAATCCCCGGGCTGACCCGCTGGTCTGCGCCGCCGGCCTGCTGGGCTCTGCGCCCTTCCTCTTCCTGTCCCTCGCCTGCGCCCGCGGAAGCATCGTGGCCACCTATGTAAGTAGCCAGCAGGGGCCGAGGCTGATCTGAGGCCAGGGGAGGACCATGCAGAGAGCAGAGCTAAGGTCAGCTTGGCTGAGTGGTTCAGTCCTCTCAAGGTGGAATGCCTAGTTCTGAGTGGTGTGTATGTGTGTGCACGCGTGTGCGTGCACACTCACGCGCCAGTACTAAGGCTTGAATTCAGGGCCTTTGCACTCTCCCTTAGCTTTTTATGCTCAAGGCTGGTACTCTACCACTTGAACAACACTTCCATTTTGGGCTTTTTGCTTGCTAATTGAGAGATAAAAGTCTTATGGACTCTCGTGCCTGGGCTGGCTTTGGACTGTGATCCTCAGATCTCAGTCTCCTGAGCAGTTAGGATGATGGGCGTGAGCCACCTCGGCCCACTGCATGCCTGGTCCTGAATCACAGCCTGGGCCTGCGGTTGTGGATGAGCCTCTTGCGGGGTGCGCTCTCACGTGAGTGCCCATCCTCTCGCCTTGCAGATTTTCATCTTCATTGGAGAGATGCTGCTGTCCATGAACTGGGCCATCGTGGCTGACATTCTCCTGGTGAGTGGCTGGGCAGCTGCAGGCTTAGCCCAGAGGCTGCTGGGAGCAGAGACTGGGAGTCAGGAGGCACCATTTGCAGGGTTAGGACCTCAGCCTATTCCTGCCCCCTGTCCCCTGCCGCCTTGGACTCTTGACTGAACTCCTACTCCCCGCAGTACGTGGTGATCCCTACTCGTCGCTCCACCGCCGAAGCCTTCCAGATCGTGCTATCCCACCTGCTGGGTGATGCTGGGAGCCCCTACCTCATCGGCCTGGTGAGCCCTGGCTGGGACGGGGCGGGACTGGGGCTGGGGTCTGGCCCCAGCTGGCTGTCCTTGGTGCTCCTCCCTGCAGCACTCCGCTGATAGAAGGATGTTCTCTGGTCGTCATCGATCACTACTCCCCTCCCCCGCCCGAGGCCGGGACCTCACCTTGTGGTCCATACCCCCTTCCCTCCTGGCATCGGGACTCCACATTCCTGGCTCCTGCCTGTGTCTTTCTAACTCTCTCCTGGCCATCATTTGTGATGCCCACAGATCTCCGACCGCCTGCGCCGGAGCTGGCCCCCCTCCTTCCTGTCCCAGTTCCGCGCCCTGCAGTTCTCGCTCATGCTGTGCGCCTTCGTCGGGGCCCTGGGCGGCGCGGCCTTCCTGGGCACCGCCATCTTCATCGAGGGTGACCGCCGGCGGGCCCAGCTCCACGTACAGGGTCAGTTAGGCCCCTACCCCAGCCCTGCCTGCCTGCCTGTCCATCTGTCCAGACCTGTGCCTGGCCTGCCCTCACTCAGCTTTGGGGCTGTCTGTCCAGCGTGCTCTGAGGCTCGCTCCGCCCACCCAGCCCTTGGCTCTCACCCCTCCCTGCAGGTGTGTTACGTGAAGCAGGGTCCACGGATGACCGGATCGTGGTGCCCCAGAGAGGCCGCTCCACACGTGTCCCTGTGTCCAGTGTGCTCGTCTGAGATGCCACCGCTTGCCTACCTGCACACCTGCTGCTGCTGGCCCCGGGGCCACCCCACGCTGTGCCTGGCTGAAGCGCTCGGCCCACCCAGCTTCAGGAGGAAGCCTGGCCGTGTGGACATGTCCGGCTCCCAGACACTACACAGGCAGCCCAGGGGAGGAATGAAGGGCCAGGAGGGGTTCCCCTTCACCGGTACAGCCCCAGGGGCTCGGTGCTATTTGTAATGGAATAAAATTTGTAGCCAGCCATCGAGTGCTCGCTTCTCTTTGGGTTTCTCTGTGACCTGTGGGTGGTAGGGGATACCCCATTTCCTGTCTCAGGGTTGCCCCTGTGGGCTGGTCCCTGTCCTCTGAGCCAGCTGGACACAGGGAGGCTTGCTCGCCCAGTGAGCTGGCTCATTGTGACCCTGACTCACGCCCGAGTTCCTCAGGCACCTGCCCCTCCCTGCAGATAGGCCTGGGAAGGTGGGCACAGCCCATCTTAGCATCCTGCCACCCCCTGGCTTGGCACTTCCCCCGACCCCAGCTGGCCTCCATTCGTGCAGCTGTCTGTGGACCATCCCTGAGAGCTGCCTCCCCGCCACCCCCTTCCCAGGGCTGGGTGGGGGGCGGGCAGGGGCGGCGCAGCCAGCTGAGGAGCGATGATTTCCTGCCCTCACCCGGCCTCGCCACAGCTTCCTGCCACAGATGGGCGGGCGGGCTGCGCAGAGGAGAGGGCTCCAGTGAGGGGCAGGCATGGGACTCGCACAGGGTGGGTAGCGCTCGAGACCCAGCTCCAGGCCTCACCTGACCCCCAGCAGGCACCGGGATCTTCCTGAACCACTGTTCACCCTGCTTAATCCAGCCAGGGAGCGAGTCCTCCATCTTTGAAGGCCCCCCGACCTCTCCCACCAGGCTCCAGGCTGGCCCCCGGGCCTTTGTGCAGCTGGGCCTGGCGCAGGGTCTCCTGCAGATGGAGACCAACGGCCTGACTCCCTTCGCGCTGGGCCTGCTGCTGCTGCCCGTCCTGACCACACTGCTGGCCGCACTGTGTGCTCGCTGCCGAGAGCTGCCCGGTAAGTGGGGAGCTGGCAGACACTGGGTACCGGAGTGGGGGATGAGCATGGTGGGGGGCGGGGGCGGACATGGCTGGTCCTCCCAGGCTCACTGGCTCTCTTTTCCCACAGTTTCCAACGACATGGATTCTGCAGACAGGTCAGTCTCTCCTGGACCCAGGGTGGGGTAGGACCTGCGCCTTGCTGTACCCTGTGTCTAACCTGTCTCTCTCCTGCCAGCTTGTACCCACGGAGCATCCTGATCAAACCACCCCGTGAGTACTGAGGCTTCTCTTACCCATATTGCATGGGGGGATGGGGGGCATCATGTCAGAGTGCCTGCCTGCAGCCCCCATCCCAGAACCCACATGGCTGGTGTCAGGGGGAGGTGGGAGTCCTCAGGCCTGTCTGGGGCCTGGTTTTCTGGGGACAAAGCTGTCCTTAGAATCTTTGATGATGCCTGGAGTCTCCCACTCAAGCATGGCTCTGTCCTCAGACCCGCCTGCCCACTATCTACCCGTGACCTCTTACCCGCCTGTGATCTCCTACCCACCCCTGACCCGACCCGACCAGCTCCCCATCCCGTGAGTACCCCATCTTCCTCCAGATCCAGGCTGCCCCTTACCTTCTTGGATTGGGGAGAGGGCTCTTTCTCTATGGGAACCCCTCAATCAGCCCCTTACCTACATCTGATGCCTGATCTTTGGTTCCCAGAAGGTCCCCACAGCCCTTCGGGGCTTCCCATCGGCTGCCATCTCCCCAGCAGGACTCAGATGGTGGTAAGGAAGGGGTTCGGGGCTTGAGGGGGCTGAGGCTGGGCAGAAGAGAGGGCTGGCTGGAGCTAACACAGTGTTCCTCTTGCTCTGTCTCCAAAGCCAACAGCGTGGCCAGCTACGAGAACCAGGGTGCGTCCAGGATCCCTGGTACTCGGCTGGGTAGGGAGCTGAGGCCCGTCCTGGGCCATGCTGATCCCCGTGTCGTTACCCCAGAGCCAGTATGTGAGGATGAGGAAGAAGATGAAGATGAGAATGATTACCCCAATGAGGCGGGCTACCTGTGAGTGACCTGGGTGGGGGAAGGGCGGGCAGGGCTGAGGCTCAGAATCCTCCCTCACCCTTTCTGTTCTTCTTCCCAGGGTAGTCTTACCTGACAGCACCCCAGCCACCAACCCTGCCACCCCCTCTGCCTCTGCCCCTGGGCCCAGCAGCTCTGGCCTTCGAGACAGCGCCTTCTCCAGTGAGTTGAGTTGGGATGTCTGTCCATTCCCCTCCCCCACGTGCCAGCAGCTCCTCCTTTCTTCCCTCTCTTGTAATGATTGCTCCCCTTCCGTTTCCTCCTTCATGTCCAACTTCCTGCTCTGGGCTCCCCTTTGCTAGCTACATCATTCATGTCTGGGAGATTTCTTTGACTTCATTCTTTTACCTTTCAACTTGGTGTCTCCTATTCAGAAATTCTTTTTTGATTTTGGAATGTTCTTATTGAATAACGTCCTATTCTCTCTCTCTCTCTCTCTCTCTCTCTTTCTTTCTCTCTCTCTCATTGGTTGTGAGACTGTTCTAAACTCAGGGCCTGGATGCTGTCCCTGAGTCTCTTTGTGCTCAAGGTTAGGGCTCTTACCATTTGAGCCACAGCACTACTTCTGGTTTTTGAGTGGCTAATTGGAGATAAGAGTCTTATGGGGACTTCTCTGCCCAGGCTGCCTTCAAACGATGATCCTCAGATCTCAGGCTCCTGAGTAGTGAGGATTACAGGCGTGAGCCACTGGTGCCCAGCTCCTTTTTTTTTTTTTTTTTTTTTTTTAAGTCAATCCTGGGGCTTCGTGGCTTTGGGTGCTGTCCCTGACTTGAACCACAGCTCCACTTCCGGCTTGTTTTTGGAGCTTAATGGGAAATGAGAATATCACAGCCTTTTCTGCCCACACTGGCTTTGAACTGTCATCCTTAGGTCTCAGCCTCCTGAGTAGCTAGGACTGTAGATATGAACCACTAGAGCCTGGCTCCTGGAAGTTTTCTACTGTTTGCTTTCTGGTCTGACTTTTCCTTTGACCTAGCTTTTCTCCCTTGTTTAATATTACCTCCTGAGCTTTCCTCATGACCTGTGAACCTCCATTTACTACGCTCCTTTTCTCCATAGCTTGGGCATCGCTTTCCTGAAACACCAAGGATCAAAGTGTTTGGATTTGGGAATATTTGCATGTGCATAATGGATACTTTGCGGGATAGGATCTGGATCTCAACATAAAATTCATTTGTTTTATGTACACGTAGCCTCAGCGTGGATAACACATTCTAATGCGTTAAATTATTCGGTGCCCAAAACTAACTTTCATGATGGATTGTTTTTACTTGTGGCATCTCATTAGACACTCAGGAGGTTTTGGATTTGGGACATTTAGATTAAGGATGCTTAGCCTCTAATAAATCTGCATTATGCCTTCCACACCCTGGCTCCATTTGTCCTACAGAGTTCCAATTTGACACCTCTCTCCTGAATGCCAGACTGTCTATCCAAGTGGTTCTTTTCATCCATCCATTCATTCACTCATTGATTCACTCATTGTTTACTGGGTATTGTCTGCTAGGCTGTTGCTTTAAGGAGTCCCTGCAGCAGACCGGGCTTATAAAAGAGCTCTCGTATAGTTGAAGGCTTATCACACGGTATATATATTAAGTTCAATAAAGCTCAAAGTTCCAGGTGCACTAGTTGCCACCATAGTGAAGTTATTTGTTTTATGTATTGTTTTTTGTTTGTTTGTTTGTTTTGTCGGCCACCATAGTGAAGTTACTTGTTTTATGTATTGTTTTTTGTTTGTTTGTTTTGTCGGTCATGGGGCCTGGACGCTGTCCCTCAGCTCTTCAGCTCAAGGCTAGTGCTCTACCACTTGAGCCACAGCACCACTTCCGGCTTTTTTCTGCTTATATGGTGCTGAGGAATCGAACCCAGGGCCTCATGCATGCGAGGCAAGCACTCTACCACTGAGCCACCTTCCCAGCCCTTAATTTATATATTTATTTGGAGACTTTTTCTTTCTTTCTTTCTTTCTTTCTTTTTTGCCAGGCCTGGAGCTTGAACTCAGGGTCTGGGTGCAGTTCCTGATCCTCTAGCATGCTAGCATGCTACCACTTGAGCCACAGTACCACTTTCTGGCTTTTTCTGAGTAGTTTGTTGGAGGTTGAGAGTCTCTTGGGGACTTTTCTGCCCAGGCTGGCTTTGAACTACCCTCTGAGTTGGAGACATTTTTGATATGTAGCCTAGCCTGCCTAGAACTTCTGGGCTCAAGCGATCCTACTTCATCCTCCTGAATGGCTGGGACTACATGCATGCACCAGTGTGCTGGCTCAGGATTGATTTATATAATAGACCTGTGGTGGCCTGGGCTGTGCCGTAGGCCTTATTTACTTATTCACTGCTTAATCCTGGCAAAATCCCTGTGAGATGGCTTCTTTTACTGATTTTACAGATGAGGAAACGGAGGCTCAGGAAACGGAGCCTAGGTAACTTGAGGTTGCTCTATTCCCATTTGAACTGGGCTCTCTGGTTCCTAAGCCTATCTTATTCACACAGTTCCTCACTGAAGACCCAAGCCAGAGGGCAACCAGCACCTGGGAAGTAGTGGCAAAGGCAGTGTTGGAGAGCAGCCTGGGGAAGACGGGGGATCAGTTGGGCCATACATGATGCCAAAGTCCTCCACTCTGAGCTGCCCTGAGTCGCTGGGGCCCTCCTGTGCTGTGGCTGCCTGTCCTGCTGCTGCTGCTCTTCCTCCTTCTCCTCCACTTCCTCCTCCTCTCCCTCCTCCCCCTCCTCCTCTTCTTCCTTCTTTGTTTGGTAGAGGGACTCAAACTCAGGGCCTGGATGCTGTCTCTGAGCTTTTTCACTCAAAGTTAGCGTTCTTCAACATTGAACCACAGCGCCACTTCCTTTTTGTCTGGTGGTTAATTAGAGATTAAGAGGCTCACAGACTTTCCTGCCTGGGCTGGCTTCGAACCAGGATCCTTAGATCTCAGCCTCCTGAGTAGCTAGGATGGCTGGCTTGTCCTGTTCCTTCCTTCTATTGGTACCGGTCCGAGGGGTCCTCTGTCCCCAGCCATCGTTGCCCTGGCCACTGTTCTTACTTGGCTAGAATGTTCTCTCTGCACCCTGTGGGATTAGCTGGGGTGGCTTGTAGTGGAGTCTCAGAGTATCTGTCCTTGGGCCCCTGGGAAAGGTGGCAGTGGGCCGGGAGTGACAGCGGGTGGCTTCTGATGGCTTTTGTACAGTGGAGTTTGGTGAGGACTATGTGAACGTCCCTGAGAGCACCGAAGCGTCCCTGGGTGAGTGACCCCTGCCCACCCCCCCAGCTGCCCCCAGCCCCTTCCCCTCTCTCGGGGATCCTGCCCACCCCACTCCATGTGGCCTGCCCTGTGGGTCCTGGCTGCCCTCCTTCTGAGCTGTCCCCACAGATGGCAGCCGGGAGTATGTGAACGTGTCTGAGGATCTGCCGCCAGAGTCTCAGACGGAGCCTGGTATGTGTGGGAGCAGAAATGGGGTGCTGCTGTGACCCAGCCAGATAGACTGCAGGGTGAACACCAACCTGCCCTGCTCTGCTTCCCTCACAGCCGCCCTGAGCCCCCTGGAGATGGAGGAAGAGGAAGGAGAGGCTCCGGATTATGAGAACGTGTAGGAACTGAACCCGGACCCTGGTGAGTGGCCTGGCTGCCGGCTCAGGCCCTCCCTGAGGACTTCTTTCCTGACCACCCCAATATCTAGGCCTGCGCCCCATGGTTCTGAGGCCCTCCAGTCCCCCCGGCCTCCTGAACTCACCATTGTGTGGCAGCTGAGACATCCCAGAAGCAACTCTGGGGAGGGCTGAGCAGGCGGCCTGAGAACCCCTAACTTATTGTCACTTCGGGGTCCAGTCTGTGTCCCCGACACTCTGCACCTTCTGACACTCTGCCTGAGAAGGAAGCTCTCTGTCCCAGCCCCCTCTGTGTCATGGAATAAAGGACCCTGAGGTCTGAGTCCTCTGTGCTGTGATGCCCCAGGAGCTGAAGGTGGGGGGCGGGGGGGGGGGGTTTCTAGTCTCTGAGTGTGAGTGTATGTGTGAGTGAGTGTGGATTATATTTGAGTGTGTCAGGATATATGTGTTTATGCAAATGAATATGATTGTGTGTGTGTGTGTGAGAGAGAGAGAGAGAAAGAGAGAGAGAATGTTATGTTTCTGTGGGATGCATCCTCCCTCAGAACTCCTGATAAAGCCCTCGCCTAACACAGATGGTGCTGAGACCCCGGGACACTGTGGCTTGCCCTCCCTCCCCCCCCCCTCTCTTTCTCTCTTGGGTCCAGTCATGAGATCTGAACTCTGGGCCTGGGCGCTGTCCCTCAGCTCTTCAGCTCAAGGCTAACGCTCTACCACTTGAGCCACAGCACCACTTCTGGCTTTTTTCTTGTTGCTTATGTGGTGCTGAGGAATCGAACCCAGGGCCTCAGGCATGCAAGGCAAGTGCTCTACCACTGAGCCACCTTCCCAGCCCCTCTTCCTTCCTTTCTTTCTTTCTTTCTTCCTTCCTTCCTTCCTTCCTTCCTTTGGCGCTGATATTGGGGCTTGAACTCAGGACCTCATACTCTCCCTTGGCTTTTTTTTTACTTTAAGGCTGATGCTCTACCACTTGAGCCACAGCTCTACTTCTAGCTTTTTTGCTGGTTGGACCTAAGAGTCTCAAGGACTTTCCTGCCTGGGCTCACTTTGAACCACGATCCTCAGGTCTCAGCCTCCTGAGCATGAGCTGCCAGCACCTAGCTCACTGAGTGGGGTCTCTGAGTGGGGGCTTCTGAGTGGGGTCTCTGATCCTTGTTGGCACTTTTGCGGTTCAGGACACTTCTCCCCACGAGACCCCACAAAGCACAGTAGTGGCTCACTCGCTCGCTGGGATGGTGGCAGAGCAGGTGTGGGGACTCTGGATGGGAAGTGTGTGTGAACATAGTGTGTGGGTATAGCAAGACTGTACCCACAGATTGGGCTCTCTGTCCTTGGGGTGCAGGGCTGGCCCTGATGACCACAGGGGGCTCCCAGCTCTTGCTTCTGTGGCTCTCAAACCAACTAAAGATGGTCGAAGACAGTTGGGTGGGGTGTGCCACCCTCCCTCTGGGGATGCTGAGCGCCCAGAGTTCTAGACCTGTCAAAGAAATAAATGAAAGGCCCAAGTTCATAGGCAGGGCAGCCCGGTTCAAGCACTGCTGGCTGGACGGTGGAGCGATGCCTGCTGCTTGGACACGGTGGCCTGGGGTCAGGGCTGGAGCTCCCCTGTGCTTCTGGTACCAGTGTTCTGTGAACCGTGCCTGGACTACCAGTGCCCAGTGGGTCCTTGGTTTCTCTGGCTTGGCTCCATCTCCCTTTGTTCTGGCCCCCAGGTTCCATTCATTAGGGGTCTGGAAGCTGTTGTCCAGCCTCCACCTCAGGAAGTGAGCCCACAGCTGGGCCCTACAAGTGGCCACCCGGCCAGTAGGAGCAGCCCAGGATATAAGCCTCTCATGACTGTCACTAACGACGTGGAAGGATGTAGCTCTGGGCTCCCCCAACTTGAGGGGCCAATGAAGCTGTCAGGGGAGGGTGGGCCAGAGAGGGACAGGGCCAGCTTTATGGGTCGAATGAGACAATTCCCTGACCCTTGGCTTCCTGGTTATGTGGGCTAATAAATTACAGATTGTAACTGGCTTGACTTTGGGAGTGTCTGCCATAAGGACTCAGGTACCGCGCATATTTCTCCACTCACTGCATCAACATGTCCAAGGAGAGAATGTTGGTTCAGAGCGGTCATTTGCTTAAAGGCACACAGCTAAAGAGGTAAAATCTGTGATTAGATCTGTGTATTCTAGAGTCGCTGCCATACTGCCTGCTGACCTGCTGGTTCTAGATGAGTATGGAATGCCAGCTGCCCTGGTAGGACAGAAGCTCATCAGACAGGAGGGTCTAGGAATTCTGGGTGGACCAGGTGGACTTCAGTCATTTCATGGGTGGCAGGGGAGGGGTGGAGTAGAAGCCGTTGGAGGCACCTTGGTGCCTGGCTGAGGGATGCAGAAACTTTTCCTGATGAAGTATACTTGGAAAACAATCTAGCAGCATCTACTGAAGTTGAAGTTGCTCACATCCTAGACCAGAAGTGTTCTGAATTTCAGATTCGTTTGAATCTTAATTTTTGTCAGTTGTGGGGCTTGAACTCAAGGCCTGGACTCTGGCCCTGAACTTTTTGGCTCAAGGCTAGTGCTCTACCACTTTGAGCCACAGCACCACTTCTGGTTTTCTGGAGGTTAACTGGAGATATGAGTCTCACAGACTCTCCTGCCTGGGTTGGCTTTGAATTGTGATCCTCAGATCTCAGCTTCCTGAGTAGCTAGGAATACAGGTGTGAGCCACCGGGGCTCAGCTTGTTGGGATTTTTGCCTATTTACATGTATATACAAAAGAGGTATGTTGGGAGTATGATGTAAATCTAAACATAATATTCATTTCTGTTTCATATAGACCTTAGACATATCCTGAAGGAAATTCAATGGAATATATTTAGTGTACCTGCATTTTGATGAGATCAGGTGTGGAATTTTCCACTTGTCAACACTCAAAAGGTTTTGGAAGCTGGCTGGGTGACTCATGCCTGTAATCCTAACTATTCAGAAGGTTGAAATCTGAAGGTTGTGGTTCAAAGTCAGCCTAGGCAAAAAATGTGAGGCTAGTTTCCAAATAACCAGCAAAAAGCTGTGGAAATGGAGCTCAAGTGGTAGATTGCAAACCTTAACAGCACCCAGGCCCAGAGTTCAAAGCCCCAGTGGGGAGGGAGGGTGGGAGGGAGGTAGAGAGAGAGAGAGAGCCTTTTTTTTTTTTTTTTGCCAATCTTGGGACTTAAACTCAGGGCCTGGGCACTATCCCTGAGCTTCTTTTGCTCAAGACTAGCACTCTACCACTTGAGCCACAGTACACAGTACTACTTTTTGGCTTGTATTTGAGTCTCACGACTTTCCTGCCTGGGTACCTTCAAACCATGATCATCAGGTCTCAGCCTCCCGAGTAGCTAGGATTAGGGGTGTGAGCCACTGGTGCCCGGCAATATAGCCTTTATAACACCCCCTTGCAGATTCAAATTACATATTCATAAATTAACAATTTATATTCATAAGGCGAGGGCTCCAAGAAACTGCATCCTTTATCACATCTTTGTTTCTCTTTTCTATTTCCCAAATGTATCTGATGCCAGAACCTTTAAAAACACATTACTGTTTCTTAGACCACCCTGAGACATCTAGAGAGAGTCTTTTGCTCTTGACTTCCCATATTCTTTCCTTCTCCTTCCAGAGACACCACCTAACAGTCCTGTAAGGTGGCTTTGGTGGGACTGACTTCTGAGTTGTGCATGTGACCCAGGACTGACCAATCACCCTATCCCATTCCCTGGCTGAAGTGATTGATGGATGTAATAGCACAGGTCTGACCAATCAGATCCCTCCTTGAGACTTTAGGGGGAAGATGCTCTTTATCCACTGAGGTTGACAAGACCAGGAAACAGGGCCTGGAGCCCTGTTGACTTCCTGCCTGACGGTGCAGGCTCCATGGGAGTTAACTGTGCCAATGAACAAGAGAAAACGCATCCTGGATCCAATGGTCCTGAGCTACATGGATGAACAAGACAAGCTACAGGCCTTCTTTGAGTCAGATTTTCTATAACTTACATCAAAAACATTCCTAAATGATAGGCTAGCTAATGTTCTTGTTACCAACTCCCTATCAGTCAGACACTGGTGGTGAGTCTCAGTGATCAATGTGGAAAACTTGCAGATTCCCTGCCCACCCCCCCCCCCACCCCCGCCCTGTGAACATCTTCCGCCATCTTTTCATGTCACAGCTCAACAGGTCTATCTACAGCAGGTGACCTGTCTCTCCATCATATACCAGCTTCATCTCTCTTGGAGCCCCATCTCACACAGCCTTGCCCTGTGATGGGTCTGGAAGGTCTGGGGAATCACATCCTGCTAGGTTCCCATGGAGGAAGTAAGACAAAATCCCCCCAGCATCCCCAGCAAAAGCCCTGGCATTACTCTGATTGGATGAGCTTGGGATTTCCCTGAGCCAATCACTGGCAAGGAGAACACTGGGCCTTGAGGAGGTAGACTCATCCATGTTATATATTTCTATTCCCAACTCTAGATGGGAGGTACCCTAAGAAAATCGGGTGGTGAGGTGGCTGGTGAAGTGCCCGTGTCTCTCAGGAATGAGATTGTCTTTTTCTACAGATGTAGGCCTGTGGCTGTGGGGGCAACAGGAGATTTGAGAGGGGTAGGAGGCAGGTTCCTGAGAGCACAGACTGAGGTCCTGGATCCACCCATTCCTGAAACCATCCTGGGTTTAATAAACATCCTTATTTGGCATAGCCTAGCTTCAGCTGGGTTTCTGTTTTTTGCAAATGAAAGAGTCTTGACTCAGACAGGATGCTGTGGGAGCATCAGCTTTATCACCCAGGGCCCCCATCTCCAGACACCTACCATATGCCAGGCAAGGGCCGTACACTTATACACCCTCTGTCCCTACTGGGATCCCTGTGTAGGTTTCTCGTTGATGCCGTTTTGCAAACAGAAACTCAGAATAGATGGCCAGGCTTGGCCAAGGCAGAAGTCTGCCTTTCTTTCTTTCTTTCTTCCTTCCTTCCCTCCTTCCCTCCCTCCTTTCTTTTTCTTTCTTTCTTTCCCTTTTTCTTTTTCTTCTTTTTGTCGGTCATGGGGCTTGAACTCTGGTCTGGGCCTGGGCGTTGTCCCTCAGCTCTTCAGCTCAAGGGGAGGGCTCTACTGCTTGAGCCACTGCGCCAAGTCCGGTTTTTCGAGTGGTTTATTGGAGATAAGAGTCTCATGGACTTTCCTGCCCCGGCTGGCTTTGAACCGAAATCCTCAGATCTCAGCCTCGAAGTAGCTAGCATTACAGGCATGAGCCACCGGCGCCCGGCTTCTTTTTTCTTTCTTTCTTTCTTTCCCTTCCTTCTCTCTCTCTCTCTCTCTCTCTCTCTCTCTCTCCTTCATTCTTTTTTTTTTTCCCGGTCATGGGGCTTGAACTCTGGGCCTGGGCACTGTCCCTCAGCTCTTCAGCTCAAGGCTAGCACTCTACCACTTGAGCCATAGCGCCACTTCTGGCTTTTTCTGCTTATGTGGTGCTGAGGAATTGAACCCAGGGCATGCAAGAAAAGTGCTCTACCACTGAGCCACCTTCCCAGCCCCTTCCTTCCTTTCTTTCTTTCTTTCCTTTTGTTTCTTTCTTTCTTTCTTTCTTTCTTTCTTTCTTTCTTTCTTTCTTTCTTTCTTTCTTTCTTTCTTTCTTTCTTTCTTTCTTTCTCTCTCTCTCTCTTTCTTTCCTAATCCTGGGGCTTGAACTCAGGGCCTGGGTGCTATTCCTGAGCTTCTTTTGCTTAAGGCTAGCACTCTACCACTTGAGCCACAATGCAACTTCTGACCTTTTCTGTTTATGTGGTACTGAGGAACTGAACCCAGGGCTTCATGCATGCTAGGCAAGCACTCTACCACTAAGCCACATTCCCAGCCTCTTTCTTGTGTGTGTGTGTGTGTGTGTGTGTGTGTGTGTGTGTGTGTGTGTGTGTGTGCGCACGCGCGCCAATATTAGGGTTTGAACTCAGGCCCTGAGTGCTGTTCCTTATCTTCTTTTCACTCAAGGCTAGTGCTCTACCACTTGAGCCACAGCTCCACTTTCAGTTTTTTGGTAGTTCATTGGAGATCCAGTCTAATAGGCTTTCTTGCCTGGGCTGACTTCAAACCACCATCCTTAGATCTCAGCCTCCTGAGTAGCTAAGATTACAGGCGTGAGCCACTAGCCAGTGCTTGGCTCACCTCTCGCTTCTGAGTGGTTCAGGGCCAGCCCAGCCCTTACCCAGGGTGCTCCCTCAAGCCTTTCTTTCCATCTCTGTCCCTGACCCAGGGCAGCGTAGGCCACTCAAGAGTGCATCCTTCCTGGAACTTCTCATAGGGACACAGACCTATGTGAGCCAATGTGGGGGATGCCATGGGGGCTGGATGGGCCCCTGGGAGGCTGAGGTTGAGGGGACACTGGGAGCCCTCTGGGCCTCCCCTGGCCTTCCCGCCTTCCTATTCTTGGGTCTGGGGAGACTCCGACTGCCACTCACCAGCGCCCACCTGGCGCTATACCTCACACCCTGAAACACATGGCCTTCTACTTTTTGCCTGCCTCGTTCTCAGTCTCTGAGCCCCTGCCTCAGTTTCCCCTTGCCTCTGCCTGCCTGGGCATCATCTTGTCTCTGGTCTCCGCGCCTCGCCTCTTATCTGCGTTCCTCTCTCTTCCTTGGTCTGACTCTGTTTCTCGTTCTTTCTGTCCCTTCTGTCCCTGTCTCTCTCTCTGTGTGATCTTTCTCTCGCTCGGTTTCCCTCCTCCTCTCCCTGCCCCTCCCTCCCCACATCCTGAGTTGTCTTGAGGGGAACCGGAAATTTGGGGGATCAGAGAGATACTGGGAGGCTCAGCTGGGGCCTCTGCCTAGAGATAATGTGCTGGGTGGGGGAGGGGCAGGGGCAGGGCCCGGGCTGTCCCAGCTGCCGGAAGGCGGGGCCTGCCACCCGCCACCTCCAAGCCCACCGCGCACCTGCTGAGTGACAGTCAGTCAAGCAACAGGCCTGAGTGAAGACGGGAGGGTTGGGCCCTGGGATGGGAAAAGTGCAGGCCTCCAGCTCCAACCTGTCCCTCCCCGCCCGTGCCTACCTTGACAAGCTATACTTTCTCTGACACCATCCATTCTGGGGTTCACTGCAGCCACAGGGAGGTTGAATGACCCGCCCAAGGTCATATAGCCGTGAATGCTTGACACGACAGGACTCTGGTTATTACCAACGTTGGGGCTGGCGGTATCATGTCTTATTTCATTTTATTATCGTATCTGACTTTATTTTGTATTTTATTTATTTCTTTTAGACAAGTTCAATCTATGTAGCGGAGGCTGGCCTTGAACTTGAGATCCTCTTGCCTCAGGATC